>NC_143523.1:50600528-50902091 GCF_031878675.1 Megascapheus bottae
TTTAAAACCAAAGTCAGAGGATACAGAGCAAGCTTCAGAACTAGACTCAGACATGGAAATGATCAGAATGAGAACTTAAAACGCTGGCTGATAGACGAAGGGTTGCAATGGCTCAAATTCATAGCATGCACGAACAACCAGGAAATGTAAGCATAGATGAAAATCCTAAGAATCAAAAGAAAAGCTAGCCATCAAAACACTATGAAACAAAAGTCAGATACTGGCAGCTCCTGCTCATAATCCTAGCCACCTAGGAATCTGAGAAAGCCAACCCAGGCTGCAAAGTCCTTGAGACTCTTATCTCTGATTAACCCACCAGAAAACTGGAAGTGAGCTGTGGCTCAAAATCGTAGAGTACTAGCCTTGAATGAAAAGAGAAAGAAAAGAGCTCAGGGAAAGCACCTAGACCCTGAGTTTAAGCCCCATGAACAACAATAACAACAAAAAGGAAATTTTAAAACAAAAACATGAAAGAATGATTGTTTTGATGAGTTTCTTAACAGATAAGACACAGCTGGAGAAAACATCTCTGAGCCTGAAGGCATTTTGAGAGGAAGAACCAAGTCTGGAAAAAAAAAAAAAAGATTAAATCCAAACCAAAACAAAGTGACTGTGAGACAACTACAAAAGGGATAACATATATATATATATATATATATATATATATATACACACACACACACACACACACACACACACACACACATATATATACATATTGTTCTCTTGAATTTTAATCTTTTATTGTTACTGTAAAGGTGATGAACAGAGGGTTTAGAGTTATATAAGTCAGGTAAAGAGTACATTTTTTTTCGGTTTTTACAAATATTGTTTATTTTAAGGAGGCTGGTACAGACAGTGTCCATTTAAAACCCATGTCTCAGGCCAAAAAGTACAAATAAAATCAAAAGGAGTGGTGTTCTGTTGTATACACTTCTTCATGAACAACTTTATTAACTTCTAATGAAAATTAGAACTTTGCTGGGTTCTTCTGACAAGATTATTTTTTTTAATCTTAAAACACTTTCTCTTCAGTGAAGCCATCTTTGGAGTTAAGCATCACTCTTACCATGTCTGCCAGCTTGATTTCAATCCTGATATATTCCTCTTCTTTTGGTCCAAACCCTCAGACTTTAACAAGTAGCTTTAAGTTAAGGAAAGGTCATTTTCCCACAGTTCAGTTCTATGAAAAACTACCGTCTACCACTGAAAGTCATAGTCCAGGAGTGAAGCAATCACATGCTAGAACTTCAGTGCCTATTGGAAAGTCTGTGAACACTCACATTGGTTGATCTTACCTAAGATTGCAGTCCAGACAAGTGGCCTCTCTGTGCACATACATCATTTTTTAAAATGAGAGGGCAATGTGAAGGGGGCTGAGGTTTGATCACCAAAAATCAGCACAAGGAAAACAAATGATAATGAATAATGAACACTAGAATTCAAATTAACATATGTTTTAGACATGGAGTGCCAGTATTCGGTTCCATTTTGAACACCACATTACAAAAGAACTGTTTTTAAAAATAAAAAAGGATTGAGGCAAAAGAAGATAAAAAGAATATCTAAAACGTCGGATGACCCCCCATTTGTTCCTGATAAACTTCAACCACATCTTCTTCCTCCATTCCCAGTTTTGTTGGAGTATGGTTATCAGCAATTCTCTGACCTTCAAAGAGAAACCTGAGTGAATTCATTGGAACTCCCTGTCTTTGACAGTATGATTCTTTGAGTTTTTTGAGATGTGTTGTCATTTTCACTTTAAAGTGAATCTCACTACTATCCTGTCCAATGACTTTGAGTTTAATGTACTCTCCTTCCTTCTTATCTCCCAAGTCTTCGGTTGAAGGTTTTGCCTCCTGGTCAGACATTGTGACAGTGGCTTCACCTGGAGGACTCTGCACACCAGCGGCCACAGGCAGACAGTTCCTTGCTCCAGGGTTTCCAAATCCTTCTCCTTTGCCTTCAGCACAACACCGAGGCTGCAGGGACTTCCGCTTACGCTTTGCGTCACTTCCCAGAGTACATTTCTTTTTAGATGTCACCCCTTCCCTTCCTGTCTCCCAGTTTTTCCCTCCCATCCCTTCCCACAAGTTATATAGTTCATTTTCAGCAGTGTCTAGTAAGCACCACTGCTGCATTTGTTCCCCTTTGTCCCTCCATTTCTGTGCCCCCTTACCCTCTCATAGACAGATAAATGAATAAACAAAACAAAAAATAAAACAAAAACAATATCCAAGGGGAAAACATCATATCTATTTCCTAGCATTTTGGTAAATATTATTTTATATGACTAGAGGCAGTAGGCATTGTACCTTTGTGTTCCTCATCTAAGAGTATTCTATTTTGGTTTTATTGTATGTGAATGCCTGGAGTCCTGAATAATCTATCATGTCCTCATATATTTTAGATCTAGCTTCCTTATAGAAGAGAAAACATGCACAGTTTGTCTCTCTGACCTTGGCTTACCTCACTTAACATAATTTGTTCTAGATTCATTTCCCTGCAAATGAACATGAGTATTCTCTCTATTGTTTGTTTGTTTGTTTGTTTGTTTTGCCAGTCCTGGGCTTGAGCTCAGGGCCTGAGCACTGTCCTTGGGCTTTCCTCAAGGCTAGTGCTCTACCTGGAGCCACAGCACTACTTCTGGCTTCTTCTATGTATGTGGTACTGAGGAATCAAACCCAGGTCTTCATGCATACTAGGCAAGCACTCTACCACTAGGCCAAACTTCTGGGCACTTTCTAATCACTGTATAGAATTCCATTGTGTGGCAAGGTGTCAGTGACTCAAGCCTCTAATCCTAGTTACTCGGGAGGATGAGATCTGAGGCTCATGGTTCAATGCCAGCCCGGGCCCTAAAGTCTGTGAGACTTTTATCTCCAATTAACCATCAGCAAATCAGAAGTAGTGCTGTGGCTCAATGGGTAGGGCAGTAGCCTTGAGCTGAAGAGCTCAGGGACAGCACCCAGGCCCAGAGTTCAAGTCCCATGACTGATTTAAAAAACAAGAATTTCATTGTGTGTAAGTTCCACATTTTTTTGATCCATTCACCTATTCTAAGGTATCTGGGCTGTTTCCATAGTTTGGCTAATACACCAGTGAACATGGCTCTACAAGTGTCTTTATGGTACCTGGCTTGTGATGTTCTGGGTAGATGCCCAGGAATGGTATGGCTGAGTCATACAAGGAGCTCAAGACACCAATCCCTCCCAAACTTAATAAATCAATCACTAAATGGGTAAGGGAGTTAAGAGGAGACGTCTCAAAAGAAGGGTTTTAACAAAGAAACACATGAGGAAATGTTTATCATCCCTAGCCATAAAGGAAACGAAAATCAAAACAACTCTGAGATTCTATCTCACAGTTAGATTGCCCAACATTTTGAATCTGAGCAACAAATACTGGCAGGGATGTGTGTGTGGGGGGGGGGGAAGGACACCTACCGCACTGCTGGTGGGGATGTAAACTAGTATAACCACTCAGGAAAGCAGTTTTGGAAGTTCTTCATAAAACTAAACATAGACCTTCCCTACCATCCAATCATACCACTCCTAGACATCTATATTGAACTAATTTATGAGCCAGGATATGATGAAGACACCTGCACATCCACATCCATCGCTGAACTATTCACAATAGCCAAGACATGGAAACAGCCCAGATGCCCCACAGTAGATAAGTGGATCCAAAATAAATGCGGTTCCTATATACAATGGACTCTTAGTCATTAGCAAGAATAAAATAATGTCATTTGTCGGGAGAGGAATGAAACTAGAACAAATCATGTTAAGTGAGGTAACCCGAGATCAGAGAGACAAACAGTTCATGTTGTCTCTGATATATAAGGAAATTAGATCTAAAATGCACTGGGCTATGACAAATTACACAGGCCCATAGATACATACAGTGAGACCAAAAGAGAATACCCTTAGGTGAGAATCACAAAGGCATAGTGCCTAAGCACCTCTTCAGAGTTATATAAAATAATATACATACTGAAGCAAACTCTAAGATATGGAAACAGCAGATTTTTTTTTAGCTTTTAGTTTCTGATGATTGTCTTCTCCTTACATACCTTATATGGTATATTTAAGTGTATATCTTTGGGAGGGTGAGGGCGAGGGCAGAGAACTAGAGGGGAAGAGGGTGAAAAACGTGCAGCAGTGGAGCTCACTAGACAGGGATGAAAGTGATCTACACATCTCACGGGTGGAGATGGGAGGGAGGGACTGGGAGAGACCGAGGGAATAGAAGATACTGTAGAAAAGGAAATGCACTCACTACCTAACTCATGTAACTGCAACCCCTCTGCACATCACCTCTGTAATAAAAATAAAGCATATATATATATATATAAAGTATAGGGAAGCATGTAGTTTATCCAGATCTACCTGTGTATGTGTTAGTGAGTCTGAAAAGATGCTCATTTCTTCTTTACATGATGATATGTATATAAATAATCTAGGACTGGGAACTTGGCTGTGTTGGCTCAGGAACTTGTTTCTTCCTACATTTTTATTCCATTATCCTGGGCTGACAACTCTCTGTCTTACAGCTCATGAGAGTTAGTGTGGCAGAGGAACAGAAGCCATGGTGCATTTCCTTAGGTATAACCTAGAAAGAGCACACCTGACTTTTGCTTACATCCAATTGGCCAAGACTTAGAGCTACACTTCTCTGCAAGGGTTGTTGGAAAATATCCTTACCTCCCTTCCTTCCTTTCTCCTTTTCTTCCTTCCTCCCTCCCTCCCTCTCTCCCCATCCTTCCTACCCTTCCTTCTTTGCTCCCTATCCCTCTCTTATGCTCTTCTTCCCTTCTTCCTTTAACCCTCCCCACTTTTTATTTTGGTGGTGCTTCAGATTGAACACTGTGTCTCTGAGCTACCTGTCTCCAGCATCAACAATTGTAGTTTTAAGCTGGGAGTCAGTGGCTCACCTGCCTGTAAAACTAGTCATTCGAGGGTCATGGTAGAAGTCATCCCTGGCAGAGAAATCTGAGGGACTCTTCAGTTAATGAGCAAAAAGCTGGAAGAGGGAGTGGTTTAAGTGATAGAGTATCAGTTTCAAGTGAAAAACAAACAAACATGCAAGAGGGTAAGACCCTGAGTTCAAGCCCCAGGACTATAAAAACAATAACAACAACTGCAAAAAAGAACATAGATGGCTTTTCATCCAGTTAAAATTGGGTAATTTTATCTCAAACAGAACTTTGCTTTAAAAACAAACAAAAAAGTATTTGGGGAAAAATTCAGCAATCTCTGCCTTAATATATGCATGGAAAATGAATGTGAGAAGTTGATAACCATATCTGGCAGTTCTTAGGGATGGGGGAGGGGGATATATTCCAGTTACTTCCCTTTTGAACCTTTATAATTGGTTCCATGTTGGATGTATTAACTAATCAAACATTTTCAACCAAGGGATAAAAATAGCACCACACTATTCTTAGCAACCTTTCCTGGTGGGTGAAATGACTAGGCATTTGCGTGTCGTGCCCCTCCCTCCTCCCTCTCCCCTTCCCCCAGAGAGGGTTATGGACAGGACAGATGTGGCATGAAACAGAAGCCCCATGAAAATCCATATGGCTTGAGTAACCTAGGCTGGCCCGCCCACATGCCTGAATAGACAGGATCCTAGAAGGAAATTCACATCTAGATAAGGTCTCCGGAGGTACCAGAGGATTCAGCCAGTCCAGAACATCTCCTCAAGTTTCTTTTGTCTTTTAATTTAAATGAATGTATGGTTTTGGTGCCAAGTGTACCAGGGCTTGAACTCAGGGCCTAGCGGCTGTATGTTAGTGTATGTATGGTGCTTTTCTAGTGGAGTCACACCTGGACGTCTGGCTTTTTTGATGATTAATTGGAGAAAAGTGTTTCATGAATTTTCCTGCCTAGTCTGGCTTTGAAATATGATCCTCAGATCTCAGCTTCCTGAGTAGCTAGAGTTACAGGTGTGAGTTACCCTTGCCTGCAGGACCTCCTATCCTGATCATGCCTGGTTTGCTTAGAAGACTAGAAGGGTAGTTCTACCCTCTTCTCAGGCTCCTGCCCCAGCCTGGCTCACATAGAGAGGGACGAGGGGAGAAGGAGGAAGTGAGAAGAAGGCCAATACCTTGTGAACAGGAAGGGGGCTTGGTGATCAGTGACTTACTAGGACAGAAAGTACTATTTACCCTTTGAAGCAGAAAGCTTTTGAAGTCTCTGCCAGGGAGAAACCACACTCCCCTTATGCCATTCTCATCTCGTCTGCTGCTCTCATGAATCAAGAGAACCTTTGAGCAAACGAGGCCAAAGTGGGATGGAGCCTTAGAGGCCCCCTCCCACACCTTCCTTCCCAGAGCCCAACCCTTTCCCCTGGCTCCAGCTGGACACAGAATCACAGAATAGACACCTTCTCGTCTTCTAGTGCAAAGTTAATTTGGGCCTTGCTCTCTCCACAGACATGCAATCCCTTCCAGGGTTTCCTGCTGGTGTTATTTAGGGCTGGAATAGTTCTGTACATACAGAGGGACATATTCAGCTCCACGTCTTATTTAATATCCAATGGAAGACAAGTGAAAGAATTGTATCCCTTTAACTGTTCTGTAGTCTAACAAGTCAAATTGTGTGTGTGTGTGTGTGTGTGTGTGTGTGTGTGTGTGTGTGTATATGTGTGCTGATACTGAGGCTTGAACTCAGGGTCTGGGTTCTGTCCCTATGGTTTTTTACTCAAGTTTGGCACTCTATATTTGAGTCACTACTCCACTTCTGGGTTTTTGCTGATCAATTGGATAGATAAGAGTCACATAGACTTTCCTGCCTGGGCTGGAAATCCTCAGATGTCAGCCTCCCAAATAGCTAGGATTTCAGGTGAGTCACCGGAGCATAGCAACAAATTAGATTCTTCTCATTTTAATAGGATGGATTATTCTGGTCATTTAAACATTAAATGTAATCATCCTCCTAATTCTTTTGACTTAGAGTTTCATATGTGCTTCACACACACTTAAAAATCGACAACTAATCACAAAATCATTATAAAACTGGATCTGCAAACAAACATGAAATCTGCTTACCAATGATAACGTCCTGTTCTAAATTTTCTTATCTATTGTCAGCAAAAGCGGGCAGAATGAACACTACACCCCCAGAAGTCATTTGCTCATTACTGCCCCCTCCTGGAGACCTGAGAGAATTGCTCATGCCCCACCTCATCCTGATACTCCAGGTTCTGTGTCACAAATTCCTTAGTCCAGACCTAGTGATGAGACCAGGCTTAGGCCTCCTGCCTATATCAAGCCTTCATGGGCTGGCCAGAAATCTGCCTGAACTGCATAATTGCTCTTTCCAAAATGAGAGACATATTCTGTTGGCTGACCAGAGCAATCAGATGTGCGTGTGTGTGTGTGTGTGTGTGTGTGTGTGTGTGTGTGTGTGTGTATGCACACATGGGCATGCAGGCACCATAACTGGTCCTAGCACTGTGCATTAACTTTTTCACTCAAAGCTGGTGCCCTGCTACCTGAACCACATGTTCACTTTCAGCATTTTGGTGGTTGATTGGAGATAAGAGTCTAGGACTTTCTTACCTAGGCTGCCTTTGAACTGCCATTCTCAGATCTCAGCTCTCTGAGTAGTGGGCATGAGCCATGGCCATCTCTGTTAGCTAGATACTCATTCTTTATTTTACTTTCTTTCTTTTCTTTTTTTTTTGCCAGTCATGGGTCTTGAACTCAGGACCTAGACTCTGCCCTTCAGCCTTTCTGTGCTGAAAACTAACATTCTACCACTTGAGCCACAGTGGCTAGCACCACTTCTTGCTTCTTCTGAGTAGTTCATTGAAAATAAGAGTCTCATAGACTTTACTACCTATGCTGGCTTTGACTGTGATCCTTAGATCTCAGCCTCCTGAGTAGTGAGAATTATAGGCATGAGTCACTGGTGCCTGGCTACCTACTCATTCTTGAAGTATTGGATTGTTCCTTTCTGAGGGAGGAAGACAGCAAGACCCAAAGACACACAGAGGAGGTGACAGGATTAAGTCTGGCAGGAGCCCTGCAGGCAAGCAGGCCAAAAGTTGCCAGAGCAGTGGACACAGACTTCAGTGTCAGAGCAGAATGGAGAGTGGGTGACATTTGTGAGGCTGTTACTAGATCCTATCCCCCCAGGGCTCTCTCTAGAGGGCATTTCTGTGAAGCTGCTATGCCTGGATGCATTTCTACCAGCCTATCTTCGGCCAGCAGAGAGCAATAGTATTCTGAGTCAAGGTGTCAGCGTGTGCAGAGACCAAGTGCACAGGACCCAGAAGTTCATGCGGGAAGGGATGGACACAATAGTGACTGGAAAAAGAAATCTGTGGGGCCTCAAGGAAGTTCCATTGATCCCATCGGAGCCCTGAGCTGGGCCAGCCCAGGAGCTGCCAAGAAATGTTGTAAGAAAGCAGTCTCATGTTATAGTATATACCTTCATGTCCTCTTTTCTAGGCTGAGTTGGAGAATAGAGAAACATCCTTGGGCCCAGCAGCTTCCTTCTCCTGGAGGCAATTCTAAGGAAGTGGTCAATTTCAAGCTTGGGTCCTGCTTTCACAGCCTGGGAAGTGACAGGCTGACCACTGAGTGCATGTGAGGGAGGCCTGTGGTAAGAATATGGTTATATTCTGCTCCAATGCATTCTGAGGTCTAGCCTGGACATACTCTGAAAAACACAAGAAGGGCTGGCATGGATCTTGGGTGGCTTGTGAGAGGAAGATGGACCCATCAGGGTTTTGCTTCAAAGCGGGAGAGAGAGCCAGTGGAAAGTGGACTGCAGGAGAGAGATCAAGTCTTCAGTAAAACAGCATGGTCAAGAGTGGAGATGAGAGGGGAGGCCCTGAGTGCAGACAGCTTGTGAAGATGAGGTAGAGGCTTAGCCCAGAGTGCGGGATGAGCAGCATGCACATACAGGGCGTGGGGAGCAGAGTGCTCAAAGGAAGCTGAGCAGAGCTGGACGCACATTACATAGCCTTGAGGGTCTAAGGTGAACAAGAACCCAGAGAAGCAAGGAAGGAGACATCAACAGTGATAGACAGGAAGTGCAAAGGGTTATAAAATCCTCCTCCCTGTCTCCCCCCCCCCCATCTTAATGAACGTGGAAATTCAGAAGATGGCCCCTAGATGGCAGTGTGTGCACATGGCAGCAGCTACCAGACCACGTTCCCCAAGGAAAACCAGAATCATCTCCCGTGGGACCAGCAAACCAATACCCTTCTCCCCACCTCCTCCCTCGCCCTCCCCCCCCCCACCCCGCAGCTCCCACAGTGACAGAGAAGGGAACCTAAAATGCCTGCAGCATCTACGTACTCTTTCCTGTCAGGTGTTCCTGTCTCCTCCACTTTCAAGTCAGGGTCAGGAGGAACCTTTTGAATCTCTTCTGACAAGGGTCTGAACCTCAAAGTCTGAGGACTTTAGCAGAACCCCAAATCCCTGGATGTGAGATTAAGACAAACAGTGTATCCGATCTGGACATAAAGTTGACAGTCATGGGTGTATATGTGTGTCCATGCGTATGTGCCAGAGCTGCCGCTGAAAGCCAAAGCCTGTGCCCTGTCCCTTAGCATTTTTGCTCCAGCCTGGTGATCAACCACTTGAGCCACACCTCTACTTCCTCATTTTGGTTTTACCATGGATGGGTTGGGTAACTCTGGGTGACACCCCACCCCCTCATTTAGTTTATTAATGTTGAGCTCTGTGAAGGTCAGATCATTAGAGGTTATTTCAGCTGTGCTGTCATGTGACTGTTGCTTCTGTGTCTATGTATCCAGAGATGCTGGAGTAGACACAGCTGTGCTCAGCCTCAAGTTGGACACAACTCTTGGGGAGAGAGCTGGCATTTGGCTCAGGGAGTCAGGGATTCTTTGGCCTCTCTCTCTCTCTCTCTCTCTCTCTCTCTCTCTCTCTCTCTCTCTCTCTCTCTCTCCCCCCCCTTTTCCCTCCCCCTCCCTCTTCCTTTCCCTCACCCCCATCTTTAGTCTCTGTCTATCTCTGTCTCTGTTTGTCTCTTGTTATTTTTGTCAGTTGTGGGGCTGGGGCCTGGACACTGTCCCTGAGCTCTTTTGCTCAAAGCTAGTGCTCTATCACTGAGCCACAGCACCTCTTCTGGTGGTTGATTGGAGATGAGTCTCATGGACTTTGCTGCTCAGGCTGGCTTTGAACTGTAATCCTCAAATCTCAGCCTGCTGAGTAGCTAGAATTATATAAGCCCCCAGTACCCAGCTTTTCTGCCTCTCTCCTCTCTCTCTGATGTCTTGTCTAGCTACATCTAGAATTTCTTTCTTTGGCAGAACTATCTTCTCTCATTTGGAGTAATTATGTTGTGGTCGAGTCAAAGTCAGGGCTGGGAAGACACTGGAGGCCACCTAAGAAATAAGCTTAATTCTCCTCAGCCTCCATTTTGTAGATGAAATAGCTCAGGCCAGAGAAATAATAGGACAATCATCATCCCCATCTGCCAGCACCATTTAGCCTCTGTCACTAAAGTGTGCTCCTCTGTGTCCTGTGCTCACACGAGGGTCCCCTGTCCTGGGAGTGGGTCTTGTCTTGTGGAGAACCATCCAAAGGAAGAGATCTTATGGTTTAGAAGGCAAATAGAAATCTGAATAAGATGTACTTGAAATTTGCAGATTCTTTAAAATAGATTATTCAGGGACAAATAAAATAGCCACTGGATGACAGGCCAACAAATGAATTTATTTTTGTCTTTTTCCTCAATTCTCCACTACTTTGCTTTCTCTAGGGTTCCACGACTTCTTTCTCAAGAAAGTCGACATTATCGGGTGCTGGTGGCTCCAGCCAGTAATCCTAGCTACTCAGAGGGCTGAGATCTGAGGATCTGAGAATCGCCACTTGAAGCCAGTCAGGTAGAAAGGTCTGTGAGACTCTGATCTTAATTACCAGCAAAAACTCAGAAGTGGTGCTGTAGCCCAAGTGATAGAGTGTGAGTCCTGAGAAAAAGCCAAGTGAGAAAGGGAGGCCCTTGAATTCAGGCCCCAGTACGTGTACACACACACACACACACACACACACACACACACACACACACACACAATTATTCTGGGACAAATAGTGCAGCCATTGGATGACAGGCCAATGACATGATTTCTTTATTCTTCAGGGTGCCTTGACCTCTTTTTCAGAAAGACAGCATCAACTCAAAACTGAACATGGGGTGAAAGGTCTACCAAGGAGATTGGCACTGGGCTCATTGACATTGCTTATCCCCAAAAGTCCTGCTAAACCTAGTCCCTTCGACTATGACCTTCTCCACTAAGATGGTTGGCTGTCTCCATTCCACGCTATTCGCCCTCTCCATGGGCACCACTGTCCATTGTCTGTGTCACCATGGCCAATCGCTCTCCAGCTCTGCCCAGCTCCTTTTTCAATCTATCATCTGTCACTTCTCTCCAGCCAAGACTTTCGAAATGACAACCCAGACGCCTTCTTTCCCAATATTCTTGAATCCTTCTCACTATTACCAAGTCCTCTTAGCAAAACTCCCAAATCTCAATCAATCCTACTGGCCCTGTTGGCTGTACTTGTGCTGGTGGCAGCCGCTGAGGACTTTTGGAGTGGCCATAGGGACTGTGATTCTGGCTGAGCCTCCAAACTCTCATTTGCTCTTCTTGCTTCTTCTCAGAGGTTTTTCTCATCTTCCCCTCAGTTTCTCTGGATTCCACTGAGCACCGTTTATCTTCAGCAAGGATTGTTCCTCTGATCTCCAGAGAATGTGGAACGCTTCACCTAGGAGCCTGCATTAACCTCCCCTGCCATCTTCCTCACCCGGATTTGAAACCCCACTTGCCCTCCGATCTGAATCCCAGTCCTCATTTTCTCCAGTAAGCATCTTCTGCGTCTTCCCTTCTGTGCTCTTTGAGCCTTTCTCTTCCCTTCACAATGTACACATGCCCGTGCTTTTCCTGATGCCTGTGGCTCACTTGCCTGAAATCTTAGCCATTTGAGAGGCTAAGGAGGAGCATGGTTTGAAGTGAACCTAGGTTTACTGAGAAGAGTCCTGTGTTCCTAAGCAGAAGCTCTTGTATCCTTTTCTAATCAATCTTCTTCCTGTGTGGAATGCAGGTAGGAAGCTGAAGCTGGACCAGCCATTGTATGACCACAGGTCAACTTTGGGGACGAAGGCTGTCCATAGAGGAGATCCAGGGCAGACAGCTGAGTGGACAAGAACATAGGGGACATGGTGGAGATGCTGAGCACCCCTGCTCAGCTGACCTGTAGATTGCTCACTATGTCATGGCAGAGTTGTTTTGTTTCCAAATGCAATGGTTAAGGAAAAAAGTTGGGCCTTCCTTAAAATGGGAAAACACAATTCCTAAGTTGGGTAAGACTTCCAAATGTATAGCTTCTGCCAGTGTGGATGTGGGATCCAGGCTCTGCCTAACTACAGCATCTTATCTTTCCTACCATGGTGATTGGCTCAGGAGAGAGCATGTGACTAGAGCTGGCTCAAGTAGCATCCTTTCTTGGGATTTGTTCAGACTAACTTGGTGCTCCTCGCATTGCAAAACCTGAGGCCTGGATGAGAAAGAATCAAGGGCTCCAATTCTGGGAAGCCCCCAGGATCAGGTTTCCAGACTCTGGTTTCAAGTTCTTTTGGTTGTATCAGAGATCTGAATTAGTCTTCCAGTAATCTCTCCTCTCCCCACTTGCATATGCCAGTTTGGGTTGAGTTTTCTCATTTTCTTCCAAAATGTCTTCAGTATTATAAAGAGCCTTGATAATCTGGCACTAATAAAACATTATTCTTAGGTAAGTGTTGTTCATATTATTACTGTTGTTATTAAAACGAGTTATGTAATGGTTTTCTGAAAGTATTTATGGATTCATTCAGCGATCCTAGGCAACCTAGGCAAGAATTCTAGGAATAAATTATACCCCATGGCCTGGTGATCTTTTACTGTGAGCTTGTGAGGGAGACATTACTATGTCTCTGACACTGCTAGTGAGAACATTAGGGCACAGAGATATAGTATGGTTTGCTCAAGACAAATAAGTTATGAATTAGGAGAGCTAGTTACCAAATGCCCCCTCTCTTCAGGGTCCTTTGAGATCTGCCCACTGCCTGTATACACACAGGTGCTATATAGTGAGGCCTAAAATGGGTTTGAGCAGTGTTTGAACAAAGGACTAGTGGGGGAAGTCAAAGAGGGATAAAGACCAAGTTCTTCTACTCAAAATATTATTATTATTATTATTGTTAGTCCTGGGCCTGAACTCAGGGCCTGAACACTGTCCTTGGGTTTTCTCAAGGCTAGAGCTCTACCACTTGGGCCACAGAATCACTTTCAGCTTTTTTCTGTGTATGTGGTACCGAGGAATCGAACCCGGGTCTTCCTGCATGCTGGGCAAGCACTCTACCACTAGGCCAAACTCTCGGCCCTCAAAATATTATTTAGAGCAGCTTCGGGTCCAGGGAAAAGAGGAGTCACTCTCACACGCTTTGTCTTCTTCTGGAACTATTTCTTGTTCTTATAATCAGGTGTGGAGCCAGCTCTGTAATTCAACAATATGGGGGCAATTACAGTTTGAAGGGATAGTCTAGAAAATAAATCACTGGTTATAGTACAATGTGTTTAGGAATTGGGATTATCTATATCCTAATTATTTTCTTATTTATTTTCTTATTTGTTTATGTGACAGCACTGAGGCCTGAACTCAGGGTTGGGGCACTGTCCTTTGACTCAAGACTGGTGCTTTATCATTTGAGTCACACCTCTACTTCTGGCTTGGAGTTAAATCTTACAGACTTTCTGCTCATGATTCGCAGATCTCAGTCTCCTGAGTAGCTAAGATTACAGGCGTGAGGCACTAGTACCTGGCGACTATTTTTTTAATTAAAAGATTTTATTAACACTGATTTTTTACATAATATTTGAAAAGCCATGCTTAACAAGTAAGTATTCAGGAAGGGAATCACTATGCAACTATTATTTTTATTACCTTAAAAATGTATTTTCAAGTAGTTATACAAAGGGGTTTCAATTCAACCAGTCAGTTTGTGAGTACAATGCATCTTGATCAATACCACCTCTCTATTCACTCTCCCTCATCTCTCTCAACCCCATCTAGCCCTTCAAGTTACTTGGTTCCATTTTTACATATGGGCATTAACTATTATGACTGTATTTTCCCCCTCTTCTTTTCCACTTATCTATTCCTTTGGCTTCCTTTGACCCCCTCACCCTGGCAATACATGTTCCAGCATCCTGGCATTCATTTTATCAAACTTTGAGTTGCTCAAAGGAGTTACATCACTGGAATCCTCTCCCATGCACACACTTCAGTTAATTTGTATCTATCTGCATATGACCCTGTATATGTTTACAGTTTAGCTCTAACTTCCACATACAGACACGCTCTGTGCTGAGCAGCCTTGATGCTCTTTGGAGGTCACTTTATGTTGGTGGAAGAGTGGTAAAGTCTGAGTCTCAGAGAAGCTGTCTGCTGAGGCTTGTTGGGGTATGGAGTAAGGGGAGCCATGATGGCTCAGTAGGCATTATACCCTCTTCATATTCTATAGCAGTGTGGCCACTTGGTTTAGAAAAAGAATGTCCCCACGCCGGGTGAGGTGGCTCACACCTGTAATCCTAGCTACTCAGGAGGCTGAGATTTGAGGATCATAGTTCAAAACCAGCCCAGACACAAAAAGAACTGAGATTCTTAGCTCCAATTAACCTCTAGAGAACAGGAAGTAGGGGTTGGCTCAAGGGTAGGGTGGTAGCCTTGAGCTGAAGAGCTTGGAGACAGTGCTCAAGCTGAGTTCAAGCCCCATGACCAACAACACCAAAAGAAAGAAAAAGAAAAAAAGAGAAAAAGGAAAAAGAATGTCCCCAGAGGCTGCTCAGGCTGGCAGAACCTTCAGCATCAACTTGACAAGGGTTCACAGCAGCTCTTTCCACCTCTTTCAGCACTCCCGAGTTATTTCACACCCACCCAGGATTCAGCAGAAATCAGGATCATCTTCCTTTTACTGGAGACGTCTCAGCATCTACACTCTTTCCTTCCTATCAGTGGAGGTATTTCTCATCAGAGATGACCCTCCATTGGTGGAAGTAACCCTTCCCCTTTCACCTGCTCATCAGGATAACCAGTCCTTTCTTCTCCCTGGATTGTTTCTATCTCTGGGCAAACCTGCTATAGCTTCTCCCATATTCTATTTAAACCCCACCTCTACATGCAACAGAAAACAGGAAGTTCAACAAGGTACATTTCTTCCTCCCATATATACAAGGTCAAGAGATAGGTATCTTACAGTAGATATGGCAACTTTCTCTACTGGGAAAGCACAATGATTCTAACTTGTTCCTTCTCAAAACGTGGGGTGTACCACAAGAGTTTATATGGCTACTGGAACTCTAGCCATGTACCCATGAATGCAGTTAAAAAGCAAGGGCTGAAGATCGCCCTTTGATTGCTTCCCTTTACTGCCACTTTAAAATTTGCCTATGACTGTTACTGGCTATTTCTATTGGTTGGAACTTAAGTCACATGGCATAGGTAGCTACAGGGGAAGCTAAGAAATTTGCCTTCATTCTGGGAAGCCATGTGGTCAGACAGAATTGAAAATTATGTCATGAAGAGGGAAGGGAAATAAGGTTATTAGGATAAATTAGCATTCTCCATCAATGCCTCTGGTGTCTGCTCCTGAGCTTTGGTGCTCAAAGCTAGTGCTTTACCACTTGAGTCAAAGCTCCACACGGGGCATTTTTGGTGGTTAACTGGAGATAAGAGTCTCATGGACTTTCCTGACTGGGCTGGCTTTGCCCAGTGACCCTCTCACATCTAGGACTCTGGAGTAGCTAGGATTACAGCTATCAGCTTCTGGGGCATGCGCTCTTCCCCCCCACCCCTTTCATTTCTTTGCCCTTTAGGGCTTAAGCTTGATTGGAAAGAACTCTTAACACCTTTGCATAGGTCCCTGGGCCTGCTCAGAGACAGGCTGTATTCCCTTCAGTAAAACAAGAACTAGAGCGAGCAGAAAGATCTCCTGCAAGAGTTTCTTTTCTTTTTCTTTCAGGAAAGAAAGGAAGCAAAGCATTGGACTGAACTTGTTGGTTGCCAGGTAGGAGAAGAGATGACATCAGGTCTTAACAGATCCACGGTTTGCGTTGCGCCCCCAGCACTGCTCCGGGCGTGCCTGCGGCTCGCCCCACAGGTGGGCAGGCCGAGGCTGGGAGGTCGGCCAGCCGGCGGGGTGGACGGTGCAGCACGCGGGCCTCGCGCCGCCGCCCGGGCAGCAAGGTGAGGCACAAACCTCGGCAGGCGATCCCAAGGAAGCTCGAGCACCAACGCCGAAGGAGCCGAGTCCGGACAGCTCGCTCGGTGGCAAGGAAATGAAACCCACCATTTACTACGGCCCCTTCTCCTCCGGTTCGTTTGCAAGGCCCGCCTTCCATCTTCCACACACAGCCATTTTCCTAGTCCTTCGCCCACCTCCCGCCAGTCCCGCCGTGCACCCCCGGGGTCCGGGCCTCTCACCGCTCGCACACCCCCTCTCCGCACTCTCCGCGACCAGGCCGCAGCAGCGTGGGCGCAGCGCGTCTCGGTCGAGCGAGCAGCCGGGCCACAAGTGCCTGGCCGGGTTCCAGGCTCCGCCCGCACCGAGCACCGACGCGCAGGACGCGGCTCCCGGCGGCTCCCGGCCGCAGGCACCGCCCAGAGCGGGACAAAGGGGCGGGCCGGTGACCTGCGGGAGCGCCCACGGGGCCTGGCGGTGGGGAGGCGGGACGAGCGGCGGAGGGCGGGGCCGACGGCGGAGGGGCGTGGCCAGCGGCCGGGGGGCGGGGCCTGGCGCGTGGGGCCTCACTGACGGCGCAGGGAAGCGGCGCCCCTTCCTCCGCAGCCGCCCGGCGCCGCGCCCCCGGCCCCGCCCCTCCGCGCCCCGCCCCCGCCGCTCGGACGGCCTGAGTCGCGCCCTCCCGCCCGGCGCCGCCGAACTTGCTCTAACTTCCTCGGCCGACGGGGCCGCGCCGGGTAAGTGGAGCCCCGAGCCCTACTCGGGCGTCGGGCCTGCCCCTCTTCATTGTCTGCGCCCGAGTCCCCCGAGCGGCTTCCGGGGACCGGATTGCTCCTGGGGCTCCTCGCGCCCCGGCCCTCGCCACCCCCCGCCGCCTTCCCCGGCCACCACACCCCGCTTGCCTGGGGGCGGCTCGGCGGGCGGCGCTGGCTTTGTTCGCCCGGATCGCCCGCCCTGGGTTGGAGGCCGCGGCCCGGACCCCGCTGAACCGAAGTCGGGCGCGGGGCGGAGCAGCGAGGGGCGCGGCGGGCGCTCCGGCGCGGATCGCCCGGGTTCCGCGCGCACTGCGTCGCAGCCGGGGTGGGCGCTGGGACCCGGGGGCGGGCGCGGCGGCGGGGCTGCAGCTCCGGGGCTCGGCTCCCGATCACCGGCCGCGCGATCCGGGGGGAATGGGTGCTGTCCTTGGAGGGGTCACCGACCTCGGGTCCTTGGACTCGGGTCAGGGGGTGGAGGAGGTGGGCATAGGCCGGAGGAGGGCTTCCCCCGGCCCCCACCCGGCCCTCAGTGCGCTCTGAGGTTGGTGCGCTCCACTCGTGACGGCTCAAGCTGGGATGGGGACGGGCGATCCAGCTCCTCCGTGTTCCTCGTGACGGGTCTTGTCTGATGGGGGAAGTCAAGGCCTACGACCCCTGACCCAGCCCAGGCGATGGTCGAGTTGGGGTTGGGGCTGTGGAGTTGGCTCAGCCTGGGCTGCTGTCTGCGCTTTTTCCCCAGTTCCCACCCACCACCCCGGGAAGGGGGGTGGTGGCAGCGAGGGGCATGGGGAGCGTGTGTGTGTGTGTGTCACTGGAAGTGACCGCCCTGACACATTTCTTGGGGACTTAAAAGTTGGTCTCCAGGCGTGGCGCGGGCCATACTTTCGGAGTCCTTGGTCCGTGCTTTGCTCGGCGCTGGCCGCTGAGCCGTCCATGGTGATCCCTCCAAGGCTGTCCCCAAGTGCTGGTTGACTGGGCACGTGGAGCCGTCCCTGGCAAGGGAGTGCCTGACACCGGATTGGAGCCTCTGCAGGCGTGGTGTCCGCAGAAATCCTTGGGAGTTGCTCAGCTGCCTGCCAAATTCTCAGAAATAGCCTTCACCCTGTCTGTCCCTTGAACTCCCAAGTAGAAGTTGGTGCCCGCTGATCACTTGAGCCAGCTTTCTCCGTTTGTAGATGGAAGCCTGAGGTTCAAGTTCTGCCAGCTCAGTGGTTGGTGGGGGTCCCAGGTCCTCCTGGAATCTCCAGATCCCTCATCACAGCCCCCCACGGCTTAAGGTCTCTCTTGGACTGTGAGGATTTCTTCATTCCCTTTTCTCTTTCCTTCCATCCTCACCTCTTTCTCCCTCCCTTTCCCTCTCCCTGCTCTTTCTCCCCTCTAGGGTCTCACTCTGTAGTCAAGTTGGCCTGGAATTCAAGATCCTCTGCATTCAGAGCATATCCTGAGGATTTCTGTTGTTTGGGGGGGGACAGGCTGTCAGATAGGTGCCCTCTTCTCTTTGTGACACCATTGATTGCACTTCCCTTCAGTTGAAGTCTTTGATAAATCCCTCTCCACATTTCTGAGCACTCCTGCTTGGACCACCTAATGCCATTTTCTCTTTACTTAGAGAAGAATTGATGACAGCTTGTGGGGGGCCTGGTACTTTTCCAAGGATCTCACCGAAGAGCTGTGAACTCAGAGAGAGGTCTCAGAACCCAGATAGGGGACCTGTGTTAGGTGCCCAGTGGTGTTTTAGCTTAGTTTAGCAATACCATTCAGGCCAAAGGGAATGGAAGCCACCACTGTCCCTGGAGGGGGCTGTAGATGGATTGCCTGCCCTGGGAAGGATGCTGGTTTCTTCTTCCTCCCCAACCCCCCTTCCCAGCCAGGAAGTTGTGTTAGTCTCTGTGGGCTCCTCCCTTGCTTGCTGTATTTGGGAATGGAGGGTAGGCCACTTTGTAGGTTGTGGTGTTAATGAAGTTTCCAGGGAGCCAGGCTGCAAGGAAGCTTCTGGAACCATTTCTTTAGGATCCCGCCGCCCCCCACACCATGTGCTCAGGTATTTCACCTTGTTTTGCCTCTGCTGAAGTAGAATTCATTTTGGCAGTGTCCATGAAATGTTGTTGTGCCAGCCCTGGGAAAACCTTTGCTGATTGAAAACCTAGTGAAGGTTGCGATCAAGCTTGTAGCAATTACAAGGTAACAGCAAGTTAATTGAAAATACTAAGAATATTTTCGGAGACTTACCCCAAGCATGATCCTAGTACTACTGATATTAGCTTGTTTAATCCTTGCACCTACCTGGTATGATTGATGTTAACTGCCCCCCATTTTACAGTAACCTCTCTGTGGCCCAGAGAGGTTACAGATAATTACTCTTGGTCTTAGTATGAGTTGGATTTCCTCATTTCTAATTTAGAGAGTGCCTTTCTCCTGGAGGTGCTTAAAACTGATGAATTTACTGAACAAGCCTACAGCAGAACTACTGAACCCTTTCAGTGAAGGTGCCTCAGAAAACGACCTGCCCATCTGGCACAGCCTGGGCACACAGCGGATACCTCTGAACCTGCTTGTTGATTCATGATGTAGCTTCTGTCCCCCTACAAGCAGGGAATCAGTGACTACCTGTAGCTGTCTGGAAAGAGCAGGATTTGATGAGGTAACAACAATCCCAAGACTCAGAGGCATCATTCTGCCTTTGTTAACCTCAGGTAGGATCCATGCTTAGGCTTTGGACACAGAAAGTACGATGAGTCCTATCTAGCTTAAAGCTTCTGTCCACAAAGTGGTATTTCTTTGGCTGCAGTAAGTCACATGGCCATATCTATCTAAAAGGTGGGGAAGGGAAGAGGATGGAAAACATTTTATGACTAGCATTAACGCCTACCACTTTTCTGCCACACAGCCCTCCTTGGTGGCTTTCATTCCCCCACAATGACACTTGTGTGTGTCATTGCAGGTTTCTGAGTCACCAGTGACAAAAGCACTTCTTAAAGATGGACAAATCTGCCATTTGAAAGCCAGAATTAGGGCAAATAAGAATATATTTGGAGCTGGACAACTTGGCTCGCGCCTGTAATTGTAGCAACTCAAGAGGCTGAGATCCTCAGATCTCAGTGCAAAGCCAGCCCAGGCACTGAAGTCTGTGAGACTTATCTCCAGTTAGCCACTGGAAAGCTGGAAGTGGAAAACCGGAAGTGGTACTGTGGCTCAAGTGGTAGAGTGCTGGCTTTGAACTGAAGAGCTCGGGGACAGTGCCCAGGTCCAGAGTGCAGGCCCTACTGTGAGGTTTGCTTTTGTGCTTTGTCCCCTGCTTGGTATCTAGAAGGGCCAGTAGACACTGGTAGAGATGAGAAGACCTGGTTAATTCATGGTTAATTCACTATCCTTCCCTCCATTTCTAGGGCCTCTGTTTTCCCACCTGTGGGATTGTGGTTTCCAGCCCCTTCTTGACTCGTTGTCAGTCCTGGGGAGCTATGTAGATCCATATTTTGAGATACTTTGGTCTAGGTGTTTTTGGTTTGCTTTAGGTTGCATTCATCAGAGTTCTGTCTTGGAGTATGAGTCTGTGATTTGTTGAGTTTCATAGTCTCTTATCCATTTTCTCCTAAAAGTTTGTTGGTTTAGACCAAGCAAGTGGTTGTTTTGGTTCAGTAGAGTACAGGGGCAGCGTTTGGTGCCTCTGCTCATTTAGCATGAAGATGGACAACCTGGCTGGTAGGTGGAAGGAGAGGGAGAGAGCAGGCCAATTGTGAAGTTGTACCAGCTGTAAAGAAAGCAGAATGCAGTCTTCCTTCCTGCCTTGAACTTCAGAGAAGCAGGAGCAGACAGTGCAGGCACGGAAAGTGGCATCTGAAGCCCCTGAATTGTGCCCAACACTCTGGTTTGGAATAGCTGTCATCTCTAGGAGAGCCTTTCAGCAGTCTGCATGTGATTCTAGGAACCTCACTTTTCCTCCACCCCTTGGCCTGGTGGATTGGGATTGAGTAGGGCTGTGTGGGGCTGTGGTTTTTTTCTTTTAAGTCAGTAGCTGGCCTGGTAGTCAGGTTAAGTGGGTCTGGGCTGCCAGGAGTTGAAATCTTCATTTCTTGAGATGTGTTCTGACCCTTCCTTTGATCAGCCAGGTGAAAGGCCTAAAGTGTGTGTGTGTCTGTCAGCTAGCTAGCTGGAGGGGGAGTGGCTCTGCCTTCCTGGGTGTCCCTCAGCCTGTTTTGGATGGCGGAGAGCCATGGCAGTGCCTTGAAGCAGCTGCTGTGATCCTGGTGGATGAGTGCCCAGTGCTCCCCAGACTCCTTTCCCTGGTGTTCGACAGAACTGGAGTTGTGCTGTCTCATGGGTGGACTTGGGGAGGGAACAGGACTGGACAGGAGGCTAATGAATCTCCTCCCTGGGGTTTTCCTGGAAGTGTGTGCTGACTGTTGGGCTGAGGGGGCTGTCCCCCATCTTGGGTGGAGGTCTGGGGTGCTCAGGTCCTATTCCTTTGCCTTCCATACTTGCCCCATTCTAAGGCCAGGCTACAGTTGCCCCTAACCCTTGGCTTTCCCACATGCTTAGAGGAGGCCAGGCCCCCAACCAAGTGCGTGTGACGCCCACCCTGTGTGGGGCAGTGACGGGTCCCTGAATAGGGAACTCTCTATGGTTAAAGAAACACAAACAAAACCCAAACCATTCTGGCATTTGTTAAAAATGTTAAGGCAAAACTATTGCAATGGGATCGTTAAGTAAGAGTTTTTAAAGTTGGGCTCAACTTCCAAAAGAATTGGAAAATGAGAACAAGGAGCAGTATGCAGAGATCCTTGAAAATTTCTTAGAAGATGAGGGAATTTTTTGCTAAATGGACCTAGCAGGATTCTTGCTGAGGGTAGGCAAGGGGTCAGGTATTTTCTGGGGGATGGATGGCAGTGGAGAGAGAATTTGAGTAGATAGAAGGCACTGTCCCTGAGCTTCTTTTGCTCAAGTAGCGTTCCACCACTTGAGCCACAGCACCATTTCTGGCCTTTTCTGTTCGTATGGTAATGAGGAATCCACCCCAGGACTTCATGCATTTCAGTCAAGCACTCTACCTCTAAAAGCTACATTCCTAGCCTGAAATGAGGTTTTATAACAATGAAGATAGAAGCCCAAGGTCAGAAATAATCGAGTAGAAAGCTCAGAGCATTTGATACATTTAGTGAGGACAAGAATTATCTACTCCCCTTTTTTTTGTACCAGTACTAGGCTTGAACTTGGGGCTTGAGGAGTGTTCCCTTAGTTCCCTTAGCATTTCTGCTCAAGACTAGCACTCTACATCTTGAGCTATACCTCCAGCTTTTTACTGGTAAATTGGAAATAAGAGACTCCTGAACTCTTATGCCTGGGCTGGTTTCAAATCAAGATTTTTACATCTCCCGAGTAGCTAGGAAGATTTCAGGTGTGAGCCACTGGTGTCTGATCTGTGTTCTGTCTTACCCTTGGTTCTCAGACTTGGCCAAGCCCAAGACCACTCACATCTGTTTCTCGGGAGTGTTTCTCCTGTTGGTTCCCCTCTACCTGTGTCACTGTCTTTGGCACAGTTATTGTGGCTCCTGAATTAAGGGGGTCCTTGCTTTCAGAAACCTTAGTCCTTTGGTTTCCAGCACCTACTGGCTCCTTGTCTCTTGGCTCTCTTCCTGTTTACTTTGTTAGCCTTCCCCCATGTACCTGGGACATGCTGTGGACCTGTGCCTCATGTCCCTGCAGCCCCCTGCCTCTGTGCCTCCATTGCTGATTTCTTAGCTGCCAGTCCTACCCGCCTGACTGACCTCTGAAGACCTCCTGTGTATTGCTTTCCTGGTTCCTGGCAAACTGGTCTGACAACTTTGCAATCTTAGCTGGGTCTAGGGAGGTGTTGTGGGGTGATATCCTCCCTCCTTCCCTCCTTCCCTCCCTCCCTCATCTGGACTGCATGTTCCTGGACTACTCATTCCCAGGTCTTTCGAGTGGGAGCTGCTGGGGATTCTGCTCATGGGATCCTGTAGCTTCACTAGCTTTGTGTGTTGCCTGAACCCTTTGAATGACTGCCTCCAGCCAACCCCTTTCTTCCTTCTCTAGAGTGACGCTAGTCTTGGCTTTCTCTTTGCCCCTCCTCTCATACTTGGTCAAGTTCTCACCAGCTTCCCTGGCAGAGATGACCTGTTTGGTTTGTCTCCGCCTGGGGTTGCCTTCACCCAAACAGCCAGCTTTGTAGGCATCCGGTTGCCTGTGTTCATAAGGAAAATTGATTGGAACCTACTCAGCTTCTTGAAGGCCCCTAAGCCTGTGTCCACCCTTGCTGGAGAAGACTTGTAATGACATCCTTGTCTTCTGCAGCCACCCTGCCTCCCAGTCATTGTCTCCTGCTGTCTAGCTGCTTCCGGTGACATACTAGCAGTAGTGTAAACAAGATAAGTGATTTTTTTTTTTTTTATGCTGGCGTTGAGGCTTGAACTCTGTATCTGGGCTCGGTTCCTCAGCTTTGTTCATCAAGGGCAGTGCTCAACCATTTGAGCCATAGCTCTGCTTCCAGCTTTTTAATGGTTAATCCAAGATAAAAGAGTCTCATTGACTTTCTTGCCCAGGCTGGTTTCAAACTGCAGTCCTTCATCTCAGCCTCCTGAATAGCTTGGATTAAAGGTGTGAACCACAGGTGCCTGGCTAATAAAAAAAAGCCTTTTAGGTGGGCTATATAAAGAAAATGAGTCAGTTACAATGGTGGGCAGTCATTCCTGAGGGTTCTGGAGTGCTGAGAAGAATAGGAAAGCAGGCAGCACGTGCCCAGGTACTGGAGTGGGTGCCCAGTTCTGTGCAGAGCCAGCCTGGGTTCAGGCAGCCCAGTAGTTCCCCATTGCGAAGACTGATGGACAGGTTTTAGGCTCAGTGCCTCCCTGGAGAGGGAACCCTGGGAAGGAGCTGGTCTTGGTTTAACAGATGGTTACCGGTCCAGGTAAGACCTGATGAGGGGTTTGCATGGGGCCCACTTAGGGGGCAAAAACTGTGAGGGCTCCAAGCACTGGTGTGCTTTGCTTGCTGAGAGGTCCAGTTTGTACTCTAGAACTTGAGAGCTATTGACAGAACACCTGGAAGTGATCGGCAGACATCTTGGAGAAGAGAGATGCCGAACACAACCTTCTCTCCTCGACCTCCTGTTTCTGTGGCCTGGGCTGGCTGTGAACTTGAGGCAATTCTGAAATGGTGCTTGCTGTGGTGCTCCGGAGGCGGATGTGGGGGTGCTCCATACAGAGTGCCCTACTCCTCCGCCACTCTTTGCTGCCCAGGTCTCTCTCCTAGTGTTGTGGCCAGTCAGGACTCTAATGGCCGTCCCCCAGCAGCAGGAGAGCCAGGGGTGGTTCTTGTATTATTCCTTAGGGGCCGAATCAAGGGGGAGGAAATGCAGCAGGCTTCTGAGTGCAGAGTATTTATTGACACACCCTTTAGAGGGGGCTTTTAAACAACATATGTATCCTCTTAGCAAGGAATAAATACACAAATGCATTTGTCTTGCAACTCTATTCTGCACCTTCCATTTCCCTGAAAGGTACAAGGAATTTTGTGGCTAAGAGGCTGGAGGTTTTGAGCTGTGATTTTGGAGAAACTGTTTTTAGCTTGTCCTTGGAGTTGGGCCAAGCCTAGAAATCTGTTGAAATCGCTTTCTTTAGCTGCTGAAATGGGGATGGGTCCGTAGCGCCAGGGCTTGGATGGAACCTCACTGGGTGACAGCAGAGGCTCCCCAGGGTGGCCTGCCTGGACCAACGGTACTACGATGATTAGTTTCGGTTGCCTTTCTGCCTTTGTCAGAATCTTGCTCTTAGGGAAACTTTCTATTTTGGGCCTGGGGGTAGAGTTGTAATCAGGAAGTTTTCTAGAGTTGCTTCCTGTTCAGGTAATCCCTCCCTCTCCCCTGGTTTATTCTTCCTTCCCCTCCCTTTCTTCCTCTGACTGTTCTATGGAGATAACAGGAGTTGCCTATGGAGAGCTATTGGCAAAGTTTTTTGAGACAGGGTCTCTTTTTGTAGCCCAAGAGAACCTTTTAACTTGCCCTCCTCCAGCCTAAATTGCAGTGTGTACTTCGATGCCTGGTGTTGGTAAAGTATTTTGTATCTAGTCACATCTTAGGAGTTATAAATAGGTTTCATTTATTTTTCAAAAAATATATGCATGACAAGAAAACAAAACAGAAAAAATATAATATAATAAATATATGTATAATATATATAAATATATAATATAATAAAAATTCCTATTTCTGTCGTGACCCTTTCAGTTCTGTTCCCCTGGGGGGGAGGGGCTTCAGTCCTCAGCTGGCCACTCCTGTCTTGAGCATGTCTGGACTCCTTTAGCGTAGTCCCACCGTGGTGTACTAATTAAACTGTGCTGCACTTAGCAGGTTTCACTCAAAAACAACAACAACAAAAGTATCCCAGAGTCACTCGCTTCATTTCTCCATGCACAGTTCAGCAGCGGGTCCTGGAGCTGAATGGTGAACCTTAACTCACTCTTGAGGTGTGTGCTGTTGTATCTGAGATCCTTCTGTCAGGACACAGGCTCAGCTGTTTTGGTTCCATGAGGTTAGGATGGAAGTTTCTGAGGTTTTCTCCAGCAAAGAGCTGATATTTCAGCTCAGCTAGAATCGGGAAGGGGGTATGTGCTGGCCTGTCCGGTCCAGCTCATGTCCATCTCCAGGAGCATCATGTTTGCAGCCCTTGGCAGTGCCTTGTGGGTCCGTGAGGCCTGTGTACCCAGAAGTGTGACTGAACAGGGTGAGGAAGGCTGGGGAGAGAGGTGGCATCTCACCACGGCTCTGGGCTGCCCAGGAGTTCGCAGGATCTGTGGTGCGAAGCAGTGAAGCAGATCCAGGGTTGGTGTGACACCAACTCAGGCTTCCTGCTATGGCCTCAGCCTCAGTGGATCCCCCTCTTTTCCCCACCCTGTTCTGTCTGTGTTGCAGCCAGGCTTGGCTGGCGTGATGTGATGGTTGTACAAGCTTGGGTAGGAGGTAGCTGGGTAAATGCTAGATGGCCTTTCAGTTTTGACTTGGCAAAAGAAGCAGGGGTCAGGGCAGACTTGCTTTATCTTTTCTGGGATGGGTTAAAGGGAGGAAGACTGCAACAGAGGGCATGTGTGAGTGCCAGCTCCCCAGTGCTTAGAGCTCTTTGGCTGTCTCCCCGTCCCAGTAGCCTCTGTGTGTCTCTGAAGACCACAGCCATCCTTTGTGTGCCTCTAGCCACCCCACGCAGGGGCAGAACCGGAAGTGGAGATTTCAAGACTTGGCTGGCAGATACACCACCACCCCCTATTAGACCCTGGTCTCCCCGCCTTCAGCCCTATGCCGAGAACTCAAGAACTGCTCACCACCACAGTCACATGCAGTCCCCATGAGACCTCCAGGGCTTCCTATGCCTGCCGCTCTGTTGTCCAGGGTCTGGCCCTGGGTAGTACAGAGGTTTCGATTGTGCCCGGGTGGCAGCTAGGCCTGACCTGTGTGGCTGAGGAGGTGGGGCCTGAGGACTGACAGTGGGGCTATTCACAGGCTCTGCCCTGGTTTCCTGGGGCCTCTCATTGTGGATTTTGGGGGGTGGGGTCAGGAGGAGGGCGTGGCCAGGGCTGCTATTGTTGTTGGCTGTGGGAGCCCATTGTGTTTAGTAATGTCTCTTGCTGGCAGCCCAGAGCCTCTCCTGGGCTTTTTCTGTACTTCAAGCTCAGGGTTCTGCCCTTGCCCTGTCCTCTCTTTATGCCCAGCAGCTCCCAGGGCAAGGAGAGCCCTGCCTTTTGTGGGCACCTTTGTTCAGATCCCCTCCTGCTCTCAAGTCCCACGCCGTTCCTGGAGCCCCCTGGGTAAGAGTTGGGAGCAGCTGGGGCAGTACAGTTCAACTGCTGGGCTTGTCAGCTGCTTTCCCACCGCCTTGGGAAGTCTGTTCTGCCGAGCCCTCAGCCCAGCTGCGCCTTTGGGTGGGGGCCAGGCCCGTGCCTGGGTTGCTGTCAGTCTTGTAGCCCCCCCTCCACCTTCTTTTGTGCTCACTCGTGGCCCTCCTCCGTTCTTGAGCACTCAGCTGCAGAAAAGCCTGCTTGCTGGCAGCTCAGCCTCGCTGCCTGAGCCACAGCCATTTTCCTTTGTTCTGCCATCTCTGGGCTCTTGAATTGAAGGTGGGCAGCAGGCAGTGGGTAGAGGACAGAAACTCTCATGATGATGACGGGGGCCAGAGGCCTAGCTGAACCTGCTTTCTCTCCTGTACCTCCATCTACCACTGAAGCTGAGCTTTCCCTTTGTGGAGAGCCACACAGGGAGTTTAGCATCATCAGATAGTAAACTGACAGTGAGAAGAGGGGGATCACCCACTTTTGGTCATGGTAGGGGCTGCTTAGGGGAGAGAGTGGGAATTAGCCACCTGCTCCTAAGAAAAAAGCAGTTGGCATAAAAAAAAGAGAGAAGTCTTAGGAGAGCTCAGCTATTAGTGATGGTTAAATCATTTCTCTTTATTTTGGTTGTTTTGAAGATTGTTTTAGTCCCTGCCCCTTCACAGCCATCTGTCTTTTGTCTTTCCCCAGCTTTTGGTGGGCATGAGAACATTCCTCCTGGGGTCTGTTTTCAGATCTGTGTGGTCATAGGCAGGACTCAGGGCCACTGTTATACACATCTGATATCTATTTCTGGGGGTGTTCCCTTCTGAACTCATTCTATCTTGAACCACATCGTACTCCCTAAGAGACCAGCCTTTGAAAGAGCTGTTCTTGTGTGAAGACTTTATTTTACCCGTTCAAGACCCCTCTGTCTTGATCACCTTGGCTGACTCTTACCAGCTGTGCATGAGGAAGTAAGTTTCAACCCCAGTTTCAGCCTTACAAAGCATTGTGCCTTGTGATGTTTTCATGTCAGCAAATCTTGCATATCCACAACTCAAAGCAGAAAGGGCTAGACTTCCTTGTTGTTGTAGTGTAGTGCTGATACTGGGGCTTGAACTCAGAGCCTACTTGTGCTCCCTTGGCCTTCTTGCTCAAAACTAGTGCTCTACCACTTGAGTCACAGCTCTACTCCCTGAAGTTTATTTATACCCAAACAAGAGTGAGAAGGGTCATGATCAAGGCCTGTGGTGTTCAGGAAAAAGCACAGGGAGGTAGAGGGTTTAAACCCAAGCTGGCTGTGAACTTGCTCACAGGGTGACTTGACAATTCACTTCCCTAAGTGAAGGAACTTGGGTGGGGGGGGGTGGTTGTGACTGCACTAATTCTATGAATGTGATGCCTAAAAGGGTTGGGCATCACCTTGAGCCACACTTACCAACCTTTGAAGAAAATAACATCAGGTTGGATGAAGAGAGGGCTCCCCTCTCCTGGCTGAGGGTAGCAGTGACCCCTTTAATCAGTGTCTCGCTGCCACCACTCTACGTGCTCTCTAGTGTTGCAAGGATCATCAGTTCAGAAGCCACTCATGGATTTCCACTTGACTCTTTTTTCTTGGAAATGCCACATTACTGTTTTTTATTGGGACAGTTTCTCTTGGGAAGTTGTTCCTGGGAGAGGGAAGTGAAACATTTGTTTTACCTCTCCTCGAGGGAGGCTGGACTGAAACTTGTTCAATATCTGGAAAGCAGTATGGAGATTCCTCAAAAAACAAAACACAGAAACTACTGTATGATCCCACAATCTCACCCTTGGGCATTTATCCAAAACATTACCAGTCAGGGTCTGGTAAAAACCACCTGTACAACTTTGTTCATTGCTATACTGATTATCATAGCCAGGGCCTGGAAGCAGCCCAGATACTTCTCGATGGATGGATGGATCAAGAAAATGTGGTGTATATATTCATAATGGAATTTTACTTACTTTATTATAAAGAATGATATTACATCATTTGAAAGAAATGGTTACAACTGGAAATTATGTTAAGTGAATCAGGCCCAGAGAGACAAATAACACGTGTTCTCCCATGTATGGAATTTAGATCTAATTTACAAATATACATATAGGGTTTTATGCCGATGTTCACAAATGTATTAACCAAAGTGTGGTATTTTCAGGAGAACATTCAAGCATGTAATTCCTTACAAAAACTTAGCAGTGCCAACAAAATGAATACCAGGAAACTGGTACTTAAAAAGGTGTGTGAGGTAGGTCAAGGGGAAAGGAGTAAAGAATGAAGAGAGGAAGGGAGGGGGTAGCATGCAGAATTTCTGCATTGAGAATATTCCGTGCATATCCTATAAAATTAAATTGGGAGGAGGGGTGGTTAGGGAGGTATGGGGGAGAATGATGAAAGGGCTGACATGGATCAAAATGCATTGTCCTTATAACTGATTTGTTGAATAGTAACCTCTTTAAGGTAATAAAAATAGAAAAGGAAAAAAAAGTAGCAGTAACCTCCATATCTAAATATCTCCTTCTTACTCCCCATGTAGGTTTTAATTTTGTCCCTGTTTTGCCAGCAGGTGCCAGGAAGTAAAATGTTCTTTGCCTCATGCCCTTTCAGGGTGTTTTTTTCCTTACTCTTTCTCTGCCCTTCCATGCCTTCTCTCCATCCCCTGGGCCCTCAGCCTGCTAGTTCCCACCTCCCCTCAGAGCCTGCTCCTGACCCGTTTCCTCTCATTGTCAGGAAGGTGGGGCATGGGGCAGTCAGAGGCACTGCTCTAGCTTTTGTTTCTGCCCCACATCACTGGAAGCAGGCCAAGGGCTACATCGTTTGGTAGGAGTAGCTTTCACAGCTGTGAAATGGGAGTTCAGATATCGTATCAGACCTGGGCTAGGGAATGTGGCTCAGTTGTAGAGCTCTTGATGCAGAAAGCTGTGGATTCTATAGCCATCGCTGCAAAGACAAACAAAATCCACTGAACAAATTCTACAGTGGAAAGCAAATTGCACCCCACTGATCTAATCGGAACGCCGTAAGGATGTGTTTCCCACAACAGTGGCTTTACTTCTGTGCTTGGGTGTTGTGGCTTGTTCTTGCAGGCATCTGCCACCCTCACTGTTTAGTGCTGCCCTGGGCTTGGTTGATGGCATCTTCGCCATCATCCAGACTCTTGGCGGGGGCGGGGCCTCACCCCCAGACCCCTTGAATCAGGATCTGTGTTTAGCAAGATGGACGCCCAGATTTTGAATTTCTAGAAGCACTGGCCCAGACTCTTTCCCACTTGCTCCAGTCCTGTTTCCAATCTTGTCTGGTGGATTTGTAGTCTACCCTTATACCTTATTGTTGTGGACTTGAAGCAGGTCTGGAGCTCGGCAGCTCTGCTTTATGGTCCCTTCTCCCTGCTGTACATATCTCCTAGCCACTGGGGGTGCCCTGGAGATGGAGCTGGGACGTGGAAGCCCCTACGACAGTGGCTGGAAAGCTGTGGGGAGGTCATCATTGGGACATGGAGCTGAGGGGACATAGCCTCCCTGGGCATCTGGTGCCACTCACCACAGCCCATCTGTCCCCTTAGTAGGTTCCAGGAGAGGGGCAGGCAGAATGGGGTTGAAGGCATGGTTTGTGTTTTGTTACAATCAAAGCACTCTCTATAAAGATGTTTTGGTGTGTGTTGAAGTTCAAATAAATAGTTGAATGTAAACTTACATTTTGTAGTCAGTTTTACAGCAGAAAAAAAGTTGGAGGTGGCACTAGCAGGGCTGGTCTGGCCCCCACATGCTGGTAAAGGGATCATGGGGAGACTGACTCCCCTGCTCAGCTTTTGGAGCCCAGTCCTCTGATTTATTTTAATTATTATTGTTTATTTTGGAGGGGGTTGATGTGCTAACCCTCTTATAACTCTTGTTTTCTGCTGCCAGTTTCTCACCAGATTTGTAGTTTTTAAATTTTTTTTAAATACTTCTTATTCCTTTCTCATTGGATGTTTTGAGCACTTCATGTTATTTTTCTCCAGTAGGCTTCATTCTTTTAAGCTTTTTCGGTGTGTGTGCCTGTGTGTGTGGTTGTGTGTGTGAATCCTTAGGGTTTTTTTTGTTGTTGCTGTTTGTTTTAGTTTTATAATCTTTTCTCCCCCTGTCCCCCTTGCAGGTTCTTTGCTTCGCTTAGGGGAGGCCCTGCGCAGCTCTGCTAAGTAGGAAGTGTATTCTTCTGAAGGCAGTGAAGGAAGGGAGTGGGTTGGGTTTTTGCCTTCAAACTCAGAATATTGTAGCAAGCGCAGTACAAGCCATACAAAATAATCAAGCATCTATGAGCCATCATCGCAAAGGCCCTCTACCAGGCTCTGCCATTGCTCCCATGGGTGTGTCTGTAGACTTGGTGCCCTCTGCCAGCTCACCTCGGAACCAGCTGCTCTGTGAAACATATCCTGTCCTGTTTCCTGCCCCCTCTTCCCGACCTTCCTCCCTTTTGCCCTCTAGTACCCACTTGACTGCATTTAGCAGAGAATGGAGCCCAGGTTCATGAGCCAGGGCTCACTGTGTGCAGTTTTCTGCGCAGCCGTGTCCTGAGTGCCTTGCATGCTGCAGTGCCTGGAACATGTACAGACAAATCCAGAGGTGCCTTCTCCCACAACAAAGGAGCTAGAGGGGACCTGCACACAGAGGGATTGCTGGGCTGATTGTCTTCTGTCTTGCTGGCCTAGGGACCCCTTGTCCCTTCTGCACTCTCTTGAGAGTTGCTGGGTCCTGATCAGACCTCCTGAAGTCTGGGGCCTGGCTTGCTAGTCTCCTTTGGAGAACTACGAATGGATCCACCCTCTCCACATTTGTCTGTGGCTGGCTGAGGAAGAGGCTCTCCTTGCCAGGGATGTGTACAAGACTGTGTATAGATAGCTTGCCCAGACTTAGTTTTTAATGCCATCATTCAGGACACAGTGCGGACGGAACCCTGACAGTTCCAGCCCCACATTCTCCCTCTGGAGTGAACAGTTTCACCTTTGATACCAGAGTGAAAACCATGTGGGCAGTAGACTTGCAAGCCAGGGAGGAGCCAGGCTAACTCTTCACCTGTCATTTGGAAAGCTGGGGGATGGGGGGGACAGCCGCTGGGGCTAGACCAGCACTGCTTTACCTGGTGGGCACGTGTTGCCCTGGAGCTGCTTGATGAATCATTCTGAAAAATCTTTACTGGGCCCTGGCTTGTTTGTTTGCCTTCATGTTATTATGTCTGCTGCTGCTGTGGCTTTAAAGGAAAAGGACCACAGATACTCAAGTTTTGACTTGAGGCCACTTATTTTGTATCTGCCCCAGTAGTGTGTGTGTGTGTTTGATGTTTCTTGATGATTAGATTTCCCACGATTAGATATTCAGGTTAGGGGTTTTGCTCAGGGATTCTGCCTGAATCCCTGCTTAACACAGCCTGGGAATGCCTTCCCCAGGCGGCACAGGGATTGTTGGTGATTCAATTTGACTCTTAACTGGCGATGTTACACAGGTATTTGTTGTGTTGTGTTGTTTGGTGGCTTTTTCAACCTTAAATACTATGATGTTCTTTGTAATTAAACAGTGCCCTGTGGAGACATTTGAGGCTGTAAAAATATGCTGTTTTCTGTCAAACTTTCATCAACTAGTTTTAAGACCCAGGGATGAGTTTTGACAGAATGGGTTATATCTGTCAAGGTTGTTGAATCGTGATGATTTAATTTCATAATTCATTCTACACTTATCCTTTAACATTCTGCTATAGCAGCCCCTTTCTTCCATTCTCTTGCTCCCCTTTCTCTTTTTGTGGGCTTGAGTGCGTTCTTTCCCTCCCTCCTTTCCTTCTTTCCTCCTTTCCTTTCTCTCTCTTCATCTCTTCTTTCCCTCCTCCTCTCTTCCTTTTCCCCTTCCCCTCCTCTCCCTTCTTCTCTCTCCTCTTTCCCTCCCTCCCTTCCTTTTCTTTCTTTTTTATGATAGTGCTAGGACTTGAACTCTGGGCCGTATGCCCTCCCTGGTTTTTTTTTTTTTTTTTCCCCTCTCAAGGCTGGCACTCTGCCACTTGAGCCACAACTTTACTTCTAGTTTTTTGATGGTTAATTGCAGGTAAGAGTCTCATGGGCTTTCCTACCCAGGTTGGCTTTAAACTTCAGTCTTCAGATCTCAGCCTCCTGAAGAGCTAGAGTTACAGGCATGAGCTGCTTGCACCCGCTTCTTATTTGTTTATGAGTTCAGATTGTTTCAGATTTGGGCAGTGGGAGCTTGTAGCTTGAAAATGCACTTAAAAAAATGTACTCTTTTAAAAGTACTTTTCCAGGTCTACTCTGTCTTATAGGACTCACCTGGATGGGATTCTGATTCTCTGACCTTTGGGATCAACTGGTCCAGGTCCATCATTTTCCTCTGGTTACTTCATGAAGCCTTTTTCTTCCCAGCCACCTACCAAGAAAAGTGACCTGTTCTGCCTTCCTCCGTGCTGGGTTTCTGGGTCAGAGTTCCTTGAATAAAGGCTCATGTTGCTTAAAAAAAAAAAAAAAAGTAAAAATAGTTATGTTCGGAGAAAAAAAAATAATCAGTGGATTAGGTGACCTCCATTCCAGTCTTAGTGCCACCCTGCTGAGCCCTGTCTCCTTTTCTTTCTTTCTCTGACCTACATCCCCCCTCCCCCATCCCTGTCTCTCTTCTCCACACAGCAACAGCCAGTGCTGAAGTAGACAAAAGCTGCCTCTCACCAAATTAGCAAGGAGGCCTCCTTGATGTTTCTGACACTCAGCAGGTTTGAAGTGGTGGGTTGATGGTAGAAACTCACGCTGCTTACTTCACTAAGTTCAGTGTTTTTGCAGGAAACCAAACACTTTGGAACCCAGGTGGTGTGGGAGAGCCTCGTGGCCCTCAGGCCTGGTAGCCTGGCCTCTCTCAAACTATTTGGACAGCTTCCAGTCGCAGTGCTGTTGGTGTCAAGGGCCTGTTGGCCTTGGGACTCTCCTCCCACACTTGGGCACTGGGGCAGTTCTTGTCACTCTGATAAAGGAGGTGTCTCACTGTAAATGCTGTATGTACAGCCTTCTAGTGTCTTCCTAAGGTAGAGTGACACTTGTGGATTCGAGAGCATTGCTGGTAGACCTGGGTGTGGATGTTGTTGGGAAATGGGGGCTGAGTCAGCCAAGGACATAGATACTTCTGACTCTGAGTCAGAAAGAGCTGAGCCCTTCCCTTTTCAAAATCCCATGGTTGCAGCCCCTATGGGTGGAGGTATACCACAGCTGCTCTGTCAGATTCCTGTGAAGAGGGAGGCAGTTGCTCTGGCTACCATTATAGGCCTCCCTCCATCTTCTTCCATGGCCACCTCTCCTCCTGTTTCTTCATCCTGTGCATGTTCCATAGTGCTTTGTGAGCTCTGAGGCCCCCTCTCCGGTGACCCAAAGTGTGCCATGTGGAGAGGCAGAAAAGTCCAGCGCGGGAATTGTGGCTGTTCTTCCCTGGGTGGGATGCACTGCCATTGGATCAGGGCCAGTGCTGGAAATCTCACAGGCCTACTGAAAAGGCCGAATTGTGGTGAACGGCTGGCTCTGGAGAATGAGAGGGAAGAGCGAGCGTAGGATAATTAGCTTGAGAGGCATTTAAGAAAAAGAGGCAAGAAGAGAGGTGAAAGTGAAGGTGGAGGTGATGAGGAAGGAGTGAGTGTAGAGGAGTCAAGAACAGCTTCTAGGCTTACTTGCCTGGAGCACTGGGAGGTGTTTCTGGGATCTCAGTTGGTGCTTGGTGCACTTTCATGGCTGGATCAGGATCTACACCTCCAGCTGAGTGGTGGTGGTGGTGGTGGTGGTAGTAGTGAAGGGGGGAGAGAGGTTATGTAAGTAACTCCCAGGGGTGCTAAGTATGCATTCCAGAGGGTGTGTGCACTCCGGGGGGTCGCATGCTTGCTTAAAGCCAAGAGATCAGAGTTCATGGTGACTCCCTAGCCAACGTAACTTCCCTTTTCCCCTGTCTTCTCAGACTTCCTTTCACCCCCAGGCCCCAGTAAGTCTGTTCCTCTGTTTTGGTCTCTTCCGCTCTTATTTATATTTCCATTTCTGGGGTGAATGTATCAGCACCTCTTGAATGTTAATCTTATTAGACTACTGATGGAAGGGAACTAGGGTTCTGCACTTGTAGCCAGCTCATGTTCCTGGTGGTGTTATATGACCCGGAGAGTCTCCATTTTAAAAGACTTTGTCCAAGGAGAGCGAGGCAGATGGGACATGCTGGACAAGTGCAGGGGAGAATACTGGGAGGGTGTCTTGTGGCCATCCTCTTCTGGGAAGGTTCCTGCTGGGGAATAAGGTCTTGAGTCCCTGGAGTGAGGGACAGCCAAGCAGCAGAGTGAGGCTCATGGACAGTTTTTCTAAGGGAATGCTGGCAGGTGAGGATGACAGATTGATTGATTTAGTCACTCATTCATAGACAGGGTCTTACAATGTAGCTTAGGTTGAGTTTGAATCCATTACATAGTCCATGTGGTCCTCAAACTCCAGAGGCTCCTGCCTCAACCTTCTGAATGCTGGGATCACAGCAGTGTGGCTAAGGATGTTTTGACAGCTGATCTGGAAACAAATGGGAGACATAACAAATTGGGGTTTAAAGGCTTAGTCTTAGAATGAATTAATGTCCCTTTTCTTCCGGCTTTCTCTACTCCCACCACTACTTTAAAATCAATGTATTTTCTGCAGGTCAGAAATCCAAGTGGTATAGAATTCCGCTAGTTTTCTGCTTAGGGTCTCAGAAGACCCCAAATCACAGTACTGATGGGGGCATTTTCTCTTCTGGGGGCCCTGGGGAGGATCCACCCCCTCTTTAGGCCCTCTCACAGTGCTGGCAGTATTATGTAATTCCTTGCTGTTGTTGAAAGGCGATTTCTGTTTCCTGTGAGATAGTCGAGGCTGCTCAAAACTCCTGAAGCCTCTCTGGGCCTTTCAGGCGGCCCCCTCGTGTCAGACCCAGCAACAGTGCATCAAAGCTTCCTCATTTTTAGAATCTGACTTCTGCTGTTGCCCTCAGTTGGGAGAAAGCTGTGCTTTTAAGAGCTTATGTAATTACCATTAGACCTGTGTGTGGCTTTCGCCTCAATGGAGTCAATTGACCACAGATGGAAAATACTCAGAAAGGAAGCTGTCTATAGTTATATGCATGTACACACATTTTCTCTTGACATCATTCTCTAAACAATACAGTAAGCAGCTATTTATAAAGCAGGTTCATTGTCTCAGATATTTAAGTAAGCCAGAGATGATTTAAAGTCCATGAGAGGATGTGGTTATATGTAAATATTCCACTATTTTATGTAAGGATTCAAGCATCTAAGGAATTTGGCTTTTGTTTAGGGCCTAGGACCTTTTCACCTCCCATACCAAAATATGACTGTACATTGGACACATTTGTTTTGAAGACTAGTTGATTAATAACCTTGATTGCATGTGCAAAGTCTCTTTTGCCTTTTATGTAGGAGTGGATTGTACTTTCTGCCTTTTTTTTTTGGCTTTACTAAGTAAGTATAGTTTGAAATCTTCCTGGGGTGTAAGGTAAATACAATAAACTGAACAGATACTAATTGCATTTTCTCTTAAACCCCATATAAGGGGAATTTAAAGAAAGAAATCAATCAGATTAGAGAGACTAGGGAAGGAAAAAAAATGAAGAAAAAGAAAAATTTTGCACGCTCGAAATAGGTAGGCAAGTAATCCAGTTTAAAAATGTAAAAACTGATGGTATCCAGTTATTTTAGGAAGTCAGAGAAGGGAAGATAAGATCCCAGTTGGGTAAATAAAAGAGTTTGGTAGCTAGGCACTGATGGCTCACTGTTATAATCCTAACTACTCAAGAAGTTGAACTGGAACCAACGCAGTATCTGCGATACCCTTATCTCCAGTTAACCATCAGAAAAACTGCAAGTGGAGCTATGGTTCAAACGGTAGAGTACAAGCTTTGAACAGAAAGAGGAAGCTAAAAGATATCTCCCAGGCCCTGAGTTCAAGCCCTAGTCCTAGTGCGTTTATACACACACACACACACACACACACACACACACAGACACACACACACACACACACACACGAAAGAGAGAGAGACAGACAGACAGACATGGGGAGAGGCAGGAGAGAGAAGAGAGATAAGAATTGGTATGGTTCTGTCTCTAGTTTTCTTTCCTTCCTGCTCCATGCTGGGTGACTCTCCACTGTGGCTAGATGTTGGAGGTCAATGGTTTGGGGGGCTTCAGGTATAGTTGGGGTTTTTATTGAGGCCACTTCTCTTTATTCCTCAGTCTTCTAACTCCATTTGTTTTCTAGAACATTTAACAGCCAGTCCTTTGCCAGTTAAAAGGAAGTGTCACTCTTGATCCTTACTAGCCTAGAAAGAAAAGACAAATGTCAGACCCTAAGGATTTCCCAGACCACGGCCCTACCAGTTCACCAAAGACAGAAACTTGCCTGTCCAAGGACTCAGAGCTTCCAGTTAGTTCCTTAGTCACTCTTAATCATGAAGATCACTGGGCTTTGCTAGATACCTCAAGAAACCCTTTGCCTATTGTGAAAGAAAGCAAAGGAAGACATTGCCCATTTGAAGGAAGGAACATTTTTTTGGGGGGGGGGGAATAAAGGACAGTCCCTCAAAGAGAAATACTGTATCAATGAAATGAGAATAGAATGCTATAAAAATGCCACATTTAGAATAAAGGTTATTTAAAAGTTAAGGACAGAGCCAAACCATCAGAATTACAGGAAGGTAAAGTTGAAGTAGTCCTAGAAAAAGAAAGCAAAGAGATGAAGAGGCTGGAAACAGGGCAGAAGAGACACAGAGGAGGACAGAAGAATGCAGGGCGGCAAAATTATGAAGGAAAGCAAACATCTTCTGGAATAGACAGTTGTTTTTTGGTTTTCTTTTTTTTTTTTTTTCCAGTTCTGGGGCTTGAACTCAGGGCTTGAGCACTGGAGATTTTTCTTCACAAAGGTGAGTCAAGACTGGAGCTTCTGTGGGCTCGTATACACCTTTCCAGACTGCAGTACCATGGAAGACTCTGGAAGTCTCTTGTTGTGGAAGAGATTGCCTCTGGAAGAAGGAACAGGAACAGAACGTCTGTGGGTAGAAAGGAGATTTGGACAACTGACATTGACTTTAATGTTGACAGTGGATAAATCCATAGAAAATTAAGCAAACAGAAAAATAAGATTTAGGAACTTCAGAAAAAAAAAAAGCTGTACTGGGAAAGGGATGCAATCATGGCTTACGTGGCTCTCATGGCTCACATGATCATCATAGTGTTGACTCTGAAAATTACTCCAGTCTGCTCTGTAGTCTCTGTAGTTTAACTATAATTACAGAGTGGAGAGATGGGAAAAGCCGAGTCTGAGGGGGTGGCTTCGGAGTGAAGAGGTTTACAAGGAATACAGAAATCCTTGCAAAGCAGGGTGGCTGGTGCCTGAAATACTAACTGCTCGTGAAGAGCATCAGAGTTTGAGACCAGCCTGTTCCAAAAAGTTTGTGAGACTGCCTCTCAATCCATAAGCTGACCATGGTGGGAGGGAGACTCACAATCTGAGGAGGCTTTTGGCAAAAAGTGGAAAAAAAAAAAAAAAAAAGGTAGACCATAGCTGAGCAACAGCATAACGCAAAAAGGGCTGGAGGGCTCAGGTGGTTGAACAAACTGCATAGGAAGTGTGAGGTAAAACGAGTATATTCCTCCCTCTTCCCCCCACCCCCCAAAAAAAGCACCCAGTGTGGAAAGGGGACTCTAGGTACTCAGGAATAAGCAACTAGAGTCAGCCCTGAGAAAGGGAAAGTGGGGCCCAGAGACTGACAGCCCAGAGTTGTGTTTCCTAAGCAATACTCAACCCAGACTTGAGGTACAGGCTTCATTTTATGTAAGACAAGAGAAATGTAAAGTTTACAGCATGTGATAAGGGACACAAGTACATGTCAGGAGACATTTTAGTTGTTTGTGCAGATTTGCACACTCATTTGGAGGGTGGTAGTAAGGATTGACCCCAGGCCTCATGTGTCACAGGCCAGTGTCCTACACTGAACTATGTGCCCGAACCATTAAGCTTTATCTTATGGGCCATAGGCAAGTGGCAGTTATTTGTTTACTGGTTTCTCATTGCCAGTTCATGTTCACACCTCTGAAATGGTGAAATATTTTACAATTGAGCTTGTACTGCTTGTTTAGGTGATAAAAGGTCAGTAGGAGGAATGTTATAGCCCAAGAGAACGCTGAAGTGGATGATGCACCTGCTCTGTCTTCATTCTCTCATTCATTCATTTCTCTGCTAGTACTGGGGTTGAACTCTGAGTAAGCACTGTCCTTTACCTTTTTTTTGCACAAGGCTGGTGCTCTCTTGTTTGTGTCTCATTTTCACTTCCAGCTTTTTGCTAGTTAATAGAAGAGTCTCATGGACTTTTCTGCCTAGGTTATCTTTGAACCTCAGACCTCAGCCTCCTGTGTAGCTAGGATGGCAGGTGTAAACCACTGGTTGCATAACCTAACTTTATTATTATTACTATTGGGGGGGGTTGTTGTTTAATGTCTGTGTATTGATGTGGTGTACTGCCAGCTAGGTCTAAATGTGCTTGCCACCAATAGTAGTAGACATTTGGTTAGACTAAAATGTATATAGTATCTCTGGGTTGTCTTTCAGTTTTATCTCCAGCAGTGGTGAATGTTTTTTATACCTATATATGATAACCATAGTTTTTGTTTAACTGAAATCAATTTTTGTTTTATTAAGATGAGTCTCTGTGTTGTAAATATTTAATCTTTGTCATAATTGCTGCAGCTATAAAAATGAGCATTTGCATATTATTTTAATGTTACTTTCAATTATTTGGGAATTTTATATAATCTTGTACTTGAGATTGATTTTTTTTTTCTGTTGCCCCCAAAGGGAACATGATTAATCTGAGCCTGAAATACCCTGTTCTCAGGATGTTGGTGCACATACAAGTATGTATGTGTGCCTTTTAGATATTTAGATTGATTTTTGCTTATTCTTAGATTGCTAATCAACTGTTTCTACACTATTAGAGAATTCTCCTTTTGCCTGTGTTTTCAGAAGTTGATGATTTGATACACATAAACCTTCTGATTTGCTATGTAAATTATTTTCTATTAGTAAGTTGTTGGAGTTCAGACAGTTTGAGGTCTTGGCAGTTGTTTTCTATGCACACAAAATAGCAGCTCTGCTGGAGCAGTTGCCAAATGGTATTTATGAAAAGTTTACCTGTTTGCCTTTGGAAAAGTAAGTCTTAGTTATGGAGTGTGTGTGTGTGTGTGTGTGTGTGTGTGTGTGTGTGAGAGAGAGAGAGAGAGAGAGAGAGAGAGAGAGAGAGAGAGAGAGAGAGAGAGAGAGAGAGAGAGAACGTGTGTGTGTCTATGTGTGTGCTAGATAAATGCTGCTGGTTTTAATTGAACCTCGTTGAACATGCCTCTGACATGATTTGGTTTAGCAAATGGAGGCCAGGAAGCAGGATCACTTTGGAGTCCTCTTGGGTCCAATCTAAGTTCTAGTTTTAGCATGCACTGCCTTTATTGCTTTCTTGGGCCTTTGGTCAGTCTGATCAGTGTCTGTCTTGGTGGCCCACAGAGTGTCCAGTCTCCTGTACTCTCTGAGTTTCTGAAGCTGCAAAATCACTGCACCCCAGGAGCATAGCTCTGGCCTTGTCCTTCCATGGATGGGAGGCACTGTGGGCTTAGGCCAAGGTCCAAGCAAATGTTCTATCACCCTCAGGGGGTCCCAGAACCAGAGGCTGCCTTTCTTCCTGCCTGAAGCTGTTGGGAGAGATGGAGGGAAGTGGTGAAAATAAGACTACCATCTCTATGACTTTTGCAACAGTTTCCTCTTCTGAGTATTGTGGCTGGGGAAATCGGTATTGCTGGGACACCCCCACCCTAAGACCTGCACTCTCCTTTGTGTGACTCCATGTGAGTGGCAGGCAGGTGTGTCACGAGGCCTACTGTGCTTGGGCTGCTCATCGATGGGTCTGGCTGCAGTGGAGTTCTGGAGACCTGGGGTTTGTGAAATAACTTATTTTATGACAGGGCAGGCATGTAGGCTTCTCGTCATCTACCCAGTGCTTTGGCTTAGAGTAAGGCAACCTGAACTAGATGAGTGCCACATGGTGTATGTGTCGTTAGGAGACAGCATGGTCCACTACCTTCATGAAGAGGGATTGGCACAAGCCTGCCTGCGGGTACCTGGCACACTGGGGTGGCTCTGGCTGCATGGCTCAGTCCCCTGAGGAATTTGTCAGTAGTGCAGTTTCAGGGCCCAGCCCAGGTACACTGTGCAGAGTCCGAGTTCCGATCCTGGGCTCTTTGTGCCTGGGAGACCAAGACTGTTCTCTGAGTCCCTTGGTTTAATTGGAAACACTGAGGTCCCAGGAGAGCAGGCCTCTGGCTGGGGACAGCCATGCTACTGTCATCTGGCCTGTGGCTCTGCTCAGAGTGCCTGTACTGCTCCTTGCATGTACCCGTGTGAATGCTCAGGCCCATGGGCTATTTTCTGGTGTGTGGAATACTGCAGGGAAGTTTTCTTCAGAAGTGTTCTGATGGTGGGAGAGTGGGGGTGGTGGGGTTAGGGGCCACTAGGTGATTGTTCTCTCTCTGGCTGTGTATGTGTGTGTGTGTATGTATGCTGGTATTGGGGCTTGAACTTAGGTCCTCAGCACCATCCTTTAGCTTTATTTGTTCAAGGCTGGCTCTCTACTATTGAGCCACGCCTCCACTTCTGTCTTTTTGCTGGATAACTAGAGGTAAGAGGCTGATGGACTTTCCTTTCCAGGCTCCATCTCAGCCTCCTGCATAATCAGGATTGCAGGCATTCGGCTTTCTGGCTAGTATGGTGAGGTCAGGCAGGCAGGGAGCCTCCAGCAAGGAACTGCTTCCCTTGTATCCCTCCTGGCTGAGCCATCAGAGGACCTATTTTCCAGAGAAACAGGAGTCTGTGTGTCTTCTTTTCTTTCTTCCTTGTACTGGGGCTTGAACTCAGAGCCTGGGAGCTGCCCCTTAAGCTTACCAGCTTAAGGCTCATGCTTTAACCACTTGTGCCACATCTCTGCCTCCAGCTTTTTGTGGTTACCTGGAGATAAGAGTCTTGAGTCTCATCAGCTCTCCTGCCTGGGCTGGCTTCAAATCTTGGTTCTCAGATCTCAGCCTCTTGAGCAGTTGGATGTACTGGGGAGAGTCGCCCAGCTTTTGTTTGTTGGTGGGCCACGCTGACTTTGATTCTTGTCTCACCTCGGCCACTGATGGTAGACCTGTATTTGGGCAAGCAAAAGGAGAAGTGGAAACTGTGAGCGTGTGGAGCCTTCTCTTTGCTGTCACTGGGGGAGCAGCGCTGGGAGGTCTTATAGCAAGGCTGGCCTCTCACTGGTCCCTGTCTTGGCAGGTCCTGCTTCTCAGAAGATGCACTATTACAGATACTCCAACGCCGAGGTCAGCTGCTGGTACAAGTACCTCCTGTTCAGCTACAACATCGTCTTCTGGGTAAGTGCAGCAGAGGAGCGGTGTCCCTTTGTTGGTGGGTTATGATGCGTCCCATTCTTAGCTGGCCAGGCCAGCTGGGATGAGCTGGTGGGCAGTCTCCATGAGCCAGTGAGGAGTGAGTACTATGAAGGCGCAAACCTCCAAAACCTTGGGACCCAAAAAACCTTTTCTTGTTGAAAGCTGAAGGTTGGGATGGGGGAGCAGGTGGAGGAGGAGGGTCCTGCCAAGTGCTAGTGAAGCCCCATTTTACGACTGAAATTCTTGAGAACCAGGAAGCCTAACAAAGGCTTCTCAGCTTTTCAATCTCCATTTCACGAATTATCTCCCATGACTTATTTCAGTATGTTTGGGAGTCCCCCCCCCAAAAAAAATAGGGTGGGATTCCATGGCTCACCGTTTCACCCCAGGTCGTTTCCTGCTCTAAAAACTTTCCTCTGCAACTTCATCACTAGCCCTGGAGTAGGCCATCACTGCTGGACATTTGATGTAGTTCTTATGGCTCTCTCCTGATGGGAGGGCTGTGTTCTGTCCTTGCCATGTGTGGCCTCCTAGACCTTCATTGCTCCTGTCTGGAGGAGAGCTTTCTGCCCCCTTCCCTTACCCTATCCACTTCCCCAAACCAGATGTGTCATTGGGGGGGGCACATACCTGGGCTTAATGGGCAGCCTGGCATTTTGAGCACGTACACATCTGGCTGTTGTGCCTCTGACTCTACTGATCACTGACTCATCCTGATTTTTGAAGCTAGAGTAAAACTCTGGGTGTTGCCATGCCTGAGGGCCTGGCCATTTCTTTTTCTTTTGAGACTCTTTCGAACGGAGTCTTGGCTCTCCGGCTGTTAAACTGAGTTGTCCAGGGACACATTTTCACACCCGACTCAAACAGTGAAGATCATGAGTCTAGTGTTCATCCTTTTGATGGAACCACCAGCTTTACGAGATGAGAGTTATGTGGATGGATGGTGCTGATAGTTGCCCTGTACTATAGTGGATGGATGCTATTTAAGTTTCATATCATATATAGTTACCTGTATATATATATATGTATATATATATATCTATATATATCATTTTTTGGCTTTCAGGGGAGGGAGATTGGCAGGGAGGGGGGTCTCTGGAGGAGTGGAGTATCTGTGGCTCTATGTTAATTCATACCCCACCTGGTTCCACAGTGAATGTGAGTTTTCTTGGTTTTGCTTGGTGAATTCTCTATAGAGAGCTGGGTACTGCCACTGGTCTGTTTCTCTAGGATTTCGTTCCACCCAAAACATTGCCATTAATCTGCAGACACCCTTGTCCACATCTGTTTTAGATAAGGATTAAAAATGAATTTAGAGCTAGGTATCAATGGCTCACTCTTGTAACCCTAACTACTTAGGAGGCTGAGATCTTGAGGATTGTTGTTCAAAGCCAGCCTAGGAAAGGAAAGTCCGTGAGACACTTATCTCCAATTAACTAGCCCCAAAAGTCAGAAGTGGAGGAGCCCTAGCTCAAGTGGAAGAGCACTGGCCTTGAGCAAATAGAAGCCTCAGATACAGCACCTAAGCCCCGAGTTCAAGCCCCAGAACTGGCACCAAACAAACAAAAACCCCTCCAACAACTCAGGTCTCTTCTAAATACATATTACTCATCAGGGGGAGTCTTGTCTTTACTTTGAGAGTAAGTTTTTAAAAGCATGTTCTGCCATTGGCATCCTTAGTGACTGGGTAAGCCTCAGCATTCTACTTGTACAGTGTATGAATTAGCCTTTGAGCTTAACATGTTTCCAAAGGAGGTAAGACCAAGGGTGCTTGTGCTCTGGGATAGCGTGGTCCAGGCCCTTCTTCTACCATATTGGATCCTTTCTGTGATAATGGTGAGCATGTAACTTATAGTCCAAATCAGGAAATTTTCCAGAGTGGAAAGGAGATTATGGAGAGTTTTTCCAGAACAACAGGTGCACACTAGGCTTGTCTCAGGCATTCCAGGATCTGTGGTCACCCTTATTCCACAGGGAAACGAGGCAAAAGTAGAGGGAATCAAGACCCTCCCTCCTAGGCATAGTGCATGTAGTCTGTATCCTTTTGTAGCGCACACACTATTTCCCAGTGTGGTCTGTTGTTTCCAGAGTTTTCTGACTGTTGGAAAACTGGGTTTGTGTGTGCTTTGTAGTAGACTAGAGTTTGAACTCGGGACCTTTTGCTTGCTATGCTGGCACTCTACCACCTGAGCCTTGCTTTCTGTATTACTTTTTTGCTTTTTGTTTTAGAGATGAAATCTAGCAAACTTTTCTGCCTGGGCTGTCTTCCAACCGTGATCTTCTGGATTACACCCTCCTGAGTAGTGCCGATGACTGGTTTTCCCACAGTTGAACAATGTCCAGAAGCTGTCAGACCCTGAGGCCTATTCCCCAGGCCAGAGCAAATACAAATGTTTTCTCTGCTTCCTTCGTTCTTTCCTTTATTTATTTATTTTTTGCTGCTCGTGGAGCTTGAACTCTGCTGAAGGCTAGCATTCTATCACTTGAGCCACAGCTCCACTTCCAGCTGTTTTTGTGGTTAATTGGAGATAAGAGTCTCACATACTTTCCTGCCTGGGTTGGCTTTGAATCATGATTCTCCTTGTGTCCCTAGGATTTCAGGTGTGAACCACTAGTGCCTGTTGTCTGCTTCCATTTCTTAATGCAAGTGACAATCTAATGTTTTCAAAATGATAGAACATATTTTTGTGTGCCCTGATGAGAAGGGATGCTACCATTTTCTCTTCAAGTCTTTAAAAAAAAAAAAAAATGCTAGTCCTGGGGCTTAAACTCAGTACTAGGGCTAAGTCTCTGAGCTTTCTACTCAAGGCTAGCGCTCTACCACTTGAACCATAGCACCAGTTCTTTCTGTGTATGTGATACCAAGGAATCGAACTCAGGGATTCATGCATGCTAGGCAGGCACTTTACCACTAAGCCACATTCCCAGCCCCTGCGTTCTTGATAATGTCATGGAAAGTACTAGAATTCCAAATACGGCACCCAAAGATTACTGCATTTTCCTTTCTAGCTAGCTTCCTGCCTGAAGGCCCAGTTCTATTTCTTGTGCTTGGGAGTAAAATGCTTCCGTTTTTGGGTCTTTTGTTTTCTCCTCAGCACCACTTGTTACTGAGCATTCCAGATTGCTACATCATTTTCCCAATTGCAGTTTTTTTTTCCCCTATTGGACTTATAGGTTGTTTTAGCATTTCACTATCCTAGATGAGGCTCCCCTGTAGAGGATGGAAAGGAAGTTATTTGCTAAGACATTCCCTGGAAGTAAGGTTAACTGGGTCAGAAGGTGTTTGACCTGCCTGGCGTGCTTATACAATTAAGCTCACTTCTCCATGAGGGCAGCCTCAATTTACTGGAAATAGACAGCCTTTATCTTTTGGCACAAGTGGTAGAAGGGTGTGTATTTTCACACTGAGGTTTGCCCAGTCAGAAATCCACAAGAACTAGGGTGTGATCTGGGGTACTGGCCCTCGTCGTCCCCCCAGCCCTGAGGAAGGATGTCCTGGCTTCACCCAGGTCAGTGCCTGGTGGAGTACAGGGTGCTTGGAAGGGGACATTTACCAGGGGTAACTGCGAGTGCGGCCCTCACTCTGCATCCCGTACTGGTGTACAGCATAGCAACAGTCTACCAGAGTGACTGCTTGCTCTCCTGTGTGGGAGGGCCTCACTTCCAGCCTACTGATACTTTTTTTATTTTCAGAAATCCTTTTTAACAAACCTGTCTACTGAGGCATAATTTAGACAAAAGAATACTCATTTAAGAAAACCACTCTAGAAGCTTCCCTGTGTCTCCTGCAATCTCCCTTCCATCCTTCCTCCTCAACAATGAATTTGTTCATTGTGTGCTATCCCTCACTGTAAATTATACACTTGATTCTCTCTCACTTTTAGTCAGATATTTTCCCCGTTGCTTTTAATTCCGTTCTCATGTCTGTCTTCTTCTTTTTTTTTAATGGTGGCAAAATAGGCATCACAGAAAATGCATTGCGGTAACTTTTTTTGGGGGGGGGTGGGGGCGACTTGCACTTTCATGACTTGCTTTCTTGGCTGATGCTCTACCACTTGAGTCATGCTTCCAGCTCTTTGTTTTACTGGTTGAATCTCTTGAGTAGCAAGCATTGGTACCTGGCTTCATTAAAACCGTTTTCAACTAGGCACTTCATTGACACAAAGTTTGTTCATACTCTTTTGCAACCATCACCAACTGTCTCCAGTTTGTGTCATTAATTACTTACTGCTCTTGTTTTTATTATTTCTCCCTTTCTTCTTACAAAGAGATTATTTTGCTTTTCTTTTCCACCCTAGCTTCACTTTTTTTTTTCTTTTTTCCACGTTTATTCTGTGTGAGGCTCATTAGGCCTTTGGAGTTTATGAGTTTATAGTGTTCTGTTTTGATTTTAAAATCTAATCTGGGACTAATTTGACTTTCCCCCCCTCCTTTTAAATATGCTTTGCCTTTTCTGTGGCATTTGCTGTCCTGCAGGTCTCAAGTTATTATTTTGTTACTGTTTCTTTCTTGCTCCACTCACCTTGTGGTTTCTGCTGCATTGTCCTCAAACTCACTGACCTTTTCTTCTCTAGAGTCTAATTGGCTGCTAAATGTGTCTAGGGAATTCCTATTTCTGACCTGTTTTCTAGGTTTAGTTCCCTTTGTGTTTTTCTCTCATCTACTTCTCATCGTTTATATTTTCCTTTAGATCCCCTCCACTTACTAATTCTGTCTTCTCTGTTTCTCCTGCGATGCCTCTTTACTGATTTTTTTCTTTCCTGGTAGGTATTACTTTCTGCTTAATAACTTTTGACTGGATGCTAGATACAGTTTTCCACCAGAGTATACTTCCTGTGTAGTATGTCGTATGGAATATTTTAGTATGGTAATGTATCACTTGTGTTACTTTGAGCTTAAACTATTAGGGTCAGATAAAGTAACATATCAAAACCATATCAGCAGTGGAGACCAGAGTTTAGGGGTAGCATGGAATTTGTGTCCAGGGCCAAAGGAAATCCTGTCTTTGGACTGTTGGTCTCAATGGGTTTAGTTGTAATTGTATGATGATTTGGCAGACTGTGGGTTGCAGGTCAAACCTGGGCTCTGCCTGTTTTGCACATAAGGTTTTATTGGAACACAGCCACCCTCCATTCATTATGCATTATCTGTGTCTGCTTCCCATGGTGACAGCATTGCTGAGTGTTTACCTTGTGGCATTTTGGGGTCCTACTCACTGTGAATCACTTAACCTGTATCAGTGGTGTCAGACAGTTGTGGGGATCCCTTCTGTCTTGCCTGGCGTGCTGCCTGGAGTCTCCAGTGGATGTTTCTGCTCCTTTTACCTTCCTTCCTTGACTGACACATTTGTGGGCAGGCCTTGGCCTTGGCTCCTGCTCTGGGTTATCAGGAATGTCAGAGACAGATTTGGGGGCCCTACCACTGGGCCCCAGCAGTGTGGGGCTCTGTGTGTGTGTGTGTGTGTGTGTGTGTGTGTGTGTGTGTGTGTGTGTGTGTGTGTGCTTCTTGTATTTGGTGGTTCCCACCCTTCCTTCAAGAGGTGGGGAGGGAGGGAGGGAGGAAAAGAGGGAAGGAAGGAGGAAAAGCTGGCTTGTGATAGTCTTGTGACCCTGGGCAAAGCACCTCCTGCTTGGGGCTCCATTTCCTTTGTAATGAGGAAGCTGAGCTCTTAGACCAGTAGAGCTCTCCAACTAGGAGATGGCTTGGTTCATACTCTTCTACTTTGTAGGACTGTAGCCAAGATGGCATTGGTTAGACCCATTGTCATTATTTCAGCAGTTCCTAAGGTGGCAGAGCTTAGTCAGTGGGTGCATCTGTCCTTTGCTCATTGCACAGATGGATGCCCAAAGCCACAGGAGATAAATGGCTGCTTCAGGCCACAGGGTATGTTCGGGACAGAGCTGGGGGGCTAGCTTCCTCATTCCTGCCTTGTCCTCCTTCCTTGCCTCCTTGGGAAAGCTCCAAAGGCCCTACTTCCCTGAGCCCTGCACCACTTGTCACCTGAAGCCCAGTCATATGTGGTCCTCTGAGAAGCAGGACCTTGTTTCAGCACAGGTAGGGCTGGGAGTTCCCAGTGGTGGGGCAGTGTCTTCTATGTGGACCCTCCGTAACCTCTGTTCTGCCTGCACCTCAGCAGAGCTGGGCTTCTCAGCTGGCTTCTCTGACACTGCTTCTCTGACACCCCCCCCCCACCCCCAGTAAACACAATCGTCCAGTCCTTACCACCTTCCAGTGACCCAGAAAGGGCCTAGCCCCATTGTCCAGGAAAATCTTTAGACTTGCATGAGGCCCTGTACTTGGATGTTGAGAGTGGGTCTAGGGCAGTTCACCTGTGCCACAGGTTCAGCCCTTCTCTGAACTGCAGTGTGTAGTAGCTTGTTCTTGGGTTGTTTTCTTCTGGTTAGCTCTGAGATGCCATAAGGGGGCTCACGGAAGTTGCCCTGTGACTCTCCACGTAAGTCAGCAGGGGATTATGTAAGAAGTAAGAGACCAGATGGCCAGAGCTGAAAGTGTTGCCATTTGCTTCTTTGAACTTGCTAAAGAAAGGCCTCTAGGGCCTATACAAGTTGCTTAGGTGCTTTCACATGTGAAGTAAGTGCCACACCCGTTGCATTTTAGGTGAGAGGCTGCTTTTGATCTGCCTGGAATTGGAGTTCTTTCTTATAAACCAGCAGGGCCTTCTTACTTGCTCATGCTTAGGCTTGCTCATGTGGGGAGATTTCTTTTTCATGTCCAGGACAGAGATAGGCTAGGCCTGTCCAGAGTGCTCCAGGAGGAAATCTTGCCTATGTTACAGGGGGTCTATGGTTATGGTGAATAGGTCAGTTTTGAATCTTTACAATGGTCCCTGAAGAGGCCATGCTCCTTTTTCCATCTGCTCTACCTGGGACATGGACTTTCTCAATAATGGGCCTTCTCTCTCTACCTGGTGGCATGAGTCATTGCTGAGTCCTACAGCCCAGAGGTACCGGGAACTCTTGCCCCATAGGGCTCCTGAATGGATACCCCTTGGGCTGGAAGATTTCTGTGGCTGGGTGCTCTTCCTGGTTTGGGGTGGCTGGGGGGTGCTGCCCTGTAGGCTCTGACATAACATGGTCAGGATTTGGTTCTTACGCTGTGTGAAATTGGACAGGTAGCTAGATGTGTCACCATCTAAGCTTTCCCATCTGAAACATGAAAGCCATAGGACCAGTATTATGGGGTGCACAGCTCCTAGGAACCCGTGGGGCTGCCTACCCTGGTGAACAGAGCAGTATAATTAAGTGCCTGATGGTCTTCCCCAATACACGGGCCCCTTCTTCATGAAGTAATTCAATTAGATCTGTAGCCAGCAGAGCCGTCACTCTTGGTTGTAGCTCTGCCTGGCTTCACGGATCACTGGCTCCAGAGTTTCACAATTGCTCTATAGGGCCACAGCAGGCAGGTGCCCGGGGTTTTTACATGGGCATCCAGGGAGGCCATTTACCCTTTGTGGTTTTCTCTCAGTTTCCTTGTCTCTAAAATGATTATTGCTTCCTCAGTGTTTCACTCTGGAGGAGTTCCTGGGAAGTTGTTCTCATTGAGGGGACAGAACAACCTTTGGACCTGGGGAGGGGGATTGGAGCCACAGCCTTTGAATTTTATTCTAGATGTGAAGGGAAACCTTCAGCACTCTGAAGGTGTGTGTTCAACCAACTGTGGATAAATAGAATACTAAAAAAAAAACCTGAAACAGCAGCAGCAACAGCAACGAACAAAATCCCTAACAAACTTTATACTTAAAAAAAAACCCATTGTTTCCTAAACTACACAACCTCATTATTTACATAGCATTTATATTGCATTGGTCATGTTAAGTAACCCAGAGATATTTTGAAATGTACGGGAAAATGTGGGGGCTGTATGAAAGTTGTGCGCAGCTCAGAAGGTTGCCATCCACTGAGGTCTTAAGTCTTCTTCAGGGACCCCCTGTATTTTTAAAGGGTTCATGAGGCTCACAGGTGCTCAGCAGTCTCAGAAGGGTACCTTACAGGAGCAGACCCAAGCAGGTCTGGACCATTTAAGGAAAGTTGGATGGTTTGGAGGTAGACCCAGTGAACAAACCTAGGGGTTGATGGTGGGATGGGAGGGAAGGAAGAACCAGCACACTGTCTAGGTTTCCTTTGAATTGAATAGGCAGACAGGCTGGCACTTATCTAATACATGGAGAAAAGCAGGATGAGGCCCCAGAGATCAAAGCTGCACTGGGTCCTGGTCACATGGGAATCTCATTAGCTGTATCACAAATGAAGAAGCCAGAGAGACAGTGGTAGAGTGTGTGCTGCAAGAGAGAGGCTAGAGCTGTAGATCTGGTTCTGTAAGTCAGTAGAGTACAGACTGTAGTGGTTTCCACAGGAAGCTGGTCTTATCTAGAGGATAAAGGGCCTAGGAGTGAGCTGTGAGACTCAGCAGCACGTACAGTGGTCTGGATGAGGAGGAAGAGCAGGCAGGAACACGGCAACGTTGAATGTGTGCCTGAATCTAGGTGTTTCCACGACGTGGTCACCACTGAGGGCAGATAAGATGAAAAAGCAAACTTCCAGCTTTTGCAAGAGAGTAGAGTCCTTGGAGTGAGCAATCATTTGTGAACTTCTGCTATGCCATCATCCGCCTGGGAGGGAGCAGAGAGGAGTTTGTGCTCTGATGGAGAAAAACGGGAGCTTCTCGTTGGTTTGGTGTGTGTAGGGTGGGGGTGGGTAGAAAGGAGAAGGCGGAGCCCGTCAGCCTGTGCTTGTGTGGTGGCCAGTGTTAAGTGAGGAGTTGGGTTGGCAGATGACTTGGGGTTTGGGATCCATGCCCTAGTGTTGTGTTCTGAAAACTAGTGACGGAGTCCTGATACAGCCACTTCTGTGGGATTTCACAGAGCACCATAGGAACCCTCTAAAACTGGACACAAGTCTAGGGTTGGTGTGCACTTTCTGAACATGATTAGTGATCCCGAAGCACTGAGACCTCCCGAGGCTTTCATCGGAAGAGCTCTGACTTCCCCTTCCAGCCAGCCGAGTCTAGTGTAGAATGAAATGGGCCGAGGCAGCTTACAGCAGAAAAATACACTGAGGGGAGTTGATAGTCCTGGAGAGAGCTAGCCCATTCCCTATCCTGAGATGCCTGCAAGTGTCAAGTGGTTAACAGAGTAGGAGGCAGCTTGACTGGCCCACAGCATGGGCTGTTTCTGAGGAAAACTCCTCCCTGCTTCGGGGCCTGCTGGTACATTATGGTACGCCCATTCCCTTAGCCATAGGGTTGTTTAGCCCTAATGGGTGTCTGCAGTCCTCGGATCTCAGCCTCCTGAATAGCTGGGATGACAGACATGAGCCACCGGAGCCCAGCCAGGAGCCCAGCCAGGAGCCTAGCCAGGGCAGGGTCATTTAATTCATGACTTACAACCCAGCATTTCCTGAGTGCTCCTGAGCCTCCTGTAGGGACCCCTCTGCCCGGGTCAGTGAAGGGCCATAGGAAGCTGCTTCTCTGTAATTTGGGCCTGGGGAAAGGAAGATGGTGCTGGTTTGTGCTCCTAGCTGGCCTGGCCCTGTGCCAATCCTCACCGGTGTCTTCCAAACCAAAGATTGTCTATGCACACCCATCCTGGGTGTTCTGGAATGGGGAAGAAATAAGACACTTCTAATGTCTCCCTCTGCGGCATGGCAGGGCAGTAGAGGAATGGGAGAGGAGGGTTGAAAGAGCTGGTCAGACATTCAGAGAAGGTAGGTGCTGTAGGATATGGTTTTCTTAGGACCAGGGCCCAGAGCATCTCTGACTAGCACCACGTGGGTTTTTCTTTAAGAAGCGTGTTTGTGTTCATAACACTGGTTTCTGATCTAACTTTTCCTTCCTTCCTCTTTCTCTCTCTCCACTGCCCCTGCTTAGTTGGCTGGCGTTGTCTTCCTCGGAGTTGGGCTGTGGGCATGGAGTGAGAAGGTAGGTGGAACTTGTAAGGTCCGGGTTTCCAGGCAGATCCATTCTACTTGTCCCCTCCTCCAGTCCTATCCCAGACAAGCATATCTGATGCAGTGGGGGCTGGCCATTGATCTTTGTAGACCCTGTCCCGGAGGCTGGCTCTAGGCTGGCTCTGCTCCTGGCAGCAGGCTTGCACTGCAGTGGCCAGTGTTAGGCCAGTTAGGCTTTTGGGGTTTTCGGATATATGAGCTTGGGAAGCCCCCCAGTGGCTCTTGGGCTCCCCTTCCCCCATGCCGCATTGCACCTGTGCATACTTCTGAGGCCCTTGTCCCAGCCCTCAGAAAGAAGCTTGGAGAGCAGGGAGCCTTGTGAGTGGGACAGGTCTTTAGGCATCTGGATTTCTAACCCAGCTTAGGAGGCGTGAGGAGGGGACCAAGGAACAATTGATATTCCAGGGATGTGAGACTGGCCAGCGGCAAGGTAGAGCCCTGTGGGAGGTGGTGAGGGCTGAAGTGCCTACTGGACCAGGGGGAGAGCAGGACAGGGCAAGAAGCTAGAGGAAACCCCATGAAAGCGCAATGCCTTCTGTTCCTTCAGTGGGACCTTCCCTTTGCTTCCAGGAACACTTAGGTGTGTGTTTCTTATCCTATGGACTATGTAAGGCCTATCTTCGTGTTTGGGCACCCTCAAAGTGGTTTGTGAACTCCCAAATAGCATCTGGAATTCAGTGTCCTTTTGTCCCAGTGACCCAGAAACAGATGCAAACGGTGACTCGCAGTGCCACCGTGTGGCCGCTTCCGGGACTGCAGCATCCTGACTGAGCCAAGCCCTCAGTCTAGAGCTGGCTGTATAGCTCCCCACGGCAGCCGTTGTTTTCTCTTTCCCTGTTTAGAGCTCACAGAACTTCTCCATATGGCTGCCACGAGCCATATACAACTATTTGTATTTAAAGGAATTGAAATTAAATGCAAAATGAGAATTCAATTCTTCAGTGTCTCTAGTCAAGTGTAATTGGAGGCTAGCTTCTTCTTTGGGCAGTGCCAATACCAAACACCTCCACCATCACAGGAAGTTCTGTGGGCAGCATCACAGCCTTCACCTGCCCTGCTGGGGTGTTTTCAACCAGAGTGCTTATGGTGAAGCTACTTTCAGCCAGGACTCCTCTCCCCGCCCCTCCCCCCATGTCTCCCTATCCTCTACCTGGGCCACAGAGAAAGCCTGGGATCTGCCTGGCAGGAACTTCATGTGAGGGTAGAGGGGGTCTCAAAGGGGGCGGGCAGGGCCACACTCCAGCCTGGCTCTTCATAACAGGACAGAGCCTTGGGAAACCTCAGACCTGATACCTCCCAGCGTTCCCCCCGCCCCCCAGCTTCCCAGTACTCTTGACTCCCCATCAAGGCTCGCAGCTGCCCCACTTTCTCTGACTCTTCCAGGGGGTGCTGTCTGACCTCACCAAAGTGACCCGGCTCCATGGAATCGATCCTGTGGTGCTGGTCCTGATGGTGGGCGTGGTGATGTTCACACTGGGCTTTGCTGGCTGTGTGGGGGCCCTGCGTGAGAACATCTGCCTGCTCAAGTTTGTGAGTACCTTGCGACATAGAAAGGGTAGGGGTGCGGGGAGGGGACAGGTAGAGGGGTGGGCTCTGTTGGGTAGTCCTCCCTGGGACCTGGTCCAGTGTGGAGGCAGGGGTTGCCCTCTGTACCCTGCTGCCTCGCTGAAGGTAAGAGTTGGGGAGTAGGTCTTGCTGAACTGGCTTTTCACCCAGGAGAACTGGGCCCCCCTGGTTAGCAGCCCTGGTTGAGGGAGTCAGCTGTATGTGCAGGCCCCTCCTCCCCCTCCGCTGCCCTTTATCTCTGCCCAGAAGTTCTGAAAGAATTGTTTGTCTGCCATTCACCTTTGCCCTTCCTGGCTAAGATCAAATGATGTTGTCAGTTTCGTCAAGAAATCATTTCCCTTCTCCAGGGTATGTGAATCTGTTGCCTCTGCAATGTAGAATCTTTAATTTTCGGGCAGGACTGCAGGTTACTAAGAGTTTAGTTATTGATTGAGGTACAAGTTCATTTTTAAATATACATACTTAAAATTAAATAGCACCTGGCAAGGAAAACACATTATTCTTTTAAATCTATTATTTGTTGAGTTTATTAGGTCAAGCTGTCTTAGTTTAAAAAGCAAAATACATACATTTCCTAGTTTGTTTGTTTGTTTGTTTGTTCCTTAACTGTTGAAGATTGGCATAGTGATGCACGCCTATAATCCTAGTTACTCAGAAAGTGGAGGCAGGAGAATGGCAAGTTTGGGGCCAGCCTGGATTACATAGTGAGACCCTGCCTAAAAGAAAAAAACACTCAATAGGGCTGGGGTTGCTCAAGACCCAACGTGTTTTGATCCTTAGCCCTACAAATGAACATACAATACCAAAACGCCCCTAAAAGACACGCCAAAACAGAAAAGCCCAACTATGTTTAGCATTTTGCTTCCTGTGGCAAAGTGGGTTGGCATGCTCTCTGATGGTGGGGCGGGGGGTCACAGGCCTGTATATGCCTGGTGGGGTTGGGGTCAGGGGTGGCATGGGCCTGTGGCTGCAGATGGCTGCCGTGGAATGACCTAGCGTCCCACTGAGGTCTGCATGTGGCTGCCCACGCTGTGCTCACCGCACACAGGGACGCTGGCACCTCCCAAGCAGTACAGAGTCCTGCTGAGGTGCTGGATGTCTGTGTGAGCCATGTCACCTCAGGCAAGCTAAGTAGGAGTTAGTCTCCTTGTCCCTAAAGTGAAGGAAACAGATGAGATTGCTGGGAATTCTGATGGTTGGTGGTACATGGAGAGTAGTTGGGCATGGGCTGTAGGCTCTGTCGGGAAGAGTGAGGCCTGTCCTCTTGTGGGGAGGGCCTGTCATTAGGAGTGATGGACAGCTCTGGAGCATTCTCATCCTTTCAGCTCATTCCATCCTTGCCAGCCATGCAGTGAGTGCCCTGTTACCCACAGTCCCCAGCTAGCAGTGGGGGATTGCCGGGCACGAGGAGTCCCTGCATTACAGGGTGTGGCGTGAGGTTGGATGGGTACGTGGCAGGGCCCGGCTAGCAGAAATGTGACTCCATTTCTGTCCCCTGCAGTTCTGCGGAGCTATCGTGCTCATCTTCTTCCTGGAGTTGGCCGTGGCCGTGCTGGCTTTTCTGTTCCAAGACTGGGTGCGGGACCGGTTCCGAGAATTCTTCGAGAGCAACATCAGATCCTACCGGGATGACATCGACCTGCAGAACCTCATCGACTCCCTGCAGAAAGCAGTAAGTGCTGCCTTCTGTGAGCTCTGTGCTGCCCCATGCCAAAGCTGGGGCGGGGAGGGGGAGCGGGACATGAGGCTTTCCTGTGCCATGGTTTTTCTGCCTTCAACATGGTAGATGGCCGGGAGGCCACAGAGCATCAGTTGTGCTGGCTCATGGGCTGATCCAGGCTCCCTCCCTTGTTACAGCCTCATTTGCATTAGGCAGGCAGGCCCCATTTCCAGGAGCCCAGTCCTTTCCCATCCCTCCCCTTGGGACCCAGATGTTTCCAGGCTTGCCCATGCTGGCAGCCACCGGGCCCCTTTGGGACCTTGTGACCTGTGGGGATGGGGAAGGAGTAGGCCAAGTCCTTCCTCCAAACATGACTTACTGTCTGAGGCTATTCCTGAACCTTTCCTCTGGGGTGGGGGGGTTCCTCTTCCTGTTTGAGAAGGGCAAGTTGCCTGAAGGAAGCTTCCACATGCAGAGGGCTGTGACCTCTCTGGAATTGTCCCAGGGAGGGAATTGTCTAAACAGCCCCACCCGTGGCTCTCTGTCCCTCTGCTCCCTTCCTCCATGTGCACCTGGAGCCTTGGACCCTGGCCACAGCCTGCACCGAGACCTCCTGTTTGATCTTTGTTCTACCAGAAAGCTCAGCTTCCGAGAGACCTTTTCTGTGGAACGCTTGGTTCCAAGGAGAAAACAAACTAGGAAGCCCTGAAAATAACTGTGACCCACTGTTGTTCTTAGCTACAATTTGGACCTCCCCTTGTTTTGTGCATTGGGGCACCCAGCAAAAGCTATTCATATCCCCCAAGAATCTATCTGCATTGTTGCACCTGACCTTGTGTTGGTCTGTGAAAGTACGCAAGTGGCAGCCGTCTCCCCATGTTCTCCTATTCTTTTGTTTAGCATCAGTTTCTCTGTTTCATGCTCTGGAGGCCAGCAGCCTTCTGGCTTCCTCATTCCTGGTTCAGATGCTTCCTTCCTCCCTTCCCTAAAGGACACTGCCATTTTTTTTAAATTTTATTATTATTATTATTATTTTGCCAGTCCTGGGCCATGAACTCAGGGCCTGAACACTGTCCTTGGACTTTCTCAATGCTAGAGCTCTACCACTTGAGCCACAGCACCACTCCTGGCTTTTTTCTATGTATGTGGTACCAAGGAATTGAACCTGGGTCCTCGTGCATGATAGGCAAGCACTCTACTACTAGGCTAAACTCCCGGCCCGACACTGCCATTTTTAAAATCTGTTTCTTTACCCATTTTGTCTCCCAGAATTCCCTCAAACTCTTGATCCTCTTGCTGTAGATTCTGAGTGCCAGGATTATATGCAGGGTGCATGCCTGACTCCTTTCCTCCCCTGGGTCAGGGGATAGGGGGGTGGTGAGGAATTCCAGACAGACCCAGAAAGTTCTAGAACTTTGTTTGCACTAGTAGGTTGTCATTAAGACGGGGCACAGTGGAGGAGTGGGGTTGGGGAAGCTGGGATTTTACCAGAAAGGAAAAGAAAGCCAAGGCAGGTCCTGTGATCATTTTCAGTGTCAGCGTCCACTCCTGCCCCAGCTCCTGTGGCCAACAGGAAGGAGGGAAGTCTTCTGACTAAACAGGGACTGCAGCTGAGCTCCCCGCCTGACCTGTGCTAGGCCAGGGCACTGATGAGACAGCCTTGATGTCATGGCCACCCTTTCCTCCTTAAAGGGCAAATCGTGACATCATCTAGCATCGCCGTAGGCCCCCATTTCTGCCATGCTGAGGCCGACGCCCTGTACCCAGAGTCTCTGGCCTTCACTCAGCTCCTTACGGGTCACCTTCTGTGCTTACAGAACCAGTGCTGTGGGGCGTATGGCCCTGAGGACTGGGACCTCAACGTCTACTTCAATTGTAGCGGTGCCAGCTACAGCCGAGAGAAATGCGGGGTGCCCTTTTCCTGCTGTGTGCCAGATCCCGCGGTAAGTCAGCTGTGGAGCCCACAGACTCCCAGAGTGCCTGGGCTGCCACTTCTCCCCGATAACCAGGCGGGTGGCATGCTTTTTTCACCCTCGCCCCAGGGCTCTTACAGCTCTGAGATCCTGCTTGTCATTCATAGCCTCTCAGGCTGCTCTCCCAGGTCAGGTCCTTAACTCAGAAGTCCCTAAGGCCCATGGCAGTACTCTATCCAGAGCCACAGCACAGCCTTCTCCAGGTGGACAACTGCTTCCTGTTCCTTTTGATCAGTCATGGGACTTGAACTCTGGGCCTGGATGCTGTCCCTGAGCGCTTCAGCTCAACACTACCACCCTACCCTGTAAGCCACAGCCCCACTTCTGGTTTTCAAGTGGTTAATTGGAGATAGGAGTCTCACTGTCCTTAGTGCACTGGCTGGCTTTGAACTACAGTCCTCAGATCTCAGCCGCCTGAGTAGCTGGGATTATAGGCGTGAGCCACTGTGCCCTGCTGGACAGCAGCTTTCAGGCAGGTGGGCCCGCACCTCGGTGAGCAGCTTTCCTAGCAGGATCCGAGGCTGGATTTGCTGCAGTTGCATAGCTGGTGGCGGGGTCTCCAAAGGTGTCTGGGAAATACTCCAGTATAGTCAGCATTGCACTTAACCATGGACACTTTTATTGCCTACCATAAAGAATGGTAAACTGTGGTTCAAGGCACAAATCTAGCTTGATGTTTTTATATGACCCATGAGCCTAAGATACTTTCAGCTAATTCTAGGTGGTTGTTGTAGTCAGCCTTTGATCACTGTAACAACGAACCCTGAGATAATTAACTTAAAGGTTCATAGGGTTGGAAGTAATAGCTGAGGGTAGAGTGTGTGAGTGGCCCACACTGGAAATACAGCCAGGTCTGTTAGTTTAGGCATTCCTCTCTTCTCTCTTGCTGTAAAAGAAGAGTGGAGGGCTGGCGTATGTACTGTTTAGCACTGCACACAGCAGACCCATCCGAGCCTGAGGACCTGAACCATGGTGGGATTTCCTTGGGCATTTGCTGGTGTTCAGTTGTGACCTTTCTAGAACTTTCTACCATCAGCTATCATCAGGAACAAATTTAACTACTTCTCCTATTTTCCCTACAGCAAAAAGTGGTGAACACACAGTGTGGCTATGATGTCAGGATTCAGGTGAGAGCCTGGCGGCATACACGGCTTCAAGGGCGCTGCAGGATGACAGTTCTTTAGGTTTTGGCCCCTGTAGTCTAGCTTCCTGCTTTAGCCAAGGTACAGCCTGCATCGAGGAGTGGAAGGACTGTGTGGGGAGTGGGGGAGTTGGCTCCCGAGGTGTGGGAGCTGGGGTGAGCTGTCCAGGGCACACATGGGTGCTTTGTGAGTTGACAGCAAGGGCTGCATCTGGTGGGGGCTGCATGGAGTCTCCGCAGGTGTGCTTATCAAGGAAGATGAGCCACGGTAGCAGTGTGTGGCCTGTGGAGACAGTGGTAGCAGGAAGAATGCCGGCCTGGTCAAGGCAGGCCGTCCTCTGAGCCATAGGGCGCTTGAATGTAAAGCAAAGATGCCAGGTACCCCCCACTCAGCCTTTGCTCTAGTGGGTGACTGCTGTGTTTGAGATGGTGGGAGGGTCTCGAGAATGCGGAGACCCCTATCTGTTACCCATAGCCACTAGAGATGTGTGCCCACGCTTGTGGAAACCCAGGGCCCAGACAGCAGAGGTTGATTTCCCATCGCTCTCGAAGCTGCAAGTCCAAGCTGCAGTGGAGTTCTTTGCTTTGGGAAGTTACGATGGGGAGGGGAAAGGGTCATGGCAGACCTTCCTGGTGGGAACTTACCCAGTTTTCACGTGGTCGTCCTTGCATGATGTGTGCCCACTCACCCCCTTCGTCTCTCTGAGGTCACTAGTTGTTCTGAGAGCACCTGCACTAACGAGCTCATTTTAATTTAATTACACGGGCCTGGTCTCAAATACAGTCACATTCCGAGGTACCAGGGACAGGATGTTAGTGTGTCAATGAGGAAGGGTGCCAGAGCTCAGGGCATCCCATAACGTCCTCCGTCTTGCTTGCATAGGGGTGTGTGAGGTTGGGGGGTGGGGAAGTGTAGGGAATCCCGAGTGTGCACGGCCTCAGGACTCTGTGCGTCTCCCCACAGCTGAAGAGCAAGTGGGATGAGTTTATCTTCACCAAAGGCTGCATCCAGGCGCTGGAGGGCTGGCTTCCGAGGAACATTTACATCGTGGCTGGTGTCTTCATCGCCATCTCGCTGCTGCAGGTGAGGCCCGGGGAACCCGAAATTCCAGCAGAAGCCTTATCCAGAGTGGGGACAGTGTGTGTCCATAAATGTGTATGGGAACCAGGCCCATTCCCTAAAGGGAGGCTGGGAGGTGGGGCCTTTCCTGGAGCGCGCAGAGACCACGTGAGAGCACCCGGCTGGAGGATATCACTTCCGGTCGGGCCATCCCTCAAGACCTCCTTCCTGTCCCCTGGCACCCCAACCGGGCCTCTCAGTGGGTCTTCCCTTCTCTAGGACCCTCTGGCCAGTGGGGCTGTGTGACTTCCTTTGCTGATCAAGGCTATCCCTGTGATTGGAGGGGGAGCATGTGGTGGCTGCGGGGTGGGGAGATCTGGGGAAGTGGGCGGATCCTCACGCCAGTGCCTGGCTTTGGTTTCAGATATTTGGCATCTTCCTGGCGAGGACCCTGATCTCAGACATTGAGGCGGTAAAGGCAGGCCACCACTTCTGAGGCGCGGAGCGGAGCACGCACAGCTGAGCCATGCTGCCCTGCAGGCCACGGCCTCCACCACCCTCAGTCCAAACGCCCCGCGGAAGGGAAGCCGCCCGGGCCACGCAGAGCCAGCGCCCCGTCTTCAGCATCAGCGTGACCTGACCTCTCTTGTTTCTGTCTGCTGGTGCTGAAGACTGAGGGCTCCTTCATACATGCCCAGACTTGACGTGGCACCCCCTCTCCCCCCAGGGTGTATGCACCCTGAGCTAGAGAACGTGTCTTTCTGTCGGGTGGTGACTGAGAACAGACAGGCTGTGGGGAGGGCAGCCCTCCCCCTCGCCCCTCACTCCAGGCTGTGGACAGTGGGCTAGCCTAGGGGGGCAGCCATGTCGGGGACTGGACATCAGGGAGGACAAGGCTCTGTGTCCTGCAGATCAAACAGCACGGGGACTGCCCCTGGTGGACATGGGGTCCCCACAGCATCTGCGGGGCTGTACAGAAGCCCAGCCATGTTCTAGTGAGGGGAGCCTGAGCCGGGCGTGACTAGCCTGTGCCAGCCTCTGCCCCTCCCCCTGGATACAACAGCCTTCCATCTCCTGGCATTAAGCCCCAAGGTCCCCAGGAGGGCAGGGGTGGGGACCTGGTTCTCTGCTGAGAGCTGGCTCTCAAGGATCTTCAAGAGTGTAAATAGTTTATTTATAGGGGTATTGTACCTTCACCCACCTCCACCCCCCCCCCCCGGCATTTTCCTCTAAGCAGCCTTATTCGTGTCTAGGACTGAAGCGTCCCTTTCAGATCCCCAAGGGTTCCAGCCTCCACACCCCACGCCCCCTCCTTGCTTGTCCTCACTGTTTTCTGGTCTTGGTGCTACTGAAATTGTCCCCCAGGATTTGAATCCTGTCCTGCCCCTCCTCACAGCACTCCTAGAGAACTCCAGCCCCAACCGCAGACTGGAAGCCTGGCACCTGACATGCTCTTCCCGGAGGGGCACGCCCTCCCACAGCCGTGTGAGCTCAGAAGCTCGCAAAGTCCGATGGCTCCCTCTCCTGGGTACCCCTCCCCTGCAGTGTCTGGGGTCCCTGTGTCTACTTCCCCTCAGGGCTGTTCCTGGGCTGGTTCTTGGAGATGACGTGCTGGCTTCTAGTGGTCACCTATACGCAGAGCTGGGGCACGCAGAACTGGGGCACGCGGAGCTGGGGCACACGTGTCCATCCTGGGCTGGGCTGCTCTCATGCTTCTCCCTAGCTCGTGTCTGTCTGTCCTCACTGTTCAGGGATCCAGTGCTACTTCAGTCACCTGCCACCATGGCCGTAAACATTCTAGTGTGGTGTATTCTGGTGATACTGGTGGATGTTTGTTGATGACGATGATGATGATGATGATGATGATGAAGATGATGAAGATGATGATGATGATGATGAAGATGACGACAACGATGATGTTACAGCTTTTACTTTTTTTTTTTTTTTTACAATTCTCTGTAGACTAGGAGAGGAAGAATGCTTGTGTTTTTAGGAAGCGTGATGCTTCTCTTTGACTGCCAAACTCTTTTATGGAATATATCTTTGTATTAATGTTGCTGTTTGGTTGTTTTTGAGTCATTATCAAAACGGCATTAAGTGTCTCCATAGTATGTGTGGCGGTCGGGGTTGGGGGTGGGACCAGTGGCACAAGGTGTGGCTACACCACACAGGAGCACAGACAGCAAGGCCACACTCACCCTCTGTGTGTAGGGAACAGGTGTGTGGTTTGGGGGTCCTACCACCACTAGCTTTAAGCATGAGCTAGGACTTGAATTCCACACCCCCAGGAAACATTCATAAGGGTTGTTTTTATCAAGCCAAGCAAATGATCTGGACCCACAGGTTGGAGTTTGGACACTGCTGTGCACAGCTGCATGTCCTGACTTGTGCGTGTGTGTGTGTGTGTGTGTGTGTGTGTGTGTGTGTGTGTGTGTGTGTGACCCAACCTCCCTGGGGGTGTTGGTGGCTGCATTGGCACCATGGGTTCTAGACAGCTCCTACTGTCCCATCTGCTCCTGTCTCAGCCCCTGTTCAAGCTCAAGTGTAGCTGTGACTGTCAGGGTTTATAAAATTTGGGGGCCGTTTTAGTCTCACTCATCTGAGTAGATGTGATGGATGGAAAGCAACTGCAGATCAGGCACAAGGCACAGGCCAGCCCCAGACCCATCTTTCCTGTCCTGGGGCTGGGCTGTACATTTTCTCTCCTATATACTCAATCCAGTCGTAGCATCTCCCTTTCCTGTGACCTGCCTGCTCCTCTCTGGTCTTTGCTGCCTTGAAGTTTTCCCTGCCAGTTCTTCCTTCCTCTGGCCTTTTCTTCTTGTGGCACCATTGCTTTCTTTTCTCCCTTTCCCAGGCAGCTTCTGACTCATCTCTGTGTCTCCTCATCCCTTCTGTCCACTCCATGTGTCCAGTTGTCAGACCCAGAGCCCGGCATGGTCTCTGTGGTTGCTCACTCATGCCCTGGATCACACTTTCTTCACATCCCCTCTCCTGAGGGCCAGGAGCGCCATTTCTGACCCTCTTCTGCCTGTTACAGGCATTGGCTGGCACTGTGGGTTCTTCTCAGTGGCATCCAGGGCCCCCCATTGCCCATAGGGCAGAGCTGTGCCCTGTACCCATCCATAAGAAGCCCAGCTATACAAGTAACAATAAAAATGAATAGGTAATAAACCTTACTGGAATATAACGGGTGCTCTTCGTACTAGGGACTGAATAACATCACTCTGTCAACAGAACAGCTCAGAGGAAGCCTTTTTTTTTTTTTTTTTAATGCCCATACATGAGGCTGGGAGAAAGGTGAGTTACTGTCAAGGATTTGGAGGGTGTTACACCCTGGAGTCCACATTTCTGAACCTTGCAGCTAAAGCAGGAGGCTTGGTGGCTCTCAGCCCTGAGTCTAAACCTGATTGGCTCCTGCAGAACGAAATCGTGTGGAAACCTGAAACCAGCCAATCCCTGAAGGCCTGCCAGCCCACCTCCCCAGTTGGGCCCACAGGCACCAGGAAAAAGTGGGATGTGTTAATTGTCCCGGGAACCTGCATTTGGATGCCTGGCTCTGTGTTGGGGCCCTGAGAGAAGGTGAGGGGTTGATCTCAAAGAGCTTGCCTCCACCCTGGGCTAGAGACCCTGATGCCTGTCCCTGCGCTCACATCTCTACAGGGCCTGAGCTGTAGCTAGTAGCGCTCTGTACTATGCACAAGATGCTCTCTAGCTTTGTGTGAAGTACTTGCTTTCCTAAAGCTGGGCTGCTCACACACGAAGCTTAGGGAGGGCTTGCTGTGCTGGACATTGTAGGATCTGACGTAGCCTTCTCTCAAGGGGGTACCCACTCTTGGGGGCCACAGGAAGCCAGACATACATACAAGTGTGGCCCCCCATGTCCCTACCTCAGATTGTCTGCTCTGAAACTATGGGGACTGTCCTCTTGATGGATCATGCCTGAGTGCTTGGGAGGTAGAAGTAGGAAGATAGAGATAGTGGTCCAGGGATCAAAGTGTAAGACCCAGCCTAAGAACAAGGCAGAAACAAAATGACTAAGAGCATGTCATGGGGTAGAGCATGAACCTGACTAGTAAACACAAGGCCCAGAGTTCAAATCCCACGATCACCCCTCCCCCCAAGTGGGTTTTGGAGACTCCAAAATACTGTGGGGAAATCATAAAACGGGCGCTGTAGAATCAGGGTAACTTGGGGAAAGAAAAAGTTACAGGTGCCTTAATGTAAGTGGACATTATTGCAGTTGCCAGTGGTAAGACCCTGCTTCAGAGCAGGCAGATGGAGGATTCCCTACAAAGCGCCATGCTAGTCCCAGCTGAGGCATCAAAAGCGTGGTTTATTGATGACCCATATAAACAGTCACTTTTGTCATATAAACAGTCACTTTTGTCACCTCAGACTACTCCTTTGGAAACATACGTAAGTGAAAGCAGCCTAACATGGGCAGTGTCTTGTCATCCCGATGCAGCCACTATTAAGTTTCCTTCTAGAAAGTGTCCTCAGCGCGGCATGTCAGTGGGAATCATTTTACACGGTGTCCCGTGGATTCGCTTTACCTTAATACACTGCTGTCTGGGTGTGCATTGGGAATAGGGAAGGGCTGTGTCACAGCATAGATGGACCTTGCTCTCCAGGGACCGATGTTTACTGTCCCAGGTAACAGAAAACCCCACGCAAAGCCATCTGAACAATGTAGGGAAGACTTTGGCTCCTGAAACTGGAAAGTCCAGGGGTGGGGTGAGTCTCGGGGCTGGTGTGGTCCAAGTGATACACTGACGTCAGCAGGGTTGAGTTTCCTCTTCCCTGCTCTCCCTGCCGTGTCATCACCTGAACTTGAACCACTTTCCCTGAGAGGAGCTGGGAGCGTCCCTGTGGTGGGGCAAACCAGAAGGTGAAACGATCCAGGGAAGGGCCCTCCCTATTTCCCTGCTCATTCATTCTCTTGGAAGCAATTGGCAGGCAAACTGCCCTGCAGAGGGCAGGACGTGTGGCTCACATTCCTATTTTTTGCAGTGCATTGCTTTTTACAAGGCCTTAGGAAAAGCTCGTGTGATTTGGTTTTTGGAATGATTTGAAGTTGGTTAAGAAAAACAAAGGGTTTATGGGTCCTGGGGTCTACATGCTTGCTAGGCAGGCTTTCCACCAGTGTGAGCCACATGCAGCCCTTTGACTTTTTAGTTTTTCATGTGGGTTGCACATACTCGCTCTGGTGAGCATCCAACTGCAGTCCTGTCTCTACCTCCTCCTAGGGAGCTGGGCTTACATCTTAATGATCTCGTCTTCAATTAACTAGCAGAAAAGCCAAAAGTGGGGCTGTGGCTCAAGTGGTAGAGTGTTAGCCTTGAGCACCAAAGCTCAGGAACAGCATCCAAGGCCTGAGTTCAAGCCCCGGGACTGGCACCAAAAAATAAAATGTCTGAAACAAATATTGTATATCACATGAATAAATGAATAATTAGAGTGCTAGTAAGATTAACAACTGCTTAGCACAACACGCTGTAAATCCATGTGAAGCAAAGCAGTGTTGAAATGGCTTTTCAGGTGCCAATCAAACTCCACTTAAGCACTCACAAGCTGGATGTGGTGCTGTGACTCAAGTGGTAAAGTGCTAGCCTTGAGCATAAAGAGGCACAGGTCCTAAGTTCAAGCCCCGCAACCAACAAAACAACAAAAACAAAAAGAAAAGAAAAGAGTCTCAAACATGCTATCACCCCAGCCTCTCACCTGTACACTTTTGCCAGCTAACTTGAGGTTTATTTTATCAAGACTCTTCTCATCCCCACTCTCTAACTTCCTTTCAGATTTAGCTTGAAATTATGCAAAATAAATTAATGTGTATTGCTGCATAACAAACCACTCCCAAGTGTGGTAACTTCCATCAGCAGCACATACATACACATCCCATATCTTTTGGAGAGTCAGGAATTAGGAACAGTAGAGCTGAGCAGAGGGGTTTAGGTTCCAGAATTGGAGAGTTGTGATGAAATATTTTGACAGGACTGAGATTTCTCCTATGAACTTGAGATCTATATTCAGTGTGTATAGCATGATTTCCACAGAGTAAGGGTCAAGGAGAGACAGAGACAGAAAGAGAAAGAGAGACAGGAGAAGAGGAGAGAGAAGAGGAAGAGAAGAGGTGATACGGAGATAGGAGTCCATGATATGATCTAACATGCCATCACTTCCATCACATTCAGTCAGTCACACAGACCAGGATGAGTGATGGGGTCAGTGATGGTCAGAGGGCACCATCATCTTAGTCACAGTCCTGTCTGGGCACAGCCATCATGTGAAGATGGTCTTCATGTGAGGATGGTCTTCCCATTATTCTGTCCACCTGGCAAGTCGCCACCTGGAGAAGGGCTCACAGAAGCACTCCCAGGGTGTCACTTGGCCCCTGCTGTGTAATTTAAGGACTCAGCGAAAGCCATATCTATGTATCTATCTATCTATCTATCTATCTATCTATCTATCTATCTATCTATCTATATTCATAGGCATAAAAGTCAAAGTGTTCCTGCATGAATGCAGAAACTACTCAGAAAATAGAATATGCAAAGCCGCTACTCACCACAGGAACTAGACTAAAGAAATATTTGGGATGAGTGAAAACTATGGAACAGGATTGAGGCTTTAAAATGGTCTCGAGACACATCATGCTCATAATTACATCCACAGTGTGATCTGTCAGATTCATCTGTGCTTGTCTCTACAAGGTGGTCCCCAAAAATCCTACTTCCCGGAATCCACATCCTTGGGAAAAGTTATTTGTTCCATAAACCAGGTTTGGTCTGCATGACTGACTGAAAATGGCAGAAATGATGGCCTGTTATAACAGACAACTGACTTCTATCTCCTCTCTATCCTGCTGAGCTGGGCCATCCACTCACCTGTCATGCTAAGGTCCAATTGTCCAGCAGCTTCTGTGTCCTCTGGAAAACTCCCCCACATTAGCATAGGTTCTGGTCAATTCCATTTGAAAAGCTTCCACCCCCGCCCTCCACACTTGCAATACATATTTTATCTTGCATGGCTATGTGTTAAACAGTGTTTACCACTGAACTAGTCTGCACCAGTAAACCAACAGATAAAAATATTTGCCTTTGGGTGCTTATTATCTAGTTGGGAGAGAGCAAGACAAAAGCATAGCAACCAATGAATAAATAAAAGAGTAGTTTACAAAGTAAATGCTAAGGGAGACTCAGAGCAGAAGAAAGGCAGGAGGATCTGAGTACAGGGGAGTTAAAAAGCTAGAGTGGAGCTGAGCGCTGGTGCCTCAAGCCTATAATCCTAGCTTCTTGAAGGCTGAGATCTGAGGACTGTAGTTCGAAGTCAACTTGGCAGGAAAGCCAGTGATATTCCTATCTCCAATTAGCCACCAAAGAAGCCAGAAGTAGAACTGCTACTTAAGTTAGAACAATAGCTTTGACCAAACAGTTCAGGGACCCCATAGTTCAAGCCCCACGACTGGCCACACACACACACACACACACACACACACACACACACACACACGAGCTGGTTTGAGGATTCAAACCAGGCCTGTGTAGCAGGCCAGTAGTAGGCCTGTGTATTTGATTTCCAGCATGACAAGAGAAAAAGCAGGTTGGATCCAAGACTGGAATTTGGTGGCTGAGCCAGGTGAAGCCTAGGCAAGGGATGAATGTGAGGTCCTAGGGAGGGGTGCCTAGTGTTTGCCAAGCTTCAAGGCCCGGAGTGAGACTGCAGCCAGTGATCCTGTGATGTTGGAGGGAGGTGTTCTTGGAGAGATGGGGTGAGAGGGACACAGCATAGGGTGGTGGTGAGGCTTTGAGTCCATGTGAACCCTTGGGTTTTGATGGAATAAGAGATTTTGAGCAGAGAAATGACAGACCCTATGTTTGCAAAGGATTTGGGATGGAAGATTTCCAATAATAGGCTTGCTGCCCTCCCCCAAATCATGCTCTCATTTGCACCACAGGTGTGTGTGTGTGTGTAGTCTGGTCTCTGGCTCTTTGTGCAGCCACGCGGTGCCCAAGGCAGCCAGCAGGGGGCGCGCCCGTGCCAGGTCCAACCTGCAGAACGCGCAGACCCAGTGCACTGGTGAGAAACCCGACCCAGACCACAGCCCAGGCAGCCATCTCCAGCCTGTCACGCCCCAGATCCGGTGTCCCTTGGCCTCCTGCCCCACTGACCTGGGATCATCAGGAAGCATCCTTACCCCTGCTCTCTGCTGCACCAAACACGGCTCTGGGAGGGGTCACCCTCCTTTCCTGGCCAGTGTCTCCATCACTATCACCACCAACACCCTGATGGAGGGTCAGACCGCACCCTCAGCCAGCCTCATGCTGCAGCTCTGCCCACAGCCCTCTTGTAGGAATCTGGGGGTTCCCAGAAAGAAAGGACACTGTCAGCAGATGACCAGGCCTGACCCTCTTCCTCCGCACCTCCGCTCCCTATCTTCCCATTGTCCGCCCTCTGGATTCTGAGAACCTACCCAACCAGGTCTGGTGCTGGTAAGATGTTCCCTCAGGAAATGGGGAGAGAAGGCAAGCCAGGGGTTTGAGCTGGGGGACTGGGTAGATAAGTAGAGGGAGAGAGAATAGGGGATGCAGGCTAGAAGCCCAGAGCTCCAAGGATCAGTTCTTGAACCTCTGCATCTATATGTGAGTAATGCCTCTGGAACGGAGACTGAAGGATGACCAACGGTACGTGGCACACCTCTTCAGGGCCCTGTGGGTTTAACCCTGGTGGCAACCCACTTAGCTGCTTAGACCTTCCCGTTGTGCTTGCTGGCCTTGCTCAGGGAAGAGAAGGGGACATGAAGGTCGCCAAGCTGACCCAGGCAGGGCACCAACCAAATCCGATTTCTGATTTGCTTGTTATCTCCTGGTGGTTTACCATCTTCCAGCCCTTTGAAAACTGGCTCAGGTCCAGTAATTTACTCCACACAGCAACCTATGCCTGGGTAAGTCCTGGGCAAGCCACTGTCTCCACTGGATTCTATTTCCCTTGTCCCAATGGAAGGCCATAGAGAGCAGAGTGGCTTTCAACCCACACATAGTCAGGAGCTTTGGCTCTTAGCCACAGTGGCTCCTACTTGCTCTCCTGGTGGGTTTCGTCCAAGGGGGAGGCAATACATTTACTTTAGCCAGGGTCCCTCTGATCTAGACTAGGAGGGGGCATCCGGTTCTTTCTCTCTCTCTATTTTCTTTTTTGGGGGGTGGGAGGTTCAACTCCAGGCACCTGCATCTACAAGAAAATCAACAACTTCCCACATCAGCCGTGGTGGTTGTGTGAGAGAACACAGCTTCAGGGGCTCACTTCAGGGCAAGGGGAAAGGAAGATGGCTTGTTTCAAGTCCTTGAACCCCTTCAGCTGCCTGTATGATATCCATTTTATCCACTTCCCTTGCTATTATACAGACAGAGGGAAAGATCTTTTTCTCTCTCCTAAGGCAGAGTTTTAAAAGCATTACCTCAATCAGCCTTGAAAAGAAGGCTGGCTAAGATGTGTAAGGTAGTGCTGGGAGCTAGGGGAACTCAGAAGCTCTTGGTTGACTCCTCTGGCTTCTGTTTGACATCAACTTAGAAGGCATGGAATTAGGAGGCAAAGCTTCCCTTGCCCTCCTCTGATCTGCCCAGGAGAGATCAGTTCTCACTGGCCAGGACCGTGTCACTGATACTGCTGGTGTCATTGTTACCTTCCACTAACAGATCACTCCACACCCACTGCCTGGTCCGGGCAGGGTCCGGCTGAGCTGGGCACTGCCCTGCTGAGCTGGAAGTTTGGATCCCTCTCCTTGTCGCAGAACCCCAGGTGAAGTCAAGATATCCCGGTACTGTGGTGAATTCCACCCGTGGCCTCCCAGCTGCCTGTTGTCTGGCTTGTCTGGACTCTGATGCTGTCCTGGGCAGAGATGAGTTCATTGCTGGTTGGGAGCTGAGATGGAGGGAGGATGCTGAAGAAGGAAGGGATGCTGGGAATGGACCTGCAGTGAGGATCTAGGGCTGACGAGTGGCACGAGGCCTCGGCCTGGCCTGGCTGCTCTCTGGGCGGGCACAACATGTTGCAGCAGATCCTCCATGACATGTACATCGACCCCGAGCTCCTGGCGGAGCTGAGCGACGTACAGAAGCACATCCTCTTCTACAAGATGCGAGAGGAGCAGCTGCGGCGCTGGAGGGAGAGGGAAGCCTGGGAGGCCCTGGCACAGACAGATGGACTCAGGCCCCGGAAGGCTAAGCGAGGTATGTGTCAGAGCATCCCCAGTCACCCAGGGTAGAAGAGATGGTAAGACCAGGCTTGGCTCTTCTGCAAAAAGGGGACTGGTGGGCTGAAGGCTGGGGCTCAAAAGCCTGTGCTGAGGTGTCCGGCCTCTTTAGCTAGGTGCCAAGACCATCCATAGGTCAGGGCTGCGGCAGGGACTATACAGGGTTGTAGTAGGCTAGGGAGGGAAATGGAGACCTGGTTTGTCTGGGGAGAGGTCTCCATTCCGAAGGGACCACTGAGAGCTTAGTTGGTGTTCAGATGTTGGTGAATTGCATGATGGGAGAATGTAAGCTCTTAATTCACCCTGATGATTGCTTCTGGCCATGGTCAGTTCCTCCCTTCCTCCTGTGCAGCCTCCTGTCCAGGCTTCTTGCTCTGGATCTTCCTAGGAGAGGGGGCTATAGGTGGGCCCTCAAGCCTGGCTGTGCATCTGGCCGAGTGGCAGACAAGAAGTAGGGGTCTGATCTTTCTCTTAGACTTGTGCTAGTCAAGCCTGCATGTGTGACCCCTGGATGGAAGCAGGAAGGTGGCTGTGGGGGGAAGGGGCCTCTTGTTTATGCAGCACTCACGTTGCAGTCAGCAATGCTGATTCATTTCCCTTTCTTTCATTTCCCGTAGCCTTCCTCTGCTTGACTTTCACATAACCATGGGGTTAATGACACTCTACCACGGGAATCCCACCTCCACTTCTGGCTTTTTGCTGGTGAATTGCAGATAAGAGTCTCTTGAATTTGACTGTCTGGGCTGGTTTTGAACCACGATCCTCAGAACTCAGTCTCTTGAGTAGCAGGGATTACAGGCATGAGCCACTGGGGGCCCCAAAACACAGTGGGACTTCAGGGAGAAGACGGTGGCAGGGCTGGGACTTGTCTACAAGTGTCCACAAGGCCAGGTCTGCGGCCTTTCTGAGCTGGATCATGCTGGCAGTGGAATCATACGCTGATCTACCACTCGCTCACACTTCACCTTCCCTGAGCCCAAAGGACTCCTGTGAGCTCAGTAGCTCCTTCCGAAAGAAGACAAAAGCCTCAGCTTTTTTTCTTTTCTTTTCTTTTCTTTTCTTTTCTTTTCTTTTATTTCTTTTCTTTTCTTTTTTCCAGTCCTGGGGCTTGAACTCAGGGCCTGGCCACTGTCTTTGGACTTTCTCAAGGCTAGCTTTCTACCACTTGAGCCAAAGCACCACTCTCAGCTTTTTCTGGGTATGTGGTACCAAGGAATTGAACCCAGAGCTTCATGTATGTTCGGCAAGCATTCTACCATTAGATCACACTCCTGGCTCTGGATGCCTCCATTTTTAAAATGTAAAAGTATAAATTGATATATAAGTTGCTCTATACACGATACATTGAACTCATTTGAGTTTCTGGCTCTTAAGATTCTTTTCTAGGTAATTAAATTTCTGGCTTATAGAGAATGGAAACGAGAGGGCCACTCTGAAGAATACGTGTGTTCCAGGTCAGAATCCTGGTCAGAACTTCAATTCTGCCCTTGGTAACTGTTTGGCCATGACCTGGGGGCACACATGGGAGAGGGGTGCTATGCCCATGAGGCCAAACAACTTTGTGCTAGGGAGTCCAGGCTACACAGTGCCCGCATCATGTCCTGAGAATGTTATGATGAGATGAAGACTTCATGCTTTGTCTGTGAGTTTTTATCTAAGAGATGCCTGTTCTACCCGAATGCCCCATATCTCTGTGGGATGCAAGGCAGGCTTCTATGACCTTCATTCGCCCACAGATGGGAGGCAAGCCATCCAAGGTCACCTCAGCTGCTACAAAATAGAGTCAGAATGCATGTCTTGTGGATTGGCCCCATTCTGAGGGCGATGGTTTTTCTGTTCATTTATTTCTGAACGTGAGATTCATGGGTCTGCTCATTTACGCGTTCATTCCTTTTTTTTTTTTTTTTTTTTTTTTTTTTTTGCCAGTTCTGGACTTGGGCTCAGGGCCTGAGCACTGTCCTTGGACTTTCTCAAGACTAGAGCTCTACCACTTGAGCCTCAGCACCACTTCCGGCTTTTTTCTATGTATGTGGTACCGAGGAATCGAACCTGGGTCTTGGTGCATGCTAGGCAAGCATTCTACCACTAGGACAAACTCCCAGCCCCTCGTTCATTCCTTTATGTGGCGGTATTAAGTGCTGGCTTGGGTAAACTGGATGGAGCTTTGACTCTGGAGATGTTCTGGGTGTGGACAGACCACAGGGAACAGAGTTGGCTGGAATGCCAGAACCCAGGTGTGGTGCGAGGTAGACATTTAGTGACCCAAAGAAGAGTCTGAGGGCATAGCCTCTCTCCATCAGATTGCTTCTCTTTCTTCCTTCCTGTGCAAGCATCTCCTTTCCAGGTCCTCATCCATTCACATGGCCCAGAGGAGGCGTCTGCTGTGCCTGGGGGCGCTGTGTGCCAGTCTCTTAGGATCCCTGAACGTGTCGGCTCAGCCTGTTGAGAGAGTGTATTTCCTCTTCCTTCTCCTCCTCGTCCTCCTCCTCCTCCTCCTCCCCCTCCTCCTCGCCAATGGCTTATATTGCATGTTTCTTTTAAATTCCTTAAATTTTTAATGGTTATTATGAAAGTGATGTACAGAGGGGTTATAATTATATAAGTCAAGGTAATGAGTGCATTTCTTTTGGGCCAATGTTGCCCCTTTCCTGGCTCTCCCAGTTTTTCCCTTCTATTGTACAGTTCATTTTCCAGTGTCCAGTGAGTACCACAGCTGCATTGGTCACTCTTTGTCTGTGCCCCCTTCCCAAATACAGCTAAATAAATAAAACAAACAAAAAAAAAAGGAGAGGAAAGATAGTACAAACAACAAGAGGGAAAACAACTCTCTTGTTTTTATTTCCTGAAGTAAATTTCAATCAATATTATTTATTTATTTATTTATTTATTTTGCCAGTCCTGGGCTTGAGCTCAGGGCCTGAGCACTGTCCTTGGACTTTCTCAAGGCTAGAGCTCTACCACTTGAGCCTCAGCACCACTTCCGGCTTTTGTCTATGTATGTGGTACCAAGGAATCGAACCCGGGTCTTCATGCATGCTAGGCAAGCACTTTAACCACTAGGGCAAACTCCCGGCCCGATCAATATTATTTTTATGTTATCAGAGACACCTAGTTCTGTTGCTCTTTTGATGAAACACATCTGCTTTTCACAGCATCTGCGCACCTCTCGCCCATCATTCATAATTTACACTGCTTTGGGACAACCCATCCCCAGGCCCTCGGGAGTACAGTCTCTTCTCATGGGCTTTCCTCCCTGACGTCCCTCTCAGTGAACCTCGTTCTCATCTCTGTTAGAGCAACCTGGCTGATATTTTCCCCAGCACCTGTCACCTCTAAAAGTAATAAAACACACATTACACACTATTTACCACTTTAGCCACCTAAAAACATGCAAGACAGTGACAGTTACTACATCCAAGATGTTTAAGCCAGGTGTGGGTGGCTCACGTCTGTAATCCTAACTACTCAGGAGGCTGTGGGTCAAAGACAGTTGGGGCAGGAAAGTCTGTGAGACTCTTATCTCCAATTAACCTCCAGAAAACTGCAAGTGGCATTGTGGCTCAAAGTGGTGGAGCTCTATCCTTGAGCAACAAAACTTAGGGACAGTGAGTTCAAAGCCTATGACTGACAAATAAAAAAAAATGAAAAATTAAAAAAAATGATGTTCAACCATCAACACTAGTTCCAGAGTCGATTCCTAACCTCTGAAGGGAATTTACCATTACACATGCCTCTCATTATCCTTCCTCCCCTCACTCCCTGACAACCTCTCAGTGGGTCCCTTTTCCTTCTCCTCCTCTCCTCCTCCCCCTCCCCCTCCTGTTTCTTCTTCCTTCCTCCTCCTTGTCCCCATTCTCTTTTTTCTCTTCTTCTTTCTCCCCCTCCACCTACTCCTCATTCTCATTCTCTTCTTCTTTCTAGGAAGTAAAATATCAGAGTGACAGGCAAAGTAAGGCCTAAGAGGCATGCATTCTTTGAGAGCAAAGAGAATGCAACCAGATGGACAACCATCTGGTCTCTGCTGGGTCCATCTAATGCCTTGGCTTACCTAACTGCTCAGTGACCTGGCACGTGGACTTATTGGTTCTTCATAGAATGTGAGAGTGATTGAATGACATACCTGTTTCATGCCCTACCAGGACAGATCTAAATTCATCTATGAGACTCCCTTAAGTTGTAAGACATTTCATGATGCCTTTGTGTGTGTGTTTGAGTCAATAAAATGATGAATTTTCCACCTTTTCTGGTGTGACACTATCAGAGTTTGAACTCACGAATGGGGCCACTTTTTTGAGGCTGGAACTCTACCACTTGAGCCAGAGTTCCACTTCTGGCTTTTTACTATTTAATTGGAGACAAGAATTTCATTGACTCTTCTGCCAGAGCTGGCTTTGAACTGTGATCCTCAGATCTCCTGAGTAGCTATCATTACAGGTATGAACCACTGATGCCTGGCAAATCTCAGGAAGGCTTTGCTGCTGGCTTTGGGAAACAGATAGGAGGTGGAGTTAGAATCTAAGTCTGGATTTACTGGATTCAAGTTTCTTTTCTCTTTTTTCCCCATCACAACACATAGCAGCCAATGAAGAAAGGCCCCAAATTTTGGATTTTACTTCTACTTGCAAAGCTTTCAGTTTCTTTTTTTCTTTTTTTTTTTTGCCAGTCATGAGGTTTGAACTTTGGGACTGGGGTGCTGTCCCTGAGCTCTTCAGCTCAAGGCTACCGCCCTACCCCTGGAGCCACAGCCCCACTTCCCACTGTCTAGTGGTTAATTAGAGATAAGAGTATCACTATCTTTAGTGCCCGGGCTAACTTGGAACTGTGATCCTCAGATCTCAGCCTTCTGAGTACCAATATTACAGGCAGGAGCCACCACACCAGGCCTCAAATTCTTTTTCTAAACTCATTTCTTTTACTCTGTTAACCACAGCCACTGGCAAGACACATTAATATCACTTGGTTTTTTCAAAGTCTTCCCTTAGCCTGTCTCTTAAAGTGATAATAGTGTCTGATATTTTGAGCAGACTATTTTTCTCCAGCATCACATGGATTTCTAGCTGTTCATTTTGCTACCCATCTGTTAAAGCGACGACACACAGTTCATATGCATTTGGTTCAGCCCCACCATTTTTGAGATAGCTCTCCATTCTAGTCAGTCATCAGTGGACTCTATTGTGACAGTCGGCAATTGAGGAATCTCAGTGGCTCAAGGCCACCACATGTGTCTTTTTTACATTGTAGTGCAAGGCAGGTCATAGAGACACAGGGCTCTAGCTTGCTTCGTCTTGTACTTCCATCGTCTCTGATTCCTTTTTTCCAACAGAAGGGAGAAAAAGACTAATTGGTTCCTCTGTACAGGCTCTAGACTAGAGAGACACAAGTCAACTTCTTCCAGAGAGGGCTGCACCCCCTCTTTCTGGTGAGGGCTTCCTTCAGGAGACTCTACCTCAGATGCCAGGTCCAGCCTTGGGCACCTGTCCTAGAGACAGGTGAACAGCAGAATATTGTTTGTTCCCTATAGAGGAAGATAGAGGGTCCAGCCCTTCTGTCAGACAAGCATCTGTCTCAGGGTTCCATTTTTGTCTGACAGCAGTCTGTTCAGTGATGTGATAGTTAGGGACTCTGGGTCCAGAGTTTTAGGACCTTCCTTCTTTCCTTCCTTCCTTCCTTTCTTTCTTTCTTTCTTTCTTTCTTTCTTTCTTTCTTTCTTTCTTTCTTTCTTTCCTTCCTTCCTTCCTTCTTTCGTGGGTCATGGGGCTTGAACTCAGCTTGGGTGCTGTCCCTGAACTCTTCAGCTCAAGGCTATCATCCTACCCTTGAACCAAGCCCCACTTCCCGTTTTCTAGAGGTTAATTGGAGATAAGAATCTCAGGTCCTTTTGTGTCCGGGCTGGCTTTGAACCTTGGTCCTCAGATCTCAGCCTCCTGAGCAGCTAGGATTCCAGGCATGAGCCACAGCACCTGGCTTAGGGTATTTTTTACACATTGGACATCAGATGTGTTTCTTCTTCTTTCTCGGTTCTCCTCCCACTCGTGGGAACAGCAAGCAACAAGCACCTCCAGTGGCTGCTGGGAGCAGATGGCGAGGTCTGGGTGTGGGTCATGGGCGAAGGCCCTGGTGACAAGCCCTATGACGAGATCTCCGAGGAGCTGATTGCTGAAAGGGCTCGGCTGCAGGCGCAGAGGGAGGCCGAGGAGCTCTGGTGAGGGAAGATGGCTTGGAGAGTGCTGGGGCGGGCCCAGGTGTGGAACCTGGGGTGGGATCCAGGAAGGGAACCATCCTGTCCTCATGGCAGGGAGGAGGTAGCTGTTGGCTGTCTGAAATTCTGCTCAGATCAGGTGACAAGTAGCATCAGAGACTTGCATCAGATGAACTTGTGAGGTTAAGTATGGGTTCTACCCATCAGTTGGATTGGGGCCTCATTTTCCCCATTAGGTGTGTGTGTGTGTGTGTGTGTGTGTGTGTGTGACAACCCCTCCCATAGGCACCTGGTGTGGATTCGCCTACCTCATACACAGTACGTTCAGGCTTCTCCATTCCGTGGTTGTCATGGGAACAGTACAGCGGCCCAGGAGCCGCCCTGGTTAATCAACTTGGCCCTCTTCACATTGCCTGCATTTCTCATCACTGCACAGACACTTTAGTCCCCCATAGAGTTTGAACTCCATCTTCCTTCACCAATAGCTTTTTAGTATTGTGCACTAAATCTGCAAATTCAAGTTTGGAGTTGACTCCAATGTCCTCCATGTTAAATGATAGCGAACCAGTTTAAAAATGGTAAAGGCATGCAAAAAACATGCAAACTGGTTCTATTGAAAGGCATGAGTTATTTATAATTTTTTATGTGTGTGCATGCCTGTCAGTTCTGGTCTTGGGGCTGCAAGTGGTAGAGTGCTTGCCTAGCATGCATGAAGACCTGGGTTCGATTCCTTGGTACCACATACATAGAAAAAGCCGGAAGTGGTGCTGTGACTCGGGTGGTAGATCTCTAGCTTTGAGGAAAGCCCAAGAACAGTGCTCAATCCCTGAGCTCAAGCCCAGGACTGGCAAAAAATAAATTCTCTGATGAACATTTTGCATTCCCAGTTCTTATATTTCTGTGGCTTCTAGAATGATCTTGTAGACTTATATCCACCTATGTGAGAGTACCTATTTCTCCCCTCCTATAAACTATGGAGTTGGGTTGACCTTTGCTATCTGCCATTCTCTACTCTCTGTTTTCTTTGATATTCCATTGTGACCTAGACCTTCAGTGTTTCACTCAAGCTGGTTTCTTTTGGGCATTCTCTTGAAAGGAGACAGAAAGAGGCAGAGATCACCAAGAAGTTCCGAGATGCTCTGGCCAATGAGAAAGCCAGGATCCTGGCAGAGAAGTGGAAAGTGGAGATGGAGGACCGAAAGGCTGCCAAAATCTTGGAGGAGCGGATCCATGAGGAATTCAAGGTGAGCTACCACCTGGGCTTCTGGGTAAAGGCGCCTGCTTTCACCCACAAGGCCAACAGGGCTGGTTCAGACCTGGCCTTGGCCATTGGTTCTGTGCTTCACGATACTGGAAATCCAGCATGTCGGAGCTGAAAGGAAATGGATGCATCCTTTGAGTCCATTTATGCTTTTAGTCAGATGAGGAAACTAAAGGTCCAGCAAGGGCAGAGAATCGCCAAAGCCATGTGGACTAGTGGTGGATGTTTGGGCCAGTGGTGAGATTCTCAGTAGCGTTTGGGAAGTCAAAACACAAGGAATAGCCAGGAGCTGATTCTGTTGGCTGGAAGACCTCTCCTGCTGGATGGTCAAACTCAAGGGAATGGCTCAGGTCTTTCAGAGAGATGCCTCTTTTGTTTCTTTCTGTTTTTTCTTTTCTTTTCTTTTTCTTTTTCTTTTCTTTTCTTTTTTTTTGTTTTTTTGGTCAGTTGTAGGGCTGGAACTCTGGGCCAGGGCATTGTCTCTGAGCTCTTCAGCTCAAGACTAGCACTGTCTCACTTGAGCCACAGTGCCACTTCAGGTTTTCTGGTGGTTAATTAGACAGAAGAGTCTCACAGACTTTTTGTGCCTGGGCTGGCTTTAAACTGTGATCCTCAGATCTCAGCCTTCTGAGTAGCTAGGATTACAGGCGTGAGCCACCAGCACCTAGCCAGAAAGATGCTTCTGAGTTGAAAGAGATACACATTTACAATGGTAAGCTCCTTTTAATTAGTACCTGGAAAAGACTGACAGGCAGCTCTCAGGTTCTGGCTAGATCTAACACTGAACTTTCCTGGCGGAACTGAGCTTCCTCAGGCATGCACTTTATCTATCTATCTATCTATCTATCTATCTATCTATCTATCTATCTATTCATGTATCTAGTGCTAGAACTGGAGTTTGATCTGAAGACTTGATGCTCTTTCTTGACTTTTTAACTCAAGGTTGGCATATGAGCCACATCTCCACTTCAAGCCCTTTTGCTGGTTAATTTAGAGTTTTCTGTCCAGGGTTGACTTTAAATTGTGGTCCTCAGATCTCAGCCTTTTGAGTAGCTATGATTACAGGCCTGAGCCACCAGCACTTAACAGCAGGTGCATCAGTGGTGTCATCCATAGCATAGGGACATGGTCTTCAGTGTTAGTACCCAGGTTAGAGTTTAGTTTGGTCTCTTTGAACGAGGCTTTGGGAGGAGCTGTTATATGTAGGTACAAGTATGAGTATATTATATGACACCTGCTCATTCTAAATGGATTAAGACCCACCCCCGCGCAGAATTTCATTTTTTTTCCAGTCCTGGGGCTTGAACTTAGGACCTGAGTACTGTCCTTGGGCCTTTCTCAAGGCTAGTGTTCTATCACTTGAGCTCACAGCACCACTTCTGGCTTTTCCTTTGTATGTGATATCGAGGAATCGAACCCAGGGCTTAGGGCATGCTAGGCAAGTACTCTACTACAAGGCCACTTTCCCGGCCTAGAATCTCAAATTTTTATGAGCTAAATGTCTGAATCTTCTTCTTTATCACTTGCTTTGTACTCACATCTCTACATATACATGTATGCATGTGCTTGTAAATTTATATACATATGGATATAACATATGCAAGCATGCATATACCTACTTATACATACATTCATACATATGTATATATACACATATAGGCACACGTTTGTGCATACATATTTTGTTTTGATGAATAACTTTAATGAAGTTGCATGGATTCTGGCATTCTGGTGCAAAGGCATTTCTGTACAGGGCCAGACGATAAGTATTTCAGGCTATGGGAGTCCTGTCTTCTACATTACACCACTGGCCTCTGTCTTTGTAGTATAATAGGGATGGCAGACAATATTGAAGGACTGCATGTGGCTGCCTTCTAGTAAGACTTTATTTAAAAAAAAAAACCAAAAACAAAAAACAGACACCAGAACTGGCTTGGGAGACTTAGTTTTCAAAAATCCTGATAAAGCCTTCAGACCTTTTTATGAGCATCTCCTGTGAATGCAGATACGGTCCTGTGGAGCAGGGATGCGTGGTGTCATGCTTACTGAAAGCAAGAATGATTCTGTAATCATATGTCCAATCCAGTCCACGGTGGGGGAGAGATCTGTGTTATTGGTTTGGCTAATGACTGCTGTAGTATGCTAGCTGGAATACCAATTCCTTTTCACTCTCTCCAGCAGTGACCATATCTGCTTCCCAGTGGGTTCCCTCCACCACAAGGCTGAACCCAGATGCTGGGAGCTGAATTTGGTAGAGCTGGGCACATAAAGGGGATTGTGTTCCTGGTGGAGATTCCCTGGCTGATGGCCTCCCCAATTTTTGGTGATAGAAGCGGTGATAAATTTTAGGGGGGCTCTGTGCCAAGACTAGTCGCGGAGTCAGTAAAGCTACCTAGCCTCACCTGGTCTTTGAATTTGAGGTACTCAAATGTAGAATGTTGGTGTTATTTCCAATGAAAGAAAGTAGTTCTGATGTGCTGGTTTTTAAAATATTATTTGTTAAATGTGAATGTTTCAACTTTAATAGAAATGGTCATCCTGATATGGGCTGCCATTATTCTGAGGAGGCTCAGAAACTCGCATTGTGTTGAGAGTCCTGGAGGGGCTGTGCAGGGCAATATCTGTGGTGAATGTCCAATTTGGGGTCAGCCCAGATTTACCATCTGGGGTATCTGGGTGAGATCTGTTCCTGACCCACTGGCTTGCCACTATGTCAGGCTCTTCATCCCAGGAGACAGTTAAGCATAGGTTTGGAACATTATCTGAAAAGTTTCTGTAGAAGATTCCAGATGGCTCATGGTAAATTTTTACTACTGTTCCCTCTGTGAGGTAACACTTATTTCTCCTCATGTTGAGCCCATGCTGGCTTTGAGACCTCCTTTGATGTCTACAACACAGTAGAAATGACTCAAATGCCACTTAACTTAAAAAAAAATTAGCTCGGTGCTGAGAGCTGTCATCCTAGCTACTCAGGATGCTGAGATTTGGAGGATTACAGTTTGAAGCCAGCATGGGTGGAAAAATTTATGAGACTCCATACTTTAATTAACCTAGGGCCACAAAAGGTGAGCAGAAGGCATCAAAAGAGACAGTCCCAGCTGAACAAGCAAGTTGAGCAAGTACTAGCAAAAAATAAGATAATATAAATGTGTGTATTTACAGATGATTCATTTAAGCAAACAAATTAAATAATGATTAATTATTTCTGAGATGGAATCTCATAATATAGCCCAAGCTGTTCTCGAGATCTTCTTGCCTCAGCATCCTAAGGGATTACAGGTGTGGCCACCAATTTCTATTTATAAAACGATTTCAATATATAAAAATGTAGAAAATAGCACAAATATATGTGAGCATGCAACTCACAAGTTCAACAAATATAAATAATCTCCCATGTGTGCTTTACACTTCAGAAATGATTCTGAAACTGCTGAAATATAATCTTTATATTCTTTCTCTCCCTCCTTTCTAATGCCTAGTGGTTCCTCCCTTCCTCTTTCTTTGCATGCTGGTTCTAGGGCTTGAACTCAGTTCCTAGACACTATCCCTAAACTTCTTTTTTTTCCCCCTCAAGATTGCCACTGTACCACTTGAGCCACAGCTCCACTTCCTGCTTTTTTGTTGGATATTTGGAGAGTCTCATTGACTTTCCTGCCCAGGCTGGTTTTAACCCCCAGTCCTCATAGCTTAGCCTTCTGACTAGCTGGGATTACAGGTGTGAGCCACTGGTGACTGGCTCCTGTTTCTATTTTATAAAATGTACAAAGCCATAAAAACATAACAAGTTTTACAAATTGTATAATATATAATATAATATTTCATTGTGTTCAAATTTTATTCATTTCTGCTTTTATTTATTTATTTATTTTTTCAATTACTTTCTGATGAATTTAGGCTGTTTTCATTTTGGGCTAGTATAAAATATACTGTAATCGTAGATATCTTGAGACTGCTTTCTTGTACATGTATGGTATTTTCTTTTCTTTGTTGGAACTCATGTTTGAACTTGGAATCTTACCTTTAGTGATATATGCTACTTGTAGATGTATTTTATCTGTGCAACTCTTAAAGACAGACTATGTAAGATTTGCAGCTTCTAACCGCCTCTCTTGCAATGCTCTTTTTTGGGGAGCTGACTTATGATGAACCCACTATGGTAGAATACCATGCTGTAAAAACAAAACAGAACAAACCCAAGTTAATCTCAGCAACAAAGCAGCTAAGATAAGGGCACTTGAAGTGATGGACATATCACCATTTTCTTCCTCATGCCACTAGCCCATCTCAACCATGGGGTTGACCTCAGCTGAGACCATATGGTAGAGAAAAGCCATCCACCAAACTCTGCCTGTATCATTAACCCATACAGCCAGAAGAAGTAAAATTGCTACTGTCAGCAGTTATAGTTTCTGGTAGTTAGTTGCTCAGCAATAGGTAACGGAAGCCAGCTTTGCCAAAGGGATTTAGGATGTCTGGATTGGGTGAGTGGAGATAAGCAATCATATGTACCTCTCTCCCTGCTTTTCATGCTCTATGAAACAGAGCTCATGTCTGAAATCCAAAGATGGCTATAGAAGAGCTCAAGTTTTGCCTTCCTATGACTCCCACGTGTGAGTCCCATCGAGACTAAACCGTCTAAATCAGATCATGGCCTGGTTTCTGTGCACCACTAGCTCATGCCTGTAAACCTAACAACTCAGGAGGTTGAGATCTGAGGATCGGGTTTGAAGCTAGCTGGGGGCAGGAAACTCTGTGAGATTCTTATATCTAATTAAGCACCGAAAAAGCTGAAAGTGGAACTGGGGCTCAAGTGATAGAGCACTAGCCTTGAGAAGAAAAAGCTCAGGAACATTGTCCAGGCCCTGAGTTTCCAGTCCCAGGACTGGCTCCAAATTAAAAAAGAATGGCCTAGTTGATCATTGTTTCAGTCCTTGTTTTGAGAGGGGGATCCAGAGATGTTGTTACCACTCTTATCATTGGTCAGGATAAAAGTCCTTTTTGTATCCTGAGTAGACCACTCAGGTCCCTTCAGGTATGGTCCTTTGTCATAAAGATTTTGTCTATCAGTCCTGTGCTCCCTACATTGTAAGGCGGTTGCCATTACTGCAGAGAGGATGGTTTCTAGGAGATACACATCCAAAATGGAAACAGGCATGTTAGCCCCTCTTATTTTTTAGTTAAGTCCTGGGCCCAAGCAAACAGCAAAAGTAGCTTCTAAGCACCTCTCACAGTATTGTAGCAACACAAATGATGGCCTTGCTGGCTGCTGGTGACACACACACACACACACACACATATACACACTTATAACAATAGCTTATAACCCTTATAACACTTGTAGCTACTCATGAGGCTGTGACCTAAGGATTGCAGTTTGAAGCAAGCTCAGGCATGAAAATCTGTGAGACTCTAATCTCCCATAACCACCAACAATCTGGAAGTAGAGCTGTGTCTCAAGTGATGGAGTACTAATCTTGAGCACAAAAGCTAAGATACAGCACCCAGGCCCTGCGTTCAAGGCAAGTGCCAAATGCACCAGTCTGTTGATTCATGAGTCAGGTAGGGTTTCTTCCTGAAGTAGCATTTGTCTCCACGACATTGTCCATGACCCAGGCCTCTGCAGTATGCCATTACCGATCTGTTAGTAGGCGAAGGGAATTTGAAGCTGGACAGCTCAGAGGGCTTTGGGCAGCTACCCTTTTCTGGATGGAGTGGGAGTGTTTGTATATCTCCTTTTGGCTGGGTTGGCCTTTGGCTGTTCAAAGTTATCCTCCAGTATCTCAGAGTGGCCAAAAAATTCTGATCATTGAGATAACAGTGAGGACTTTTAGGCAATTTCAGTTAGTGTGGATTGAATCATTTTAGCAAGACCTTGGCGAGAAAGACACAATTCTGTGTGTTTGTAGTTGTGAAATGTTTTCCTTTTGTCATCCCTTTGCTTGTAAAGAGCTTGCCTTTGTCACTGTAAATGGCTAGTCATTTTTCCTTTGAAAGAAAGTTGCTGCAGACCTCTGACATCCTGGGTGCTGCTTCATTCTTAAAGTGAAGAGGTGGCACTGTCATTTTTATGTCACTTAGTGTCCTCCTTCACATGAGTCATAGCTGGGTGGAGTAAGAGAACCACTGTTATCTGAGGTAGGGAGACTGCACTTATCCATAGCCCTGGCCTTGACCTTTCTCTGTGTTCTATTATGACATGAATCATGTCCCCCATAAATCCACAGATTGAAGCCCTAACTCCTGGTACCTCAGAATATAACTATTTGGACATAGGGAGTTCACAGGAGTCATTTAAGCTAAAATGAAATCTTTTGGATGAATTGGGCCCAAATTCAATAAGACTGGTGTTCTTAAAAAAGGGGGCAATTGGACAAAGATGGACATATACACACACAGAGAACAAGCCTGTATGTGGATAAGATAGGGGGAGGGGGTTGCTTGCAGACTAAGGAGAAAGGCCTCAAATGAACCTCTGTAAAAGAAAAAAAAATATTATCCAAACTCCAAATGTATCGCGTACACACACAGATGTGTTAACATGAACCCCCCTTATAGATCTAATTGATACTATAAATAATTTTTTTTCATACAAAGAATGAAGCCAGCTTTTCTGATGTGCAGACTGCAGGATTATGAGGACATGTAGTTGTCTCGCTTAAGCTCCTCAGCCTGTGGGGCTTGGCTAGGAAATCCATTCCATAAGTGCAAGGCAGTTAGAACAGGGGTGGAGACACAGGTTGACTGGCCAAGTGCAAGACCCCAGTGGGCGGGCCCTTCACAAAGAGCATGTCAGGTGTTGTGATCACTGTAGGAGGTCACAAAAACCCACAGCAGCCTAGGAAGGGCTGGGCCTGGGTGAGGAGTAGTTTCTGTGCTTCTGCAATGTGGATGAAGGTATATAGAACTTTACAGTCAAGCTCAGCTCCTTTCAGCTCCTAGTCTTGGAGAACTGGTGCTTCAGTTTTGTGTCAGTAAATAACTCTCTGTGCTAGCATCTCTTATTTTAAAACCAACCCTTCTGATCCCCACCCCCACTCCATCCTTGTATTTTCCGTGAGCTTTCAGCCCCCAACTCAGCTCCTTCCCACTGGACATTTCCTGTTGAAGGAACAGAATGAGTCACTGTGGTCATGCCATGTCATCAAGAGCACCCTGTTACCTTTTTTTTTTTTTTTTTTAAACCAGTCCCAGGACTTGAACTCAGGGCGTGGGCACTGTCCTTGGACATGTTTTGCTCAAGGCTAGCACTCTGCTTCTTGAGCCACAGCGCCCCCTCCTGCATTTTCTGTGTATGTGGTACCAAGAAATTGAACTCAGGGCTTTTGTGCATGCTAGGGAAACACTCCTACCACTAGGCTACGCTCTGGCCTCCCCCTCCCCTTTATCTGACCCAACAGGCATCATGTTGTGTGTGTGCTTAACCCAAATCTGCTGCAGCCTCCCAGAGGCCCTGCTTCCCTCTAATGCCAGTCTATCCTTGCCACTTTCTAGAGGAAAGAGGAAGAGGAGAGGAAGCGAGGAGAAGAGCAGATTCGCCTCCAGGAGGAGCAGAGGGCCATGGAACTCTACTGGACTCTCAAGCAAGCCCACTTCCACTGCCAAGCCAGTGAGAAGGAGGAACGAGAGTGGGAAGAGCAACGTGAGTCACGCGCACTGCACCCCACCACACCACATCCACTGAGGACCCACTCAGCCACCCTGAATGTCCTGATGTCCTCCCCCTACACACACATAAGGCTTTGCCCATGTGTACAGGACTACTGGGGACCCAGCAAAGAAGGGCATCAGGCGCAAGAGACTTACATGTCTCTTCCAGAGATTTCTTGCATTAAAAACATGCGTGCTAGGATGGCAGAGCTGCCAATAGCTTCCTGGCTCTCTGCTGTGCTCTGGGGATCCAGCCATGAGTATCATGGTTCCTGTGTTGCAGGCATAGAATCACATAGACACATCATGGGCAAAGCTCATTTTTTATCAAGCACAGGCTCCAAGGCAAGGCAGTTCCACTGAGAACTTCCTAGTCAAAGGTTTTTAACTGTTGTTGTTGTTGTAGCTTTTGTTTCTTTTTTTGCCCCGCAGTATTAAAGCTTGAACTCAGGATCATGTTGTAGCTTGGAGCTTGGCTTTCCTGTGCACAGTTCTCCTCCCCCCTCTCTCCTTTTAATCATGGGGCTTAGATCCAGGACTCGGCACTGTCCCTGAGCTTTTTTGTTCAAGGTTACCACTCAACCACTTTGAGCCACAGTGCCACTTGGGGTTTTTGTTTTGTTTCTGGTCTGGTAGTTAATTGGAGATCAGAGCCTCATGAACTTTCCTGCCCAAGCTGGCTTTGAACTGTGATCCTCAGATCTCAGCCCCTATCTGCCACTTATCCCCGCATCTTTTTGTGTTCCTTTGCATGAAGGTTTTTTTAAAGGTAAGAATTACAGAATATTAGAAAATGACAACAACCTGTTCTTACCTATATTCAATTATATGTCCCTAACCTTGAGAATTCACAAAGCTTTAGGATAATTGTTGCTGGTATGAATAGAATCTGCCTTGGGACAGTGTGGGTTTTGGTGATTCTGAGAGAAACTGAAATGGAAGCACTCACTGTGCAGGTGGACAGGGTAATCAGCAGCAGTGAAGGTTTTCTTTCTTCCTTGCTGCTGGACCTGTGCTTCTGCCTGAGGACTAGACTTGGATATAGGGCATCAGGGTCCCAGGGCATCCACAGAGGAAGTTGACACTGCCAAGCAGCCCTGGACTCTCCCCTCTCCAGGAGTGGAATGGAGGTTCTAGGAGCACCTGTCAGGATATTTGGAAAAACAGCATTGTTTGGATCAGCCCAAGAAAGGGCCACAGAGGTTCAGGGGGTGATGGGGAGAACCAGCTCCATGCTGATCCTAGGGTCAGTGAGTTCTTCCACAGTGCTTCCTCTCCCATAACTTGTGGGAGGAGCTCTTGAGCTCCTACTGTATACTTACTACACTAGGTACATTTCCTGTACCTAGGGGCTCACGTGACAAGTTGTTACAAGCTAATGAGATGTCCCAATAGAGGGCTATGCAAACACATGGAGTGGGAGGGAGGCAGGGAGGAGATCCATACTACTTGTGGAGTAGTAGGTGGTATTTATTTTGGGAAACTTGGGTAGAATGCAAGGAAAGGTGTCATATTAGAGGGAATCGCCCCGAGCAAAATAAGATTATTGTATTGGTCTATTTTCCTGATATGCTCACAAAATACCAGAGACTGGAGATTTCAGAAAGAAAAGAGTTGTGGAGATTAGAAGTCGGGAGAGCCTGGCTCTAGCGAGGGCTCCACTGGTGGATGATATCCTAGAGGAATCTTGTAGGAGGCAGAGTTCATGCAGTGAGACAGGGAGCCAGACAGCAGTTTAGGGGCCAGTCTCGATCTTCTAGCAAACTTGTTCTTCCCATGAGAACTACTTTAATGTACTTTCCACTTTCCTGCTAGGGTCTATTAAATTTTTTTTTTTTTGTGCCATCCTGGGGCTAGGACCCAGGGCCTGGATGCTGTCCCTGAGCTTTTTTTTCAAGGCTGATGTTCTGCCACTCAAGTCACTGCCCCACTCACTTCTAGCTTTTTGGTGGTCAATCAGAGATAAGAATCTCAAGGACTTTTCTGCTGGAGCTGATGACCATGGTTTGAAGCCAGCCTGGACAGGACTGTCCACAAGACTCTTTAAGATTCTTATCTTCAGTCTGTTTCATCATTTACCCATCAAGAACCCAAGGTCATGACTGTATTATAACATGTTCCATGACTGTTGCAATCCCATTTGACTATAGGTTAACTGTGTTCCCTAAAGTTCCACATATGGTGTGGCAATACTAAGAGGCAGAGTGGCCTTTCACAATGGATCCGAGCTGGCCAGTGGTGGCTCACACCTGTACTCCTAGCTACTCAGGAAGCTGAAGATTACAGTTCCTAGGCACACTGGGCAGGAAAGTCTGTGATACTCTTGTCATTAGTCCTGGATGCCCAGGCACTGGCTTGACCAGGCCTGCCCAGAGGCTTGGGGAATGGATGTTGTACAGATAACTCTGTGTTGTTTGCCGCAGCCACACAGGCCAGGGTTCATCAAGGTGTGCCATAGGGGAAAGGGCTCAGGTAAGAGGACACAGGAGGCGATCTCACTTCACTCACAATGGCCTAAATGGAATCTGGAACCCAATGTCCCCACAGCCACACCCCTAACCAGCCCTGGCCTGCTCACTCATCAAGAGATAGTGGAGAAGACGTTATGTTTTCTTGTGGTCTCCCAGCTTCTCCCAGTTCCAGCCTCAGTAGCTCATGGGGAGAGCGTCTGGTCCGCGCTTTTAGACGCTGGACCATACCTCTGCCGAGACCTCATTCCTGGAGATTTCCTTGGAGGAACCCACGGGTGGTCCCGGCCAGCTCAGGGCAGGCCTACAAAACCCAGGGAGGCTCTCAGATCTCCCGTGGCCCAGCCCAGACCCCCCGTGCTGAGGCTCTCAGGTTCAGAGTGAGAACATCCACTAAGAACCCCTCACAGCAGGCTGTGGCAACAAGAGAGCCTGGACAACATAATGGCACCGTGGGGCTCAGCCTGGCTCTACCTATGGCTACAGAGGAGTTACTGGACGATCCAGTAACTGCTGAGGAACCGGATGTCCCCCTGCTAACCTCAGCCTTGATAACCGAAGATGACCTAGCTGCTGTGGACCTTGAACTGGCTGCCATGCTCACATACCCTGAGGGAGGCCAATCTCCAGCTCAGGTGGAAGACGGAGGGCTTTTCAGTGAACTGGAGGCTGTGGACTTCGAACTGGCCCTTCTGTCATTGGCCATGGCAGAGCAGTACCTGGCAATGGCAGCAACAGAGTTCTCGCTGGATCTCGACACGAACTACTCCCTGTCCTGAGACGGACTTCACTTCTTTTTGACTCTCCTGGCTGCTTTAGAGATCCACTTGGCTCTGCTCTCCACTAAACCCCTCCCACCTCTACCAAGCCAGGAGAACTGAGCTCCGAGAAGCTCCTGTTCAACACAAAATGCTTCCTTCCCTCCCTTTGGAAAACACCTGTTTCTTTCGTCTTCCTCTTTTCTTCAGTACTCCATACGTAACTTTTTTTTTTTTTGCCAATCCTGAGCCTTCAACTCCAGGCCTGAGCACTGTCCTTGAACTTTTTCAAGGCTAGAGCCCTATCACTGGAGCCATAGCACCATTTCCCACTTTTTTCTACATATGTGGTACGGAGGAATGGAAGCTGGGTCGACTCATGCTAAGCTAGCACTCCTACCACTAGGCCAAACTCCTGGCCCCGATATGTAACTTTTTAAGTAGTCATTTTAATAAATGTTCATTGTTTATTCAGAAACAAATTGGTCTTAGCTGGATGCTTGTGGCTCCTCCTGTCTCTATTCTTAGCTACTCAGGAGGCTGAGATCTGAGGATCGAGGTTTGAAACCTGAGTAGCTAAGATTATAGACATAACTAAGCCACCGATGCTCAAGTACAAATCAAGAAATTGAGAGGTCAAGGCCAGGCCCTGTCACAAGATGAGATAAACTCCAAGCTTGTCACTAAAATCTAACACAGCTATTTTCCTTAATATGAAGAATTTAGGGATCCATTACTCTGAGGAGAAGACATAGTTTTAATAAAACAGCCAAATTAAGTTCTCCAAGGTAAAAATAAAAGGACATTACCTCTTTTAGTATGACGGGTACAGTTAGTACTTAGTCTTCATCCCAGGTTTCTGGCTTCTCTGAATAGATCAGACATTTAATATTTTTTAGGCCATTTAATAGGCCAGCTCATTTAATATTTTTTCAACTTTGGCCTTGTAGGAGTGTAGAGTTAAATGATGTCCTGTGGTCCAGAGATTTAGCAATGAGCCCGGAAATGCTATTATTCATAAACATTGGCCATTTATTAGTATTGTTGTGTGGTTAGAAATGTAAGTGAGATTTTAGAGCAAATAGCAAGACCTATATTCACTCCTCTCTTTGTGCATGCGTGTGTGTGTGTGTGTGTGTGTGTGTGTGTGTGTGTGTGTGTTGGTTCTGGAACTTGAACTTAGAGCCATTTGCTCTTTCTTAGCATTTTTGCTCAAGGCTATTACTCTACCATTTGAACCACAATTCCACTTCTGGCTTTGTACTGGTTGATTGGCAATAAAAGTCTCTAGATTTCTTTGCCATGCTGGCTTGGAACTCCCATGCTTAGATCTCAGCCAACTGAATGGCTAGGACTATGGGTGTGAAACACTCTGCAGCCCAGCTTAGCCTTGTCTTTGGTTCCATTTGGGATGTGGTTCCCAACAAACAGCAGAATCCTATTCCCTCATCCTTGCCCATGAGAATGTTGACAGAGCTCAGTGAAAACCGCGCGCGCGCGCGCGAGTGTGTGTGTGTGTGTGTGTGTGTGTGTGTGTGTGTGTGTGTGTGTGTGTGCAGGCTTAGCCAGGGGTCCTGTGATGTTTCCATTCCCTTCCGTCTTAAAGAGAATACCTGGATTCAGGTTCAAATTCGGATTTAAAGTGCAGTAGGCTTTACAGAGGCTATGTGTGGTTGAACTGGTGAGGATCGCCTTTGGCCTGGCAGAGGCATGGGGCAAAGCACCACTTGTGTTGAGAAGGTCAGCTCAAGGGCAGTACAAAGGCAGAAATTTTTCAATCTGCTGGGAGGGAGAGCTGATATGGACACAATTGCTGCTTGATTTTAAGAGGTGATGTCCCCATAAATCCATTGTAAGTAAAACAAAATGTGTAAGCTCAGAGCACACTGAATCTCTTTCAGGGGAGAGAATGTCCTGGGTGGGCTCCCTTTACTCTCCCTGCCCCCACGACCCCCAACGGATAGGGAATTTCAGCTTGTTGCTGGGGTGGGGGAGCTGTTTAGCATGTAGCCAGCCCTGGAAAAGGATCTAAATTCAAAGTGTGACGCACGATTCCAAGTCATTTTCATCGCTTTCACAACCCTGCAAAAAAGGAAACTCTTAAACCATGGTAGATCAGGGACCATCTGCAGTCTGAAGTATACTCCTGGCTGACGCACTTTGGGCGTTATAATTCTGACGAATGTTTGTCTGAGCCCTTCCGTATGCCATGTGTGCCTTGTTCAGGGTTTTGCCACCTCCATCACTCTAGAATGCTTAGGGGCTTAGTTTCCCAAGTTGGAGTCATTCCATTTCTCCTGTAGTGCTGAGACTCCTGCAGTTATGCCTGTTGGCCACAAGATGGCACTGTGAGCAGTCATCAGGCAGTATTAGCTGGACAAGGATGGTTGGCCATTATTCTCAGGAATCTTGAGTAGGGCAGAGAGACCCCTTTTTCCTTGGCTCAGTTAGCTGTGGAGAAACTTTGCTTTAGTGCCAACCCATACATTTTTGCAGGTGACAAGGGCTCCAACAGCTGGAGTGTCACTTTTTTTTAATTCAAGTCTGGCATTCTACCATTTGAGCCACATCTCCACTTCTGGATTTTTGCTGGTTGGTTGGAGGTGAGAGTTTCATGCACTTTTCTGCCTACCTTGGCTGTCTTTGAACCTTGATCTTCAGATCTCATCCCCCTGAGTAGCTGGGGTGACAGGTGTGAGTCCCGTATGACTCGGTTCAAATCTGTCTTTTCAAAGTTCAAACGCCATGCTGCACTCAGAGGTGATGCCTTTTCGCGGCTCTCAATCTCCTCTTTGCAAGCACAGCAGAACATGTCAGTGGGTACTTTAGAGGTCTCAGAGCAGCCCTTTCTGTTTTTTCTAGTCTTCCTTCTTATCCCTTCTCTGACTGACCCATGGGCTAGAGGGAGCTGGGTTTCTGGGTCTGACTTTAGAACCCCAGGTGTCAGCCAGATGTCTCAGCAGGCGAAGGTGTCCCTTCCACCCATGGTTTGTTGATGTGTTCCTCAGCGGACCCCGTAGGCTCTCTGAAATCTTGCCATACCCATTTCCTTTAGCACCAGCCACACAGCATCCCTACTCTGTGCCCTTGCTGAAGTAGAGAAATACAATTCTTCTGTCATCCTACGATGAGCATGCACCCCCTGGCGTCATGTGGTCCTTGGCTTGCTCAGTCTTAAGAGATGGCAACAACCAGGCTCTAAGTGAGTGTGTACATTGTGCCCACACAGGAAACTGACAAAAACTCATCTTTTCGCAACTCCTGGCCTGCTTGTACCTGTGGAGATGTTAACTGCTCACAGGGATTCTGTCAAAGGGAAAACAGTTGGGCGCTGGTGGTTCACGCCTGTAATCATAGTTACTCAGGGGGCTGAGATCTGAAGATCACAGTTCAATGCCAGCCTGAGCAGGAAAGTCCATGAGACTTATCTTACTTCCAATTAACCACCAGAAAGCTGGAAGTGACACTGTGGCTCTAAGTGGTAGAGTGCTAGCCTTGAGTGAAAAAGCTCAGGGACAGTGTCTAGGCCCTGAGCTCAAATCCCACAGCAGAGAGAGAGGGAGGGAGGGAGGGAGGAGAGAGAGAGAGAGAGAGAGAGAGAGAGAGAGAGAGAGAGAGAGAGAGAGAGAGAGAGAGAGAGAGAGAGGGGGGGGGGGGAGAGCGCGCATATATCTTCAGCATAGAGAGCAGAGCAGGAGTCCTGAGCAGGGGATAGCAGTGTCTCTCTTTCTTCTCAGGATTGGGGAAACTAAGATCCATAGAGATGAAAAGTTGATTTCAGAGCAGGAGTCAAGGGCTTAAATCCGTATCTGTCTGTCACCATCTTGCTGTCCCCTGGGGACTAAAGTCCTCATTGTTACCAGACCTGAATAGGACCTGGGGTTTTAGTCCAGCTTGTAATGGAGTCCCTGCAAAGCTTGTTGTGGGGCAGGCTGACCCAGTCAGTCTCCCACACAATGTCTGGCAGATTTCATGGGGTTCGTCCTGTCTGAGACATACAGATGAGTCAGCGGATCCCCGAAGCCCAGCTTTCCTTCCTGGAATGGCCTTCTGCTTCTTTTTGTTCTTGAGAAAAATCTATCTTTGCCTGTGGTCTTGGTTCATTTTGTGTTGTTGTGCCGAACACCTGAGGCTGCTCATTGAGAGAGGAAACCAGCTGATTTTGTCTCATGGTTCTTGGAAGTCCAAGGGCAAGAGGAGAGCTCGAGGGAGTACAGAAGGCCGAAGCTCCTTTCACCACCTGCTCTCCATGAACGAATCCATTCCGTGAACTTTTTAAGAATGCTACCTGCCATGTCCCCTGCCCCTGCCCCGACCCTGCTACATCAAAGTGAGTTTCAGCATGAGTTGGGGGTAGGGAAAATCAAGTCTGTACCCTCAAACACAGATCTAAGGAGATTCTCCTGCCATGCTGTGTGATTACGAGCTCTGATACTAGTGTGTGTGTGTGTGTGTGTGTGTGTGTGTGAGACAGAGAGAGAGAGAGAGAGAGAGAGAGAGAGAGAGAGAGAGAGAGAGAGAGAGAGAGAGAGAGAGAGAGAGACAGACAGACAGAGAGAGAGAGCGAGCGAGCCTTAGGGTTTGAGTTCTTGGTTGACCTCTTCCACTCCGGGCTGGCCCTCTGTCACACGCAGCTCACACACGGTGTTTTCCAGCCCCTTTGGCCATGACAAGTGCCTTGAGGAATACCAAATGCAGAAGGCCAGCGAGAAAGGAGTCTTGGGTCTTGAACCTGCAGAGTGTCAGCTGTCAGATGTTCGCGTCTTCTCCGTCCTCCTGGGGCTGGGGCCCAGGGCTCCCTGCAGCCCGTGGAGGTGCCAGCCCGGGGTGGGGGGGTCACGGCTTGCCGTCCAGGCTGGCCCAGCGCGCAGCCCCGGAGGCCCATGCGCTCCTCTTCTTCTTCCCAGTGCGCAGATCCAAGGCGGCCGACGAAGAGCGGAGCCGCGGGGCGCAGCGCGCTCGGGACGAGTCCAGGCGCCACTCGCTGCGGGCCATTCAGGAGGGCATGGTCGCCGGCCTCAGTTCCCTGTTCCAGGAGCTCGGCCAGAGCCCCGCGCAAGAGGCCCGACTCTGCCACCATCTCCCCGGCCCTGGTCCCCCACCTCCCTGCGCGCGGCTGGCCAGGTGGGTCCGCAGGGCGCTGGGCTCCTATGGCCTCTCCGTGGGCCGCAGGCCGGGGTGGGGGAGGAGGAGGGGAAGGGGTGGGCTGGACAGGCGTGGAAGACTTAACTTTGTCTGGGGGTGGAGAATTCCTGTCCCTGGCACCCCAGGGCGCCCCACGCCTGTAATCCAGAGGCCTAGCTGAGGGTCTCAGTTCGAAACCAGCTCAGGCAGGGAAGTCCATGAATGTGAGGAAGAACTCTCAGCAGGTTCCAACGTGCATTTCTTTGTGAGAGAGACTAAGATGTCTTTTCTTTTCTTCCTTCCCTTCCTCCCCCACTTCCCTCCCTTCCTTTCTTTTTTTCTTTTCTTTTTTTTAATGGGTCATGGGGCTTGAACTAGGCCTGGGCACTGTCCCTGAGCTCTTCAGCTCAAGGCTACCACCCTACCCTTGAGCCAAGCCCCACTTCTTGTTTTCTAGAGGTTAATTGGAGATAAGAGTCTCAGGTCCTTTTGTGCCCAGGCTGGATTTGAACCTTGATCCTCAAATCTCAGCCTTCTGAGTACCTAGGATTACAGGCGTGAGCCACCCTGCCTGTCTTCCCTTCCTTCTTTAACATCTCTCCCTCCCCTCCCCTTCTTCCCTCTTTCCCTCCCTCCCCCCTTCTCTTTTGGTGTCAGTTCTGGGGCTTGAACTCAGGGCCTAGGTGCTGTCCTTGAGCTTTTCTGCTCAAGGCTAGTGCTCTGCCACTTGAGTCACAGTTCCATGTTCAGCTTTTTGTTGTCGTTGTTGTTGTTTTCTTCTTCTGGATAATTGGAGTTAAGAGTCTCATGCACTTTACTGACAAAACTTGTTCCTCAGACCTCAGCCTTCCGTGTAGTTAAGAATACAGTTGTGTTACTTGTATCTACTGCCTTTGGAATTTCCTCCTCCTCCTCCTCCTCCTCCTCCTCCTCCTCCTCCTCCTCCTCCTCCTCCTCCTCTTTGTCTGCTTTCTTTTCTTCTTCTTTTTTTGTCAGTCCTGGGGCTTGAACTCAGGGCCTGGGCACTGTCCTTGAGCACTTTTGTTCAAGGCTAGCACTCTGCTACTTGAGCCACAGCACCACTTCTGGCTTTTTCTGTGTATGTGGTTCTGGGGAATCGGACCCAGGGCTTTGTGCATGCTAGGCAAACACGCTACTACTAGGCCATGCTCCTAGCCCCTGCCTTTGATATTTCTTTATCTGTGTGTTGATTCTCATGCCAAATGTAAAAAGTTGATTTCTAGATACTCCTTAAATATTAGGCAGAAAGATTATGTGTGTATGTGTTTGTGTATGTGTGTGTGAGTTCATGCATGCACACATGCATGCTGGTACTAGGGCTTGAACTCAGGACCTGGTGCTCTCCCTTAATTACAAAAGGCTCAAAGCTGGCACTTGACCCACTTGAGCTCTAGATCTGGTTTTTTGGTGGTTAATTGGAGATCTGAGTCTCACAACCTTTCCTGCCCAGGCTGGCTTCAAACTGTGACCCTCAGATCTCAGCCCCCTGAATATCTAGGATCACAAGCATGAGCCCCCTGGTATCCAGTCTAAGATTTTTTTTTTAATCTCTGAGAAACATTTTCTTTTTCTCAGCTTGCCATTTATCTTAGACTTAGGTGATAGACTGTACTGCTATGATGAAATGTCTTGTTTTTTTTTATGAAGTTAATGTTTTTATGTTTTGTGAGTTTGGGGAGCATAATTGAAAAATCTTTCCTGCTTGTGTGCTTTTAACAAGAAACCTGTTATCTCTCTCTTGGGCTTTTGCAGTGAAGTAGCATGGATTATGGTGTTCTGGGCCCAGGCCGGCTGTGAGCAATCAGTCTGGGGGGGGGGGGGAAGGGTGGGATCTTCTGCAAAGAGCAGCACTGCAGTTCCTGCAGCCTTACTGCCCTGAGTTCTGTGGCAAGTGAGGCTGGTGGCTGGCTCGGATGCTCCTAGGGACACCCGTCTCATCCTTAGCATTTATATTCTGGGGACTCAAGTTCCCTGCTAGAAACAAATCCAGATTCACTGCTTAGAAACAAGAGGGAGTTGCAATCCTTGCTGTCATTTCTAACTCCCACTGCCTTCTAAGGAGACAGAGCCCTAGAGAAAAAGAGAGTGTTTCCTCTGAGCAGCTGTTTTGGGGAGGATGCAGTGGAAGAGGCTGAGTGGGGAGGCATGTCTAGCTCTGCTTGGTAGAGTGAAAAGTTCAGGTGTATTATCCTGGCTACTCAGGAACCTCTGACATCTGAGGGTCATGGAAGCCAGATCAGGCAGAAATATCTCCAATTAACCAGTAACAGGCTGGAAGTAGAGGTGTGTGGCTCAAGTGGGCAGAATGCCAGCCTTGGTGCAGTCCTAGTTCCAGAATGAGAGAGAGAGGTACAGACACAGACACAGATATCATAGAGACAGATACAGAGAGACAGAGACAAAACATACAGAGAGACTGAGAGGAAGTGTGTGTGTGTGTGTGTGTGTGTGTGTGTGTGTGTGTGTGTGTGTGCATGCTTGCACACACACAGGCATGTGTGCATACCAGTGAGTGTAAGTGGATTTGTTGTGGGGCTTCTGAGAATGGACTGAAATCCATGCCAGTGTGTGGGAGCATCGCATATGTACAGAGTACCAGATAGGAAATTAGAGTCTATGTTATGTTTAAAACAGGACATGAGTTGTGAAGTAATGAACCTTCTATCTGGTGAATATAATGTAACCCTTCTATTAATTACAATAAAATTATATTAAAAAAACAAACAAAAAAACAAGATGTGGGACCTGGGAGTTTGGCCTAGTGGTAGAGTGCTTGCCTAGCATGCATGAAGACCTGGGTTCGATTCCTTGGCACCATATACATAGAAAAAAACCTGGAAGTGGTGCTGTGGCTCAAGGGTAGAGCTCTAGCCCTGAGAAAAGTCCAAGGACAGTGCTCAGGCCCTGAGTTCAAGCCCCACAACTGGCCAAAAAAACCCCCCCAAAACAGGACATGGTGGTGACTCATGAATACCAATACTATTATGCATTGGCAAAACAAGAATTTACCAGGCTCAGTGGGATGCAGAGAGGCCAAGGTTGTTCCATGTGGGCTAAGCTCTTGTTTTTCAGAAGTATTTTCACCTTGCTTTATGCAGTGTGATCTTGATACAAGGACTCCAAACATTACTGGGGTCTGTTATATGTCATGTGCTGTCCAACACTTCCTGGCTCCATTGTAGACTTAACTCAGTGGGACCAAGGTCTAATATGATCCAGTCTCTGTGTGCACTTAAGAACTGCAATTCTAGCTGGATGCGATGGTTGGTGCATAACCGGAGTCCCAGCTAGTGGGAAGCAGAGATAGGAAGCTAGAGGTCAGAGGCCAGCCAGGAGATGATGGTGGGAGGAGCATGAGACTAAGCTGACAAATAACTAAAGCCAAAAAAGGTCTAGGGCTTGGTTCAAGTAGTAGGGTATTTGCCTAGCAAGCAGGAGACTCTGAGGTCAACCCTTGGTTCTGCAAACAAATGAACATGAAAACAACAACGTTCAAACAACCACAAACCATAGTTCTGACATGCGTGCAACGAAATCCTGGCTCACCTGTGAGAAAGCATTGCAAGTGTCAGGTGGATTTCCCTTAGATTCTTCCTAGGCTTCCCTCACCCACCTCCTCATCGATAGCATGGCTTTGTTTTCTTCCTTTGTGCCATTTCCAGAACAAGCTGCCTATTTCTCTCTCTCTTTGCTCTTCTGTTTTTGCCTCAGAAAAGTGTGGGCACTAGTTACCAAGAGGATCCCTTTAGAAGGCTCTAAATCAAAACTCTTCACTTGGTGGTGGTGGAGGAGGGAAGGGGAGAAAGGGAGATGGGAGACACAACACCTTGGTACGTTGACTCTAGCCTCATGAAGATCTTCCTGCATCCGTGCCTTGGAAAGTATATTACTCTCTCTCCTCTACATCTTCTTATCCCTGTGTCTCTCCCTCTTGTGTGACTTTCTCTGAAACCAGGGATAACATTTTTATTTGGGAGAGAAAACAATAGCTGTTGCATTATCATGTGCAAAAGGGACTTTCAAGTCCCAGGGTTTCTGGGGTTTTCTTCATAGACACGAGTCTGAGTGGCATGTATATAGTAACCTTTTCTTGTTTTCTCCCTCCCTCCCTCCTTCCCCCCCTCACTCCCTCCCTCCTCTTCTCTCTCACTCTTTCTTTTCCCTTCTTCATCTTTTGTTCTTTCTCCCTTCCGCTACCACCTCCTTCCCCTCCCTCCTTGCCTCTTCCTCCCTCCCATCTCTGTCCCTGGCCTCAGCAGGACATGGGAGCGCCCACTGCGCCCACTCTCCAGAGAAGTCATTGTCCGTTGGTTTAAGGAGGAGCAGCTGCCTCGCCAAGCTGGCTTCGAGAGGAACACCAAATCCATCGCCCCTTGGTTCCATGGTAGGAACCTTCCCCTTGGTTCCATGGAACCACGGCCCCTGGCTCCATGGTAGGACCACTCTTTCCTGCCTGGTAACAGGTGATGTCTACACATCAGCTTCCTTTGGGTGGGAGGAGGAGGCATGGAGGACGCTGGGCTCTGTCTGCACTGCCTCACTTCTGCTCCACCAGCTTCTTGCTGGAGGCCCCCGGGATGCAAGACATACACTCTGTCTGCCTGATGGGCAGAGGTGACCTCCAGTTCCACCCACTTCATGGTCCCTGTGGCCCTCTGGGCTCCAAGGGGGCACAGGTTGTTCTCAGTGGACTCTGAACTGCTGGCCAAAAGGACTCACCTGTTGATGTCTGAGTTTGCAGCCTGGACTCTGGCCATAGCCTCACACACTCAAGTTCTAAGTGAATCTTGTTGAGGAGTAATTGATGGCTGGATAAACAGGCCAGTGTCATCCAAATTGAATCTTAGGATTGGGTGGCTCTTTGGTTAGCATCTTGTTCCTTTATGAAGGTATAGAAACAGAGGCTTAAAGAGGAGAGAAAGTGTTCATAAGTTACCAAGCAACTTGGAAAATCAAGTTCAAGGATAAATCTCAAGGTCATGGCCCTCATCCAGATTGAACACACCAGTGGCCTCAAGCAGAGACACAGCACTGGGACTTTAGCAGAGACTTGCTGTAGAGAAATCAGAATGGCTGCCAGCCACCACTCCCCTCTCTGCATTACCCAGCTCTTGCTGGTTGATAAATCACCCTCTAAGTCAATAGCTGAAAAACAAAGAAACATTCATTATTTATTCATGAATTTCAGAGTCAACAGGGCAGTTCTAGTGAGTCAGATGGTTTTGACTAAGCTTATTCCCGGGTCACTGGGCAGCTGGCAGCTCGGCAAGGACTGGTGGATCCAGGATGGCTTTGCTTGCCATGTTTCCTCTTGGTTCCATGCGCTCTCTCATCCTGCCAGCATTTGTGAAGTAGCTACATCTTGGCCTTGTTCCTGAGTCTCCTCTCCCTAACTAATACTGAGCTCAGCTTTACCTGGAAACTGCTACATGATCTCAGCTGCCACAACCACTGTCCATCCGAGTTTACCTTCCCTCTGTCCCACCTTCTAGTCTCTTAGAAGCCCAGCTAGCTTCCACCTTGGTCTGTATTTTCCCTGCATTTGTCCTGATGATGGGAACTGCCTTGCTATTTCTTGGCCAGCTCCCATGTATTTTTTCCCTCCATCTAGATGGAAAGACAATCCTAGTGCCATTGTTGGCCCCAGAAAGCTGATATCTTGTTTAGTAAGTGGTAGGCAGCGGGAGCATGTGGTAGGCGAACTCTGGGCATGGTGCTGGTTTCAGTGAAGGTCTCAGTGGTGCACAGAAGGAGGCATAAAGGTCATCTGTACTTTCACTCTTGCCTCCAGGAGCTCAAAGACTACAGGCAACAAGCACATTCTACAAATGGGGTAACAGACATATGTTGCACTGCCAAAGGCCACAAAGTCAGTGGCACTATTGGTCGAGGTGATAAGTTTTGTCACTCAGATATGGTGAGGATGAAATGGATTAGTCTAGACACATATACATGGTCAAGAAAAGCAGGAGAGAGCCCTGGGGACAGACTAGTGTCAGTGCCTGAGATCCCTCAGTCCTCTTTTTTGTTGTTGTTTTGTCTTGTTTTGTTTTTGTTTTTTGGCCAGTCATGGAGCTTGAAGTCAAGGCCTGGGTGCTATCCCTGAGATTTTTCACTCAAGGCTAGTAGTGTATCACTTAGAGCTTACAGCACCACTTCCGGTTTTCTGGTGAGAAGTCTCATAGACTTGCCTACTCAGGTTAAATTTGAACCAAGATCCTCAGATCTCAGCCCCCTGAGTAGCTAAGATTATAGGTGTGAGCCACCAGCAGCAGGCCTCTTCCTGTATTTTTAATTGGTAAGAGAGTACACATTAGCCCGAGGCAGTTTGGGTTTATAGAACAAAGGGCACCTTCCAGGAGATTAGGAAGCAGCAGCTTAGGGCAGTAACACTTAGGGCATACAAAAGAGGAAGCACTGGTCCTGTCTTTGGATGGGTTCACTGTATAATGGAGAGCAATCAGAATCCCGTGTCTCTGCTGTTTTTCTCTTAAGCACAGGAAAGAGCAAACACACAGCAGCATCAGGCTTTCTTTACACACCATCCAATGATCGTTCCCGTACCTAGCCATAGCTCTTGTCGGGCTCTAGGGTGTCTGCCTTTTCTGTCACCTGAATGTAGTCATGAGGGCCAAGGAACTTGTTTGTTTTCTCCAGTGCTGGCTATAGTAGGTGCCATGAGGGGAATGACTGCAGGCAAAAGCGAAGGGTGAGAGTTAGAATGGATCCCAGACATTCTAATCCCAAAGAATAGCCCTTTCTTCTTGGTATTGGGCCCTGGGTTGTAGGTGTATCTCCTCAGAGGCTAGGAACAACCTGGAATTCCAGAGCCATATATATATATGAGATCTGCTTGTCTTTTCTGTGGTCTTGATGTTCAACAGGGAAAGGGCCTGAAGTCCTAGCATCTTCACTGTGCAGACCGTGAATGTTCAGGTTAGGCTCAGTAACAAGCACACCAGGCCTTCACTCTTTATGTCAAATGCTCCTTTGGGGTTGATTGTGGAAGTTAGCCTGGACCTCAGACAGAGGGGATCGCCTCTACTGAACTTGGTGAAGATTTAGCGAGCCACAAGATGGCCCTCAAACTTCTGTATGGAAGTGACACCTGACCCTGTTGCACACATTTCATTAGCCAGAGCGAGCCTGGAGTCCACCATAATGGAGATTGCTCTCCATTATGGTGGAGACTGCTTTCCATTACGGTCAATGATTTGGATCAACAGTAGAATCTATTACAGCAACCATTCACCAAGGCTTCATATGCCCACTCAAAGAATGGGAGTGTCTAGAGCAGGTTCTAGGGATTTTCTGCCCTTCACGTCCATCATGTTTTGTGTGTATTGTGTCCCTGTCACCCTTGAGAGGGTGGATTGCACTACACCTGTACGTCCTGTGGAGGAAGGAGGTTGGCATTGTTCTGGTTGCTCCTAGCTGCTTATGGCAGCCGAGGGAAGAAGGAGAAGCACAGAGAGGCCCAAACATTTCATTAGTTTTATTTTGCACTTTGATGAAAAGAAAAAAGAAGTTCCATGTCACAGAACAAATAGCATCAGAAATCATGGCGTTGACTTCATGATCCACTGCAGGTCCCACCATACAGATGGGAGAAAAAATTGCCAAGACATGGAAGTTGATTGAGCCGTCAAGTCTCAAGTGGAGAACGACCAAGAGACTTTCCTTAGAAAAAGGTCTGGGCTGTATTTTGTGATTACATCCTTCCTTCAACGATAGTGTCAAAATGTCTGCCATTTATCAGTGGATAGTGACAGTACGTAGTACGTATGCTTCAGCAATGCTGGGAGAAACAAAATCTATGAGTAAACATGATGTGGTGGTATGCAAGTGGTTGTAAATGAATTAGCTGATGTATGAAAGACTCTATGGAGAGCTTGCATAGTACAATTATTTATGCTAGGTCAAAGCCCAGCAAAATAAGCACCAGGAAAGGAGTAGATACAGAAGGAGGAGTGAGGCCAAGGAGAGAGGAGTAGATGAATGAACAAGGAAGAAGGGGGTAACGTTTTCTTTTCTTTCTTTCTTTCTTTCTTTCTTTCTTTCTTTCTTTCATTTTTCTTTTTTTTTTGTAACTTTTTCCATTCTTCAAATGCCAAAGCCTGCAAAACCTGAAATTCAGCTTCCCTCTTATTTCCCTCTGAAATAAGGAACTTACCAGCCTGCTGGCAGCCTGTACCAGGCTAACAGTTAGGGGTTGTTAGTTGCAGGTTGACAGTGGTTCTGGTCTTGGCAGCTTAGCACCTTAGGGCCTCTTAGCTCGGCGTCCTGTTCCACCATGTATCTCTGCTGCTGCTCCAGGAGCCTCTGGGCTTGCTCGGATCTGCCCTTCTTAGCCCCGGGGCTGATTGGCAGGCAGCACACTGCCCATCTGCCCCATGCTGTTGGCTACGATTCATCACAGTTTTGAGGGATGGGAAAGTATTTTCTGTCTTTGTTTTCCTTTCTGTGAAGAGCTTCAAAGTTATATATCAAAGGCTATGGAGACAGGGAGCCAACCATAGAATCTCCCTAAAATCCAAGGATGATTTTTTTTCTACCTTTCCTGGGTAAGACATTCGTGGTTAATTCTGGGAGATTTTGGATGGGGGTTCATAATGATTACACTTCTGATTTGCACTTCTTCCCTTAGCTGTACCATGCTGTAGTCCAAACAGCCTTGCGACTGTGAGTATGTGACCTTTAATTCCCCACCTGTGAAACTGGCAGCGCATCTGCTTCACAAGATACCTGTAAACCAGCTGACAAAGCATTTGTTTTTTTTTTTTTTCACGAGATGCAAAATTGGTACAAAGACTGATGGCTTCTGGGTCAACTGCCAAAGACTCTACCTCTTCTGGGAAATAAAGTGAGGGGAAATAGACTCAGAGCAAGAAGGGTGGGGATGGGCCTGGGGCTGGATTCCTTCTGGACTATATGTTTCACAATCAGGTCTCTCAGGCCTGTAATCCTAGCTATATAGGAAGCAGGGATCTGAGAATTGTGGTTCAAAGCCAGCCAGGGTAGGAAAGTCCATGAGACTCTTACCTCTAAGTAGCCACTAAAAAGCTGAAAGTGGAACTGTGGCTCAAGTGATAGTGTGCCAGCTCTGACCAAAAAAAGCAAAGTGAGAGTGTTCAGGCCCTAGTAGTGGTACACAAATGTACACAAACAACAACAAAAGTAAGTGAAGGAAAAAGAATTCCTTGTTTCTTTTCAGCTCGTGGTTATTTTCTGGGAAATAGGAAAAAAAACAACCTGTCAGCCACATAAAAGTGTTCCAGAGAAATGCCAGTGCATAAAATCTTAACTTGGAGGGAAAGCTATTTGTGGACCTCAACATGTATCTAACATTATTAAGAGCATCCTCTGCCTGAACATTGGCTCATTCAGAACCCATTTTTCTTCCTGAGTGTTATTTATAGAGAATACTTGCAGTATGGTCCATTGTTTATTGACTTAGCAGAACTCCACTGGCTGTGGTGCTGCTTGCCTTTAGGGCTTGGCATGGAATGTGATCGAGGATGGAGTTGGCATTGATGACTCATTCCTGTGGGATTCTGTTCAGGTTCTAGGAGTGAGTCTCGAGTGGGGACTCACCTGGGCTTAAGGGATAGCTGAGGTTGGGTGAGGTGTGTTTTATTTTTACATTTTGCTAGTCCTGGGTCTTGAACTCTGGGACCTGGGTGCTATCCCTAAACTCCTTTTGCTCAAGGCTAGCACTCTACCACTTGAGTACACCACCACTTCTGGCTTCTTCTGTGATTGACTGGAGATTAGAGTCTCATGGATTTTCCTGCTCAGGCTAGCTTCCAACCATGATTAAAGAAGTCCTCCGCCTCCTGAATAACTAGAATTACAAGTGTGAGTCACCGGACCCTGGTGGGTGAAGTGTTATTGGCTTAATGCTTCTTCCATCAAATGCAAAGTGGGGAGTCAGCTTAAGTGATGCAATCTGTAGGAAGCCCACCAACCAAGATGAGAGGTGGGGTCCCATGCCCAATAACTGCTTCAAAGCAGGGCAGGAACCATCTCACACTGGCCGTATTTAGAAAGGTGCAGAGACAGCACGAATCAGCTAGGATCCAAAATGGCTCCCATCTTTATGTGTCCTGTGTACCACTGCTGCTACGAAAGTGTTTGAGGGAAGGGAAAAGAAGTCACCAGAAGTCATTTAAAAGGACGACTTGGGAGCTGTGCCTTTTCAAAAAGAGAGGTTGCGGGGTAGAATAGATGCAGGAACAGAATCATCATCTCTCAAGGTTTTGAGCTCTATCTTGAGGAAAAGGAGACAGGTAAAGAGATGATACTTGGGTCCAGATATGTGGGTCAGTAGACGCTTGGTGGGGGCTGCTGTTGATGGTGCTTGCTGGCTAGAGGAGTAGTGGATGGCTGCTTACCATGCAATGTGTTCTTACACAAGAGACAGTAAAGCAGGCAGTTGTCTGTCCGGGACTGTTAAGCTAACTGGACAAGGATCCTGGGAGCAGGCTTTCTGTGTTATGGAATTAAAAAGTATTAACTGTTGATTATGAATAGCAAGCGCTGCTGTGTGCTAACAGTATGCTAAGTGACAGGACATAAAATAGCAGACGGAACTGATCACCTCTCTACCTTTACAAAACTTATATTCACTAGAAAACAATAGGAAAGCACCCCTACGTACCAATATAATTGAAAAGAAACAAAGGTAGGTCTAGCTTCAGGCTTTGCTTGATCTAAGACATTTGAGCTTTTCAGCCACTGGATTTCCCCCCCCCCTGTCTTTGTTTTTGTTGCCTGCTATGTTGTTTTCATTCTCAATCATCGCACTTATGTAGTGTACTCGCATTCTCCAAAATTCAAATCCAGCCAGCAGGGAGGGCATGCTCTCTCCCAGTAACCCCAAGAAAAGTCCCAGTCATTGCACTGGTGGGTGGATTTTAGTCATATACTCACTCCTGAAGCAGTCCTGGTAGCTAGGAGGTAGTGATGTGTGATTCAGCAAGCCAGAGTCATCCTGGAATGGAGTCCACAGAGTACACGCTTTTGGCACTGCATAATTCAGACGACGAACAGTTTTTGTTTGTTTGTCTGTCTGTCTGTTCGTTTGTCAGAAGATGGTCAATAGGACTGACCAGGCAAGACCAGTCTAGTGAGAGGAAAAAAATCACCAGGCTTCTACTCTAGCAAGGAGCCAGACATGGAATTGACACTAGACAAATAATCATATAAATTCAATACACATTCAGTTGAGGCAAATTATACCTGGGATCCTTAAGTGGCAGCTTCAGAAATCATGTTTCTGGGGGGTTCCCCACTCAATCATGAGGATTTGGTTCTGGAATGTTCCTCAAATGTCTATGTGGTAAAGGCTCAGTTCTCAAAGTTGTGCTGCTTGGAGGTATCGGAAACTTTTAAGAGGTAGAGATTCGTTTATAATCCTATTCAGAAGGCCGAGCTATGAGGATCTTGAGTTTGAAGCAAGCCTGGACAGGAAAGTCTGTGAGACTCATCTTTAGTTTATCACCAAAAAACTAGAAGTAGAGATGTGGCTCAAGTTTTAGAGTGCTCGCTTTGAGCCAAAAAGCTAAGAAGTGACCGTGCCCAGGCTCTCAGGACTGGCACCGAAAAACAAACCAATAAAAGAGGAGGTAGCACCTGGTAAGAGGTCTTCAGGTTATTGGTGGCGTGCCTGTGAGAGGGATGGTGACCCCGTGGAACCTTCTTGTCTTTTACTTCCTGGCTATGAGGTGGGCAGTCTTGCTCCACCATGAATTCCTTGCCACTGCCACCCAGCTCCTCTACCTGTGGCCTGAAAGCGATGGCTCTGCCAGGCCACAGTCTGGATCTTCTAGTGTCATGAGCTAAAATAAACCATCGTTGCTTCTGAGTTGATTGCCTCAGGTATTTGTTAAGATGACAGGAGACCGTTTCAAGTGGCCTCAGTAATTCGAACCTGGATCTCAGTTTGGAGCTGGCAGTTGTGAACTTGTATGTGGTTGGTCTTATGCATAAATACACCTGGAACTGAAAAGTTTGTCCAGTGAAACCCTTGTCTCAGCAGTTTAACTATGATGAAATCTCATTTGGGGGGATAAAAGATGAAGGCATTTGAACTCATTTATCACAATCTCTATGGCTTTAGGACACATTGAGAAACTGTGGCGAATGAAGAGCTTAATAACTCCAGCCTGTTTAATGACATCGTCTGGGGAGTGTGGCAATAACAAAGAAAGGGAAGTCACAAAAATGAATGAGAAATAGCTAAGCCGTAATGGAGGAATTGTTGGCTGATGAGGCGAAGCCTCCGAGAAAGCTTTAAGAAATACGCACATCAGATAAATTGAGACACACAAAAAAAGGGAAACGTGGCAGTTGGCCTGCTTGCTTTTCTTTCTTTTCATTTTTTTTTTTTAACTTCTGAGGAGAAAGCACTAACAGAGAAATCAAAAGAGCTCATTTGGTGGCTCAGGTTCAGTGCTCAGCTAATGATTTCAAAGGCTGGAATGGAGGTGGAGGCGTGATGGGGTGGGGGCTGGGGACAGAATCCTAGTTATTTCGGAGGAGGTGCTACAGTGTGATTTATGCGTCCATTAGAACAGAGCGACTTTTGGAAGCATGAAGTGCCTTTTCTTTTCTGGGGCTGCCATCTATTAGAGTCAAAGGAGTAAATGTTTTGTTAGTGAAGCTGTTGGTGGTGTTTGAGGTAGGATCTCTCAGGTTGGGGAAGGAAGGCCCCAGGAAGCAGTTTGATGTAAGAATTGAGGGAGGGAGATGTGGGGCTGCAGTGATGTGCTGTCAGTGGGAGGGTGGGAGGCGATCTGGACTTGTTTGCTTGGCCACTGCAAATCCTCCCTTTTGTACTCCCAGGTCTCTCTCTATATCCAGATTCAACACATAAAGAGTAACCAGGAGGCTTCTGCCTGAAGGGCCCATCACTTGATTCCTACCTTGTCCTGTTCTGTCGATACCCAATAGGGGGCGCTGTAGCACTGGTCCTTCGTGAAGGCCGAGTCCCAGTGGAGTCTTGCACAGGAGCAAGAAGGCTCTGTATATTTGTCCTTAGTCCCCATCTAAGCTCAGGGATGTATAGTTGGCTTTTGTCTTGGTGTCCTGTTACAGCTGTATTCCTTTGCCACTGACCTTTGAGGTTGGTGATCATGACCAAAGCTTGCATCCTACCCAGAAGTCACCAACACTGAAGTGCTAACATCCAGGATTCCCCTGGCAGCTCTTCACGTAATATAGCCAAAGAGCTTGGGTGTACCCATGTCAGAGAGAGAGGGGCCTGCTCAAGGGTAGGTCATAAATGGCAGGGCACTCAGATTTGTTTAGCTTTGGTCTCTGTGGCTTTCACATTCTCCGATTCCTCAATGAACTGAGGATGGGAAGTATAGTTAGCCCCTATAGTGTCTGAACCTATAATGAACATCATTGTGTTGCATAATTTAAAAAAATATTGTGTTAGGTTTTATAAGCAAGCCAAAGATAACTCCAGGTACCGCCTATGGGATGGTGTTAATGGCATAGACTATGAAGAGTATATCATTTATGAAATAGACTAGATCATCTTTGGGGTTTGACATTCACAGGAGATCCTGGGGTGTGGTGTGGAGAAGTGACTGTAAAATCTGCAAGCAGACATTGTGCCTAGAACGGAGGGCAGAGGGTCTTTCTAGTATGGAGAGATTTGTGAACAAGGGTGGAGAATCCATGGAAGGTTGGTCCAGAATCTTCCACGATCCAGACCCAGCACCTTCTGCTTGAACATTTTATACTCACTTCTCATTCTCCACCCCATATCCCTTGGGTAGAGCCTCTGCGTATTGTTTGTTTGGTTGCGGCCAATGCCCACTGCCTGGCCTTGGTTCATGTTCATGCTATTCATGCGGAATAGCAGGTGACTCAGTGGTTTCCACAGGCTTCCTGCCTGAGCCCTTCTGGTTTATGCCTGGAGCACAGCAGGAGAGTTGGTTAGGCTCATTCATACCACATGCACGTGTTTCTCCAGGAGCTCCTGCATGGAAGGCTCCAGGTCTGGGCTGTACCTGGGGATATCAGACTCTACTAACATGTAATAACAGAAATACGGCAGATTCAAGGGAAAACTCCCAAGAGTGTAATTCTTTGGAAAGGCAAAACAAAAATTCAACAAAATTAATACCAGGAAGTGGGTACTTGGAAGGAGTATGCAAGAGTCGAGGGGAAAGAGGTATGTGAATGAAGAGAGAAGGAGGGGAAGACTGTATATCCTACAAGGCTGAGAAGAGTAAGGATGTATTAGGAAGCCATGGATGAGAAAGTTGAAAGGCATGGCATCAGTCAAGATGTATCATAGTCATAAACTGCTTTGTTAAATGGCGACTCCTTTGTACAACTACTTAAAGATTAAAAAATAGAGGCTTTGCTAGGTACCAGTGGCTCATGCCTATAATCCTAACTACTCAAGAAACATAATCTGTGGATCATGATTCGAAGACAGCCCGGGCAGAAAAGTCTGTGAGATTCATAGGTCCAATGTACCATTAAAAATCTGAGAGTGGCTGCTGGCAGGATGGCCTAGTGGTAGAGTGCTTGCCTAGCATGCATGAAGACCTGGGTTTGATTCTTCCATACCACATACATAGAGAAGCTGGGAGTGGTGCTGTGACTCAAGTGGCAGAGTGCTAACCTTGAGGGAGAAAACCAAGGACTGTGCTCAGGCCCTGAGTTGAAGCAGGACTGGGAAAAAAAAAAGTTGAGGGCTGGGAGTTTGGCCTAGTGGTTAAAGTGCTTGCCTAGCATGCATGGAGACCCGGCTTCGATTCCTCGGTACCACATACATAGAAAAAAGCCAGAAGTGGTGCTGAGGCTCAAGTGGTAGAGCTCTAGCCTTGAGGAAAAGCCAAGGTTAGTTCTCAGGCCCTGAGCTCAAGCCCAGGACTGGCGCAAAAAAAAAAAAAATAAATAAATAAAATAAAAAGTTGAGATTAGAGCTGTGGCTCAAATGGTATAACACTAGCCTTGAGCACAAAAGCTCAGAGGCAGTGTCCAGGTCCTGAGACATACAAAGAAAGAATACAGGACTTGTGCATGTGAGTGACAACTAAAAGTGTGTTCCTCCTCCTGGTTTGGCCACTTAATCTCTCTCCAATCTTCCCTCCTCTCTCTATTTCTCTCTTGAAAATAGCCTTCCTCCTTAGTTTGACTAATCTTGTTTAGCTTCCTTTTCCACTCTGTAAAATGATGAGAATAGAAATATTGACATGCGGAGATTATTACAAGAACTGACTGAACTAGTGCTTATAAATCTCTTAGGACTTGGGTCCAGGGGTTTGGCTCAGCGGAAGAGCCCTTGCCTGGCAAGTGCAAGGCCCTGAGTTTGGTCCCCGGCTCTGGAAAAAAAATAAATCTCTTAGGACAGTGGTAGGCATATGCCTCCTACATGCTAGGTATGAGATCATAATCTCAGTCAGTGCTATTTATTTAGGATATTTGTTCTTCTTCTTGTAGACATGAAGACATTGTGTGGGGTCAGGGGGTGCTGGAATAGATGGGACTACTGTGCTCATAGATGCTGCGATTATAAAAGTTTGATGATTTTAATATATACTACATGGAAGGAACTTCTTTTTTTTCTTTTTTGTTGGTCATGGGGCTTGAACTCTGGGCCTGGGCACTGTTCCTGAGCTCTTTAGCTCAAGGCTACTGCCTACCCCTGGAGCCACAGACCACTTCTGAGTTTCTAGTGGTTAACTGGATATACGACTATCACAGACTTTAGTGCCTGGGCTGGCTTTGAACCTTGATCCTCAGATCTCTGCCTCCCGAGTAGTTAGGATTACAGGTGTGAGTCACTGCTCCTGTATGTGTATGGTTTATGTGTATGTTTATTTTTGGTTGTTGTTTTGTTTTTGTTTTTAAAATATTTCTGATACTGGGGCTTGAACTCAAGGCCTGAATGTTGTCCCTTTGGTTTTTCACTCAAGGCTGGCACTCTACCACTTGAGCCACAGCTCTACTTCTGGCTTTTTGGTAATTAGATGGAGCTAAGAGTTTCATCACAGACTTTTCTTCTGGGTCCGGCTTCAAACTTCAGCTCTGAGCTTCCTGAGTAGCAGGGATTACAGGTGTGAGCCACAGGCACCTGGTGGAAGCCATGGTGTTGCAAGATAGCATTATACATGACAGTGTTGCTGCAACTGAGCAAGTTTTCTTATTCAGTTATCAACATGCCTCAGAGGCCCCTGGTTTGTGTTGATGCAGTAGTTTCTTTCAGGGTGATCATGACTTCAGGGGACATTTGATAATATCTAGAGATTGCTTTGGCTGTTGTAATGGAAAGGTGCAATTGGCATTTGGTAGGAAATGGCTAGCGATGTGGGCGGACACCCTGCCATGTCAGGTAACTAGGCTTATAGGTCAGTTCCACAGCAGGAAACTGTCCAGTTCATTATATCAGCATCGTCCAGGCAGAGTCACCCTGGTCCATCTCTACCTTTTTATCTCTAGCTCCAGATGCTGCAATTGCTGCTGGAAGGTTGTGCAACAGATGGAATGTTTAATTTGCTTGTGGGGTTTTTTTTCTTGTTGTTGGTTATGGGGCTTGAATCTTGGCCTGGGTGCTGTCCCTGAGGTCTTCACTCAAAGCTAGTGCTTTACCACTTGAGCCATTGTGCCACTTCCAGTTTTCTGGTGATTAATTTGAGATAAGATGGACTTTTGTACCCCAGCTAGCTTTGCACCTCAATCTTCACATCTCAGCCTCTTGAGTGGTGAGGATAATAGGTGTGAGCCACCGGCGATGGGCTAATTTGTTTGTTTTGATAAGTGATCTCATTTTACTTTGGACCACTATTTCGTGTTAGTGATTGCAAAAACACTCAAAGATAATATTGAGTCAAAATATCCCTTGTGGGCCAGGAGTATGGCCTAGTGGTAAAGTGCTTACCTAGCATACACCAAGACCCAGGTTCGGTTCCTCAGTACCACATACATAGAAAAGCTGGAAATGGTGCTGTGGCTCAAGGGGTAGAGCACTAGCCTTGAGGAAAGCCCAAGGACAGTGCTCACGCACTGAGTTCAGTCCTCAGGTCTGGCAAAAGAAATATCCCTTGGCACTATTACAAGTGTGGCAGCATGGAGGACTGAACTCAGGACCTTGTGCTTTCTAGGTGATCAGTCTATCATTTGAACCATACCCCTAGCCTGCTTTCACATTGATTCTTCTTATTTTTCGTGTGTCAATCCTGGGGCTTAAACTCAGTAGCTCTTGAGCTACTTTTTGCTGAAGGATATTGCTCTACCACTTGAGCCACACCTTCACTTACAGCTGTTTGGGTGATTAAGATTCTCATGGACTTATTTGCCCATGCTGGCTTTGAACCATGATCCTCAGATCTCAGGTTCCTGAGTAGCTAGGATTACAGGTGTGCTCAACACTGGTGCCTAACACACTGGCTATTTTTAAGGTTGGGTCTCACTCTGTGCTTGGGCCAGCCTTTTGTATGATTCTCCTACTTGTGCTTTATATAGCTAGGAAGACATGTGTACCATGATACCCAAACATTAGCTGAGATGGAATCTCATGAACTTTTCTGTCTGGGGCTAATTTAGAATTGTGATTCCCCAAAATCTTTGCTTCCCAAGTTAGTTAGGCTTGGGCCACTGCCCCCCCTCCCAATATGTATACTTCTTATATATGGGTTTAAAACAAAAATAAAATAAAATATGAACACGGTCGTCAATCTTTTATATTAGAAAAGATAGCCCAGTCTTCTCTAGTGGTAGGGTTTCTTTCAAGTTTCACACTTCCAGGGCCTGAGCACTGTCCTTGGACTTTCTCAAGGCTAGAGCTCTACCACTTGAGCCTCAGCACCATTTCTGGCTTTTTTCTATGTATGTGGTACCGAGGAATCGAATCCGGGTCTTCATGCATGCTAGGCAAGCACTCTACCACTAGGCCAAACTCCCAGCTCCAGTTCAAGTGTTTTGAATGCCTTCCCCAAGGGGATTCTCACCTAAACCACCAGAGAGGTAAGAGTGGAGTCACTTTCAGTTGTTGCAGTGTAACCCATCAAAGTAGCTTCTCAGTGTCTCCACGGTGCAGAGCTGGCTGACTAGTATTTGTAATCAATAAATGCTATTATTCTGATTCATTACTCATTCCTTGCTTATCCAATCAATCTAAATTATTGTGGATTAATTTGTGAGAAAGGTGATTAACTCATTTTTTTTGTTTTATTTTTGTTCTAGTATTGGGGCTAGAACACATGGCCCATGGCCTGTTCTTTAGCTTTTTCACTAAAGCTGGCACTCTACCACTTGAGCTAGTCGCAGCTCCATTTCTGGCTTTTTGGTGGTCATTTGCTGATAAGGCTTTTCTACCTGGACTGGCGTTGAACCATGATTCCCCAGATCTCAGCCTTACTGCCACCAGTACCTGGCTTCAGCTTAAGTTCTTGTAGAGTCTGGGCTCATGGCTGGTTGCTCTGGGCCAAGATGTTCTTTCAGTGGCAGGAGACAAATTCTAGCCAGGTCCCAAAGGCCTTGTCCTGCATTCTCACCCCTTAGACAGCATGGTTGGCTCATGGGCAGAGCCACATGGTGAGCGGAAGGGGTGAGTAACAGAAAAAGAGGAAGGAGGTGCAGAACCTATTTACTGATTGCGAATTTTCTTCTAAAATCAGGGATTATTAGCCGAGAAGATGCAGAGGAGCTCTTGGAGAACATGGCTGAAGGAGCATTTCTGGTTCGAGTCAGTGAGAAAATCTGGGGGTACACCCTTTCCTACCGTCTGCAGAGGGGCTTCAAGCATTTCCTTGTGGATGCTTCTGGAGACTTCTACAGCTTCCTGGGAGTGGACCCCAATCGCCATGCCACCCTCACTGATCTCATTGACTTCCACAAGGTATTCCAGCCCTCCTTGGGGTGTTTGTGGGCATGACAGGGGCAGAAACTTGGACTGAAGCAAGCCAAAGCAAGGCTACCAGCCCCAAGCATGGGTGCCAATCTCACTGCCAATAGAACATTGGGGTGGAAGAGATCAAGGTTGTCCAGGTCAGGCTCTGGGACCCAATGTGCTCCTCTGTCTCGGGCTGTCATTCACAGGCGCACCTGTTACCTTGCCCCTAGGCTGCTTCTCCTCTGAGGACCTGAGTACTCCTTATAGTCACCAGCAAGGGATGGATAGAGAGGTTGATCCTTTCTCTAAGTCTGTATCTCAATCTTGGATATGTCACCTGAATGAGATCTTAAGCCAGGCCTCTGGTAGCTGCAGAGAGGAAGCCTGGGGGCAGCAGGACATGCCAGAGAGAGCAGATGAGCTAGCAGTGCAGTCAGTCCTGTCTCTTGTCTGAACTCCAGGTTTACCACGTGATCTTGGGTAGATCCATGGGAGAACAAATTCAAATCATAAGACCAGGCCCACGGATGTATATAATATTTAATTAGGTCATGTGGATTTAAGTGAGACAGGTGAGATGTTTCTAGCCTCCAACATCTAACCTGAGTTTTGCAGTTGGAGAGAATATCACGGAATTGCTTGACTATCTCATTGGGCTTTTGTATAGCCCAGATCTCTGTGACTTTATCTCATTATGGAGATTTCCAGTGCTTCAGAAAGGGCTCCTAACCTGCCCTTATGAGTAAAGCCCATGGAAAATCTCACTCACCCTGGTGTGGTAGTGGTGCTTGTAATCTCAATACTTGGGAAGTTAAGGCAGGAGGGTCATGAGTTTAAGGTCAGCCTAGGTAATGTAGAAAAACTGTTTCAAAAAGAAGAAGGCCAGGTGCATGGCCTAGTGGTAGAGTCCTCACCTAGCATGCATAAAGCCCTGCCTTTGACTCCTTGGTACCACATACACAGAAAGGCTGGAAGTGGTCCTATGTCTCAAGTGGTAGAGCTCTAACCTTGAGAAAGCCCAAGGACAGTGTCAGGCTCTGAATTCAAGCCCCAGGAAGGGCAAAAAAGAAGTAAAGATAGATGGAGGAGAAGAAAGAGAAAAAAAGAGACAGATCGATGCAGAGACAGAAGAGAGACAAAGAGACAGGAATAGATACAGGAAGAAAAGGAAGAGGAGGAGGTGGAGGAGGAGGAGGAAGAAAAGCAGGGAGGAAGAAAGAAAAAGGAAGGAAGGAAGAAAGAAAGGAAAAAAGAAAGAAAGAAAGGGAAGAAGCTCTTGGGTACCCGTGGCTCATGCCTATAATCCTAGCTACTCAGGAGGCTGAGATCTAAGGATCTCTGGTTCAAAGCCAGTCCAGGCATCTCCAATTAACCACCAGAAAACCAGAACTGGCGCTGGGGCTCAAAGTGGTAGAGCACTAGCCTTAAGGTGAAGAGCTCAGGGCTAACATCTAGGACCAGATGCCTGGTGCCGAGCACTGCCCAGAAAAATGTGAGTAACAACGATCACCAGTTGCCTCCTGGCATTGGGAGAAGCAGCGCAAGCAGAGGGGAGGGGATATGTAGACACGCTTGTCTACAGACACTGGGCCTGCTCTTCATCCCTTGCCTGCTCTTCATCCCTTGCTCTCCCGTAATCCCAGAGCTCCACTGGGGAGGAAGTTAGCCCCAGCATTTTAGCCCCTGTTCACAGTTCAGAAAGCCAGCACCAGTGAGGCAGAAAAACTTGACTTTGGTCTGGCAGCTGACACCAGCTAGGACAGGGAGTTAAGCCACAGCTGTCTGTCTACAATGTGTGCATGCCGCCAATGCCACAGTGTCTGTTTGCCCTGTCTGTCATAAGCTACTTTAGCAGTGATGAGTGTCTTGTTCCGGAAAGAATTTCATACAAATGGTAAATGCCTGTCTCTCAGGGCAGGGCTGGGAAGGAAGGCCAGATCAGATGTCTGTGAAGGTTTTTATTCTCTTCCAAATTTAAACTCTTTTGAGACTGACCATTGGATTTCTGGCACTACAAAAGAGGGATCAGATGTGCGCATATGGAAATCTGGTACCTGGTTTTTATAAATTAAAAACTTAATCACCCAATTATGTTCTTGATTACATTTTAAGAAACATCAAACACAATATCAAGTGAAAGCCACCTTCATTTAAAATGCCTGGTTCTCTCCTTCCCTTTGAGCTTGCCGGTCAATTCTGGGAACTAATATAATAATTTATGGGCATAGGGGAATACGTATATATTTTATTTTATTTTTTCCCCCAGTCCTGGGCTTGGGCTCAGGGCCCGAGCACTGTCCTTAGACTTTCTCCCGGCTAGCACTCTACCACTTGAGCCTCAGGACCACTTCCAGCTTTTTTTCTATGTATGTGGTACCAAGGAATTGAATCTGGGTCTTTGTGCATGCTAGGCAAGCACTCTACCACTAGGCCAAACTCCCAGCCCCATATTTTATTTTTTTAAAGCACTTTTCATGGAAGTCAGATAACTTTATTTATGTAGCTCAACAGCTTTCATGATTAATAAACCATGGAATTAAGTGCATGGTAGCCTTGTCTTTAGAATCAGAATACTGCTTTAAATCCCAATGTTATTTACAAGGTATGGTTTCAGGCTACTACTTAAAAGTGACTCAAGGTTTTCTCTTGAGTTCACTGTGCAGTTTCAATGAGATATGTTTTGCTTTGTTTTCACCCGAGATTGTTATCTGATGTTTTCACTCTTTGATGCTCTACCATTTGAGCCATGTTTCCAGTCCCAGAGACATTATTTTGTAATGTGTTGGAACAAAACACCTAACACTTATAAGTTATTAGTATGTATTGGCTGTTATTAAAATGTGTCTTTGAGCTCTTTCGATGTCTGTATAGTGCCAGTCCTTGTAAATGCAACATGAGCTCTTAAGAAATGGATGCATATCACAGCTTAATTACTTACCTCTCCCTCACACCCATTTCGCAGCTTCCAGTTTCTCACAACAGTGTTTCAAAGCCTGAGTAGTAACTTTCTAGGATGGATTGCTGGAATTGCATTTGCTGGAAAGAAAAGCAGGCACATTTTAATTAGCAAAGATCTACCAGATTGCCCTTCCAGTGCACGATGCCAGATCACGTTCCTGCCAAAACCCCATCAGGATTTCTCCCTACACTGCTGCCAGCACTGAGGATTATTGGTGATTTCATGTTTTTTTTTCCCCCATCAGTGAGCAGATACTGTGTCTCCCAATTGTTTAGCTTGCATTTCTCAGATTCCTGCTGAAGCGAAGAATCTTTTCATGCACTTGGCGGTCACAGGGATTTCTTCATTTGGGAATCCTTTCTTCCTATCCACTGTCCATTTTTTTTCGATGTGGATATCTTTCTTATTGGTCCGATCATTCCTTCAGCTTCTCAATGGCTCTTCAGTTATGTCCATGGTGCCTTTTTAGTTCTTTCACTGGGAATTTTCAGTAAAAATGTCATGCCCATTCTTGCTTCATGGATGACTTATCTTATTCATTCGAGAAAGTTCATGCACTGCTCTTAAAGGCTCTCTCTGTTTGCTTTATGAACTTGGTATTTTTTTAGCAGTCAGTTCGCTTATTGACTTTGACATCTTTCTTTCATACTCATAGTGATCCTTAAATATTTATACATTTTGCATTTATATTTTAATACCTGGTTTACTCATGGGTATCCAGTTTCTCTCCTTACTCACAATCCAATCTTTTTATGCTATAGGGGTTGGAGTTGACTGTGAGTAGCTGATTTTTGGCATGAGAGTATCTTAACTTTTGGGACATCCTTTGCTTACCTAAGAAGCGGGTATCACAGGATATTTTCTCCTATTTCCTGATCTACCTGAGGTTAACATGGTAGATCTTTATTTTCAGTGACTTCAATTTTTGCTTTAATTCTGTATCATCTATTCCTGTCTTGTTTTAGAACTGTTTCTCAACATTCTTCCTTTGTTGATGGCTTCCCTCTTGCTATTTTTTATTTGAAAATATTTGCCAGGGGTCAGTGGCTGATACCTATATTCCTAGCTATTCAGGAGGCTGACTTTTTTTTTTTCCGGTAGTGGGCTTGAACTCTTGGCATGAGCGTTGTTCCTGAGTTCTTCAGCTCAAGGCTACCACCCCACTCCTTGAGCCACAGTGTCACTTCTGGTTTTCTAGTGGTTAACTGGAGGTAAGAGTTTCATGGACTTTAGTGCCCAGGCTGGCTGTGAATCAAGATCCTTATATTTCAGTCTCCTGAGTAGCCAGGATTACAGGTGTGAGCCATTGCACCAGGCAGGAGGCTGAGATTTGAGGATCGTGGTGTAAAGCCAGCCAGAGCAAGAAAGTCTATGAGACTCTTACTTCCAATTAGCCACCAAAAAGCCAGATGCAGATCTGTGGCTCAAGTGGCACAGCCTTGAGCAAAAAAGCTCAGAGATAATACTTGTCCAAAACCTGAGTTCAAGCCTGAGATCTGATACAGTACACGCACGCGCGCACACACACACACACACACACACACACACACACACACACACTATTTTAATGCATGAGGACTGGTGTTATATATAAAATGATTTTATGTATTTATATATGTATATATATATAGATGTATGTGTGTTTATACACATCTATATAGATGTGTATAGAGGTATATATACATAAGTAATTTGTTCTGGGGCTTGAACTCAGGACCTCTCTCACTTGGCTTTTTTGCTCATAGCTCTACCATTTGAGACACACTTTTACTTCTAGCTTTTTATTGGTTAATTAGAGATAAGAGTCTTCCTTTTTTTTTTTGTCAGTCATGGGGCTTGAACTCAGCCTGGGAGCTGTTCTCTTTAGCTCAAGGCTAGCACTCTACCACTTGAGTCACAGTGACACTTTGATTTTTCTGGTAGTTCATAGGAGATAGGAGTCTCAGGGACTTTAGTGCTTGGTCTGGCTTTGAACCACAATCCTCAGATCTCAGCCTCCTGAGTAGTTAGGATTACAGGCTTGAGCCACTGATCCTTGGCTAGAGATAAGAGTCTTGAAGAGTTTGAACCATTATTCCCAGGTTTCAGCCTCCTGAGTAACTAGGATTATCTACTCAGCCAACAGTGCCCTGCAATGTCTCTGATTTTCCAGTACCTTAAGGACTCCTTTCTTAGAGCAGGAATCAGGATGGAGATGCAGGTGTATGGCTTCTGTTGAAGCTGTCTCTTTGAAATGACTGTTTTTTTTTAATTTTTATAAACCACTTTCATAATTAAAAGTGAATTTTCCTTTTGTTTTTCTATTTTTAGGAGGAAATTATCACTGTTTCAGGAGGAGAGCTGCTGCAGGAACCCTGTGGGCAGAGAGACAGCCCGCCAGACTACCATCTGTTGTTTGAATGATTTTTTTTTTTTACTTTCCCTTATGAATTGGATTCCTTTGGGCATCCTTAAAAAAACTCAGCAAACTTTCCAATTTCAATGCTACAGCGTTCTGGAAGATCCAAGGGGAACTCGTACATGAATCAATCTCAAGGAATGTACATATGAATGACATTTATGTTACTGTTCCCATTGCTAAGCTCAGAACAGATATGGCTAATAGCCAAAGTTATTATCAGGGATAGCCCAGCAATGTCTGCAGAAAATAAAACCAATTGGTCATGGCTTCTAGTGTGTAGATCAGGTTTTAACAACCCAAAAGGATTTTAGTGCCTAACTCTGAATTTAACATATGCTGAGTATTCAGTCAATGATTGTTGAATGAACCCATTTTGGAAAGTTTCCAATGCTTGTCAGTAATGACTTATAGTAAGTTATTTCCCCTTTCTCACTTTTTATAAAGCCATGAAAACAATAGGAAAAGGTGGGGAAGGATTTGGGTGGAGTTGGTAGACACTGCATCTTTCATTGATAACACCACTGGAATTACCCAAGGCCTCCAGGTGGGGAGTGATGATTGGACTCTGTCTATTTTCCTTATTCACGGGGAGTGATGATTGGACTCTGTCTATTTTCCTTATTCAATCTCTGACCTCTATCTTCCTCCATCTTTGAGTCTTAGGATGACCCTGGTTTTGCGATAGTAACCAGTTTTTCATGTACTCTTTAAAAAATGTGTTAGTGCTGGGACTTGAACTCAGGGCCTTTGATTTTTCCACTCAAGGCTGGTACTTTACCTCTTGAGCTATACCTTCACTTCTAGCTTTTTTTTTTTGGTGGTTATTTGGAGATCAGGTGCTCATGGACTTTCCTGCCTTGGAACCAGGATTCTCAAATCTCAGCCTTCTGGGTAGCTAGGATTACAAGTGCGAGCCATTGATGCCTGGCTTTCATGTGTACTTATGGGTGTGTCCTGAAGGAATTCAAGGATGGTTTTTAGACACTGCATGAGGCCTTTCCTCTCTAGGCTGCTTTCCATTTTCATGTCACACTCTGACCTCATTGGTGTTGTTTGTTTTTTAATTTTAATTCTGCTGGTCCTTTGTCTAAGTAGTTTCTTCATTTTGATCAGAAGACTCTTCCAATAACTAACTAGTAACCCTCAGGGAAGTTCGTCAAATCACATTCCACATTTATTGGCATATGCACGATTGTAAGATTATAGGCTCTGGAGTCAAGAAGACTTAGGTTCAGATCTTCCCCTATTCACATACTAACATTCTAAATGCTCATGTCATTGTGTTTGGTGAATGAGAGAGGATGAAAGGATGCTGGGTCCAGCAAGGAACTCCTTTCTTTCACTGGCTAGCTGTATTAAGCATCTCTTGTGTTCTACTTAACCTCTGTCCTCACCCATTCTTTGGAGCTTGGACCGGCTACCATCCCTATAGCCAATTTCGCATGGGGTGTGTATTTCCTGCCTGTGTGCATCAGCCTTACACAAGCATGAACCCATGGTGCTTTCTCACATGGCGTATTGTATATGGGCTTCTTGCTCCCTCCTACTGTTGAGTCAACATTCAAAAGTTAATGCTAGGAAGCTAATACCCACAGTAGTGGATGCTAGATCAATAGGTCGTTGAAGCTGGTTGCCTTTTCTCCTCCCTTCTTGCTTGTAGAACATCTGCTATAAGGGACAGTTCTTACTATGGCCCCATAGAAAACAGTGCTGCAAGATGAAGGAACAATGTGAGAAACCAGGCATTGGTGAGATCACTAGGGCATGATACATTCTCTCTATTGTCTTTACTTCTCCCTATCCTACTCTCCGGGATTTTACCCTTGACTCAAGCCTCAAGTCAGAACCTCTGGACTCCAGGCTCTACCTGGGTAAGCAGCCAGCATGTACTTGTGCTTAATAAATATGAGTTTTGCAACTTGGCTCCATAACTTCCTTTCAGTTGCTCACTTCACTGGGTAGGTGATACAGGGATTGCATTGAGAGTGTGGAATTGAAGCCATAGCTGAGGTTTATTCTATTTTCCTTATTCCTATTGAGACTTAGAGGTACCAGACTTCAATTTGGTTCTGACCCATTCCACCTATGAGAAGTTGTTGAAATCATTTAACCTCTCTAAATCTCTGCGCAAGTGGAAAAGAGAGATTTTCAGTGTGGCTACCGTTAGCTTTTGCTAGCTGGCAGGATCACTTAAGCAACAAATAAGGAAATTCCATCCAAATGAAATGTCTTATGAACCACAGCTACAGACGCCACGACAGCTTCGTGCTGAGCGAGGCACATGTCAGGGGAGAGGAAGCGATGATTTCCAATGTGTTGGATGAAACTTCCAGCAGCAGCTCTGAAAGCAGACCAAGATGGGCTGAGAACCCGAGTCTCCGGGCTGTTGTTCTTGTCAGCTCCTAATTAATATGTGAGAGACAACAGCTGTGTTTTCCAGCCCTCGCACATTTATTTCATTTCATTTGGGGCCTGCACTTTCTGCATGTCTCATATATCTTAGGTTTTACCTGGCTTTAAAATAAATTCCTTATAAGTTGTCCTGCAAATGGAATTACTGTCTGGAAAACTGCAATTTCATCTTGAGAGTTTTATTATGCTAATAAATGTCAGGATTCTCAAATAAAGGAATTTCCTATCTCTCTCTCTCTCTTTCTTTTTCAGAGCCCTGCACATTTAATGAAAAATAGTCATTCAGCTGCAAGACTCAGCAGAGGAAAATTTACAATCTATAGCTAGAAAGAGAAGTTGAAAAAGGCACTATGCACCTTTATGGAAGAGAAGTTTGGGGGATTTGAGGGCAACTTGGGGTACAGATGCAGGGAGAGCTCCTTCATGATAGCTATTCTTGGGGTTTATTGAGGGGCTCATGGGATAGAAGGGGAGAGAGCACCATTTAATGGAAAGCAAGAGCTATAATATCCAGGGCTTAGGAAGAGTTTGTTGTTTTGTTTCCCACCTTTCCTCCCCTGCTTTCTTCTGTGACATTACTGGGGCTTGAGCTCAGAGCCTTTTCCTCTCAGCTTTCTTGCTCAGAGATGGCACTTAACTACTTGAGCCATACCTTCACTTCCAACTTTTTGCTAGTGAATTAGAGATGAAGTCTTGTAGACTATTTTGCCTGGGTTGACTTTGAACTGTGATCTTCTAGGTCTGAGCCTCATGTGTCCAATTTCTTAAATATTCATCTTCAGGACTAAGTTCTAATTCCTGGTGAATCTCTCTATTCTCTGGGCTGTAATTTCTTTCTGTGAAATGCAATATCCATTGCTTGTTTCAGATGATGATTAGGAAAATAACAAGGTCTTGTTGGTGTAAGCCCTGTGGGAGTGTGTGTGTGTGTGTGTGTGTGTGTGTGTGTGTGTGTGTGTGCATGATTGTGTATGAGTTCTCTCCTGAGGGCATGAGGGAGACAACATTCTCTTTATCTTGTATTTTCTCTTTATCTAAGGAAACTGAGGCACAGAGAATTTTTTCTTTTCTCTTCTTTTTAATGTTCCCAGGGGTGCTTCTCAGGGAAGGTTCAGAACAGAGATCGATCTGCACAGACTGCTGTGTCTGCCTAGATTCGAAACTAAACTTCTCAAACTGGAATGTGTGAACAGAATGTGGACTGATATTAAAAGTGCAAAGCCATCTTCACGAGGTCTGGGATTAGATGTGAGCTCCTGCAGTTCTAAGAAGCTGAGAGGCTGCTGTGGCTCCACTGTAGACCACACTTGGAGAAGCCAGCTTTGCGCACGCGCGCACGTGTGTGTGTGTGTGTGTGTGTGTGTGTGTGTGTGTGTGTACATGCGTGCCAGCCTGCCAGCCTGCCAGCCTGCCTGCCTGGGGCTTGAACTCAGGGCCTGGGCAATTGTCTCTTAGCTTTTTTGCTCAAAGCTAATGCTCTGCCACTTAAGCCACAACTCTTTCAGCTTGTTGGTGCTTTTTTTTTTTTTTTTTTGCCAGTCCTGGGCTTGGGCTCAGGGCCTGAGCACTGTCCTTGGACTTTCTCAAGGCTAGAGCTCTACCACTTGAGCCTCAGCACCAATTCCGGCTTTTTTCTATGTATGTGGTACCGAGGAATCGAACCCGGGTCTTCATGCATGCTAGGCAAGCACTTTAACCACTAGGCCAAACTCCCGGCCCTTGTTGGTGCTTTTATTTTGCAGAGATGGGGGTAAGGGAGGATAAGAATCACATAGATTTTTCTACCTGGGTTGGCTTCGAACTGTGATTCTCAGATCTCAGCCTCCCAAACAGCTAGACTGACAGGCAAGAGCCACTTAGTTTCACTTTTTGATATCAGTGAGAGTAATATTAGGAACATGGGTGTACATTTTATGATGTTTATGCTCTAAAGCCAATGCCAGTTCTCCAACAATACTAGTTGACTGATTCTGAGCAATCTATGCTAAGGATATCCAGCTCCCCCATCTGAATGAATTCCTGAATTTCTCTTTTAATGTTCCATGACCTGTCTGGTATGTAAGTTAACTTTGGCAATAGGTATATCCTGGCAGGCCTGACTATCTATAAGCTATCCATGAAGCCAGCCAGGGCAGACACTCAGTCTCTATGTCCTGATTTTCATTTCCTGATGAGTGGTGGTGTTGAGGATTTTAGTTTAGTATTCTTGTCAGTTATATGCATAGTTCCTTTTGAGATATATCTACTCAGTCCATGTTACCATACAAAACCCCACATTATTTACTTACTCTTTTGTTAATACCTATTCTAGGTATTAAATACCAACTGCAGGAATATTTGCCAATACTTTCTCCCATCCTCTAGGTTGTCTCTCCTCTAGGTTGGATGTTTCCTTAAATTCCACAGCATCTTACTTGCCTCTCGGTGTTTAGTTCAGGCTTATGGGGTCTTATCCAGAAAAATCACTGCTTTTACTAATGTCTTGAAATGTTTCCCAGGTGGAATCACTAGGGAAATGCAAATCAAAATGTCATCTCTCCCCACTCAGAAGGGCTATTGCCAAAAAAAATCAAATGTTTACAAGCGTGCTGAGCAATGGGAACCCTGGTGGAAAGTAAATGACTATAGCCATGTGTCCACCCATTCCCCGCTCCCCTTTTTTCATTTCACCATACTGGGGGTCAAACCCAAGGCCTCCTGCATAGTAACAAGCTCTACCCTCTGCCCTTAGTATATAACCATTATGGAAAGAAGTCTGGAGACTCCACACAAAAAAGATTCAGTGATTCTGTTTTTGGCTATGTACCCAAAGGAAAAAGGAAAGAGATACCTGAACTCTCATGTGAATCACTGAATTATTCACAGGAGTGAGATTATGGAGTCAGCTGAGGTCTCTACAATTGGATGAACAGGGATGAGGTCTAAACACACAATGGAATATTAGTCAGCAAGTAAAAATCCCAAGCGTTCTTTACAAAATAGATGGCTATCGAGGACACCATGTTAAGTGAAACAAGTCATACAAAGAAAGGCAAATACTGCCTGTTCTTACTTGTATTTGAAGCTAATAAAAGCACTTTCCATAAATGTGAGAGTAGAATCGTGATTCTGAGATCTGGGAGGAGTAGGAGTAGGAGAAGTACAGACTCAGGTTGGATAAAGGGTCCTAAATTAGAGTAAGGAGAAATAAGATCTAGTGTTCTATAGTCTAGTTGCATGAACCTAGTCTATAGAAATGTACCTATTTTATAAAGAACTAGAAGTGAGGACTTCAAAAGCTCCCAAAACAAAGGCTAGACAGAAATGGGAATTACTCTGATCTGATCATTTCACATATGCATGTAGGTACATACCACAGTATAGACCACAAACATGTGTAAAGGTTATGTCAATTAAAAGTGTGATTTTTAAAAGACTCAAGGCCTTCTCTCACTGACCTAGTGCATGGCACACTGTGATTATATCTTGTGTCCATTCAGAGTTTCATCTCAGGAGTGGATTCCTGGATGAGCTGGGCTCTCAGCACATCCTCCACGAGATTGGGAGGGGCGCCGGTAGAGGACAGAAGAAGGCAGAGCCAGAGGTAGACTTGAATGTGGCTGTGCTAGCTCCTCTTATGAAGGTCACTTCCTCATCATGGAGGAACCAAGTGTTATGGGTGGGGGCCCAGGAATAACATGAAATGCCCCAAAATCTTTACAGGGAAGGCAGCAAAGAAGGCCCAGAGAACTTCTATGCCTGTAGGAGCAGGAGGGTAATGGAGCTTGTCTATGGCAGATACTTGACCTCTGCTCTTCCTCTTCCATTCTCACCCCCATATTGGAGGAGGCATGAGAGTACAGAAAGAGAAATGATCCTTGGAAGGTCATGAATATAAACTTGAATTAAAATGTTAAAAACAGGGGCCAGGAGTTTGGCCTAGTGGTAGAGTGCTTGCCTAGCATGCACAAATACCCGGGTTCGATTCCTCGGTACCACATACATAAACAAAAGCCGGAAGTGGTGCTGAGGCTCAAGTGGTAGAGCTCTAGCCTTGAGAAAGTCCAAGGACAGTGCTCAGGCCCTGAGCCCAAGCCCAAGACTGGCAAAAAAAATGTTAAAAAGAACAGAAAAGGCTTGTGGAAGAGGAAACGATTGGTGTGAATGAAGATCTGGATTCATGATTATGTGGTTGTGTGTGTGTGTGTGTGTGTGTGTGTGTGTGTGTGTGTGTGTGTGTCTGTATGTGTGTGTTGTAGAAATGAAATAGGCCCTTTAGCATATTATACTCTCCTGCCTTATTCTACAAACTAAGCATTTGCCTAGCCAAATTTTTCGTCAGGGACAAATTCTGTGCAGATTTTTCATGTACGTGCCCACAGACTTGGAACTTGTGCAAGCTAAGGAGATGACAGTGTTTGTACTGATAGCTTCAGAGTCAACCAAATATTGAGCCCAGACTGTCCATGACTTGTTTGGTTTTTTCCTGCTTCTTTTCCTGACTCTTTCCATGAATACTGTGGCCTGCTAACTGCCTTTTGTGTCTTTATGCTGGTATGTCCATTGGATAAATTTCCCTCTTCTCAGATCTCAAGGGTCTTGAAATCTAGCTTACTCTGACTGCAATGATTATTTTTCATTCTGCCATTCTTTAATGACTCTTTTTTCTCCCTGGGCAATATGAACCCGGCTTCTTGTGTCTGGCATGGGTATTGTGTTCAGTCTCATCTTTCTATTGGCAGCTGGTAGCTGAACAGAACAACAAGAGTTCTTTGGGATAATTAAGCATCGTTTCCATTTCTAGTTTCTAAGGATTTCTCAAAAGTAAAGTGCACTTACAGCCAACACAACAAAGATATTGCACAGAAATGAGAAAATAGCATTTTGATATATCACTAAATTACTTAAAAAAAAACTCTGTGAGCTATCAGGGGAAAGTTTCTTGTCCCTGGCTTGGTAGATAAGGACAAAAAAAATGATGTTTGAGTAGGGATGTTGTAGTAGGGAAAAGTGATGCAGTTAACAATCAAGCCGTGGGTGCTAGCACATGCACCCTTTATGGCTCTGGCCTAGTGCCTGCGCCCTTAGCCTCCATCTAATCAGGAGTCTTTTGTGTTTATGCATGGAGATGAGGGATTGGATTATGGGGAAACTTCTGGGCTCCTGCTGCAAAGCTGGGGAACCAATCATGAGACTCTCTGCAGGGCACATTTACTCTTGGGCCAATCAGGTTAGGGACACACCCTCAGGAGGAGGAGAGCAAGGGACCTTTTATCTAGTGGTTCCTAGGAGATAAACTGCAGCCACCCATTCTAGGACTCCTTCTTCCATTTTGATGTTTTCTTTTTCTTTTATTTTTGCTTTCAAAATAGCCCAGCCCTCTGCTGCAAATATTTTCCTGCCCTTTAATTCTTCAATTTGTGGAGAAAACCAACCCAAACCCTAGGCAGTATTACTGGCAATCCAGAGTCTGGCTCTAGCACAAGGTTTAGGAACAAATCAGACTGTTCTGTAAGAATGTCTGACAAAATACTGTTTGCCATGAACAATTAGGCAATTTGTTTAAGAAGCATGGAGTCCCTGAAAGAATGGCCATTGGGAAACTAATTAACAGCACTGCCTTAGACACATTCTTAACCTTTTAAAAAAAAAAAGCAGACACTAACTCAACTGAAGCAGAAATATAAAATCATCTTAGCAACAACTTAATTTTTATTACTTGGTATATAGCAGGGGAGAAATATTGTGTGTTAACAGCATTTACCTGACACATACAGAAGAACAATAAAGACCAGGCTGGGGGCTGCTGCACAGAAAACCATTAAAGAGAAAGCATCAGTATTCACCATAGAGATTTATGTTCTCCATTAAGCAATTCAATTATTAGCTTAAGGGAGGGACCATCTCTCCCAACAATTTTAAAAGCCCCTGAAACTGTAATTTCTAGCCAACTGCACTCAAAAGTATAATGATGACTCCAAGAGAAGAAAAAGTTAGAGACTCATTTTAGACACACCAGCCTTTTCTCTCCCCCTCCCTGCATCTCCGTTTCTTACTTTTCTCATTCTTCTGCCTCATTGACTACACAAGTTTTCTGCAGACACTTGAGTATGGCTGAGACAGAGTAGATCTGCTTTAGTCATTATCTTTGTAGGAAAGAACAGAGAGCTTCAAAAAAAAAAAAAAGATCATTTTAGGAGAACTCATTTAGCCTCCTAGTCTTTAACTATTTGGGCTGCGAGCTGTCCATCTTGGAGGAATAAGACGATGCTCAGGCCTACAGCCAGGCAAGAAACCTCTCTCACCCAGAGAGAGAGCTTGGGCAAGAAACAGATACCCAGACCTTTCACCTCTCCCCTTCGAATGCCCACTGACCTCTCCATTGGCCAGAAAAGACTCACAGGCTTGGAACTCTTGAAGGGCTTGGAACAATCAGACTCCCAATGGTGGCAGAGGACAAGAATATATCTGAATTGAGATCAATTGTGCTGCTGTAGTATAATCCAGGGATCTTAAAAACCAACCACCAATAATGTTCTTATTCTACACATGCTGATAGCCATTGCTTAGGTGTGAGCCTCTGAAGGATCATATTCTAAAGAAATGAAGACTATGTTTCTAGGGCAAAGTCTCACCCTCCATAGAGTCAGGAAAGAGTGGTTGCTCTATCTTTGGGAGAAGACAGTGCCATTTATTCTGCATAATTCAAGTAGGACAAGAATGTAGCCTTGCTGGGTGCTGGTGGCTCATGCTGTGGTCCTACTACTCAGAAGGCTGAGAGCTGAGGATCACAGTTTAAAGCCAGTCCTGAGACTCTTCTCTCCAACAAACCACCAGAAAGCTAGAAGTGTAGCTGTGGCTCAAGGGGTAAAACTCCAGCCCTAAGTGAAAAAGCTAAGGCATGGTGTTTCAGGCCCTGAGTTTCAATCCCCAGTTACTGACAAACTTGGGTATTTCAGACTACAATTAGGCATTCTAGAATCCTCTCTTCTTTGTAGGGTAGATTTCCAACTCTGGAGAATTCAGGGTGAAATCCTGGTGTCTGATGGGTTTGGCTAGGGGTTGTCTGTCTGTCAGGAGATTCTCTGTTCTGCTCAACATTGACTCATCTTGTAGGTCTGTGTTGCTTCCCTGATAGACCCTGGCTGGTAGCAGTTTCACCTGATTTCAGCTTTAGGATTCACAGGATGTGAACAAGTCTTCTTGCTCCCCTTGCATAGATGGAAATAGTTTCTCTGCTTCCTGGATTCTCTCCATCTGGGTGCATAGGACATCATTGTGGATCCATTCTACTTCTGGATTCTGCCTTCCTGAGGCAGGAAGGCTGGGAGATGGCTTATTGTCAGACTCCACTGAGGCCGGCGTGCCACAAATCCCTTCAGGCTCACACTCTAAGACTCTAAAATGCATGGCTCCTTTGGAGACTGCTCAGATGACTAGAGCTATGCTACATTCTTCCCTCTGATTCTTTTTCCACTGCCAATGTGAAGAATCTGCATCTCGTTCAAGGCTTGCAATGATCAGGGTTGAACAGGATTCAATTAATTTGTGGCTTTTTAAGTAGTTCACTTATGCTTGGAATATAGCCTTTGGCTTTCAGGCTAAACTGAGTTGATAATTGTCAGGCTGCCCGAAGAGACTTGGAAATTCTCTCTCTCTCTCTCTCTCTCTCTCTCTCTCTCTCTCTCTCTCTCTCTCTCTCTCTCTCTCTCTCTCTCTCCTCATTTCTACTTGTAGAAATGTTTAAAGAAGAATTTTTTTTAATGTTAAAGGCAGTTTGGAAGAAACTTTCAAAGAGGCAAGGATTTGACGGATTGATTTTCTGGTTCACTTATGAAAACAAATATAATGGGCACTGCATGCCTACATTTCTGAAGGAGAAAAGATCTTAGGGGCAAACGACACTGAGTCTGAGTTAGGTTCAGTGGCTCACACCTGTAATCTTGCCTACTTTGGAGATAGAGATTGAGGATTGCTCTTTGAGGCCAGCCTGGGCAGAAAAGTCCATGAGACTCTCATCTCAATCAGTGGCTGGGTGTGGTGGCAGGCACTGTTATCCCAGCTGCAGGGGAAACAGAAGGCTGGATGTAGTGATCTGTCTACCATCCACAATGACATAGAGAAGCATAAGTATGAGGATCACAGCCCAGGCACCAAGTGTGTTCCTTGAAAACAACTAAGGTCCAAAGGGATCAGAGAGGTGGCTTCAGTAGTAGAGTGCCTACTCAGCAGGTGTGAGACTGAGTTCAATCTCCAGTATTTCTCACCTCATTCCCCCCCCCCCCAAATAGTGTGTCTGCTGGGCACGAGAGGCTCATGCCTGTAATCCTAGCTACTAGGCATCTTGATGTGTGAGGATTGTGGTTTGAAGCCTGCCTGGGCAAGAAAGTCCTGGAGACTTTTATCTCCAATTAACTATGCAAAAACTTGGAAGTGAAGCTGTGGCTCAATTGGTAGAACACTAGCTTTGAGCAAAAGAGCTGGGGATAAAAAAGAGCTGTGGATAGAGTCTAGGTTCTGAGTTCAAGCCCCAGGACTGCCACACACACAGAATAATAATAATAAAAAAAAGCTCATCTGTTAGGGACTCACAAGCTTGTCCAGCCCTGCTTTGCATTTGCTGGCGGACAAAGAGAAGCAAGCGACTGCAGTCAATCATCCCTGTCCTCTGGTTATTTTATATGACTTTAAGACACTCGTGTTAGCTGGAGCTTCTATCCTCCCTGTCTGGGGGGATGGGAAGTTATAATCCTGCAGGGTCTGAGAACTGAAAAGTGCATTGTCTTCTCTGGAGACAGTGCTCACAGGAGACCCCAGCAGAGCCCGTCTGATGATGACGTGTTCAGGACTCATAAGACAGTAAAAGAAAGAGAAATCTGGATTAGGAGTCCTTCACTTATGCTTGCCATCTTCCTGCCAGGTTCTACTGGCTCTCGGTTGCTTCTTCTTTTTCATTCTTTTTCCTTTTCGTTGGTCGTGGGGCTTGAACTCAGGGCCTACACTGTCCCTGCTCTACCACTTTGAGCCACAGTCCCACTTCTGGGTTTCTAGTGGTAAATTGGAAATGAAAGTCTCATAGAATTTTCTACCCAGGTTGGCTTTGAACTGCAATTCTCAGACTTCAGGCTTCTGAGGAACTTGCATTATAGGCATGAGCCACCAGCACTTGGTCTATTACTTCTTTTTTTTTTTTTTGCCAGTCCTGGGCTTGAACTCAGGGTCTGAACACTGTCCTTGGACTTTCTCAAGGCTAGAGCTCTACCACTTGAGCCTCAGCACCATTTCCGGCTTTTTTCTATGTATGTGGTACCGAGGAATCGAACCTGGGTCTTCGTGCATGCTAGGCAAGCACTCTACCACTAGGCCAAACTCCCGGCCCCTATTACTTCATTTTTATACCTTGGAAACCCACATATCCTGTCCAGCCAGCATGTGTTCGCTCCTTAGTGTCCATTTCCTGAAGGCCTGCTAAGTTCTGGCTCAGCGCTGGATGCTGCATGCACAAGAACAAATCAGAGACATGCTGCACTGCTGGGTCTAGAGGAGATACTGGCTGGAGTGGATAGGGCTGGTGATCAGCTCCATTTTTAAGACCTTCTTTACCACCCCGGCTTCTTAGCTTGCTTTCTGTAGTGCCCATCTGCTGCTTCCAGCTGGTCTGCAGTGTGTGAAATGGCTCTGCAAGGCAGTATCTTAGGCTTAAGTTTTTCATCATTTTCTCTAACCTTGGCTGCCACTCCTGAGGTTTCAAGTGTGGAGTATGGAGACGTAGCTCCTTGATTTAACTTGGGGGTGACGTGAGGTGTGGTTTGCTTTCTTTATGTGACTCTGGAGGGGTGCGGAGTCAGCGTGAAGCTACCTCTGTTCATTCATGCTGGGATCTGTCTCTGACCAGGCATCTCCTGCTTCTTTCTTAGTCCTCTTTTCTTTTTCCCCCCTGATCATCATGGATCTTCTCTAGGAGAATATTTCCTTCATAAATCACTTGTGTATGATTTTTCTTCCCTAGGTCAAATGTGGGGAAGCAGGCTAAGGCACGTCACAGAAATGTGTTCTGGACACATTTAAAAGCAGATGGCTAAGTTGAAAGGGTGCTGGGAACACAGTTCATAAGCTGTGTGTGTGTGTGTGTGTGTGTGTGTGTGTGTGTGTGTGTGGCATAGAGGATGTACACCAGGGAATGTTTGGTGGCGTGTAATGGTGACAGTGGTTGTACGTGGATCCATGGCCTTGGCAGTGGTTCTGATTGTATTTCCTTACATTTTCATTCATCCTCCAGGTAGTGATCCTCTTACTTTCAAAATTTATTTTTATATTTGGTTTACTAGGATTTGAACTCAGGTCTTGGGCTCTACCATGTCAGCCACTTGCCCAATCCCTCCTGCTGTTTGTTCAGGTAGGGTCTTGCTCTGTTTTTGGGGTTGGCCTTATAACTAGGAGCTACCAGTGGATCCTTCCGAGGAGGGGAGATGACAGCTCATGCTGCTATGATGCCTGGATCCCAGTGATCTTTCGAGCTACTTGATGAATGCTTCTGTAGCAATCTAGAGACATTTGTGGTGTTTATGGGGGAAGTCTGGGATGGGTGAGGTCGAGGGATGGGAGGAGCATGCGTCTACCCATACAGGTGTGAGGAAGTGCTCCTGGGCGTGGGGAATTACGATAGTTTAGCATTATTAGAAATGAAAAGCAGGGAGGGGGGAGAGAGAGATAAAGAGAGAGACAGACAGACACACAGAGATGGAGACACAGAGATGGAGACAGAGAGACAGAGACAGAGAGATAGAGACAGAGAGACAGAGACAGAGACAGAGAAAGACAGAGAGACAGAGACAGAAAGACAGAGAGAGACCGAGACCGAGACAGAGAGAAGGGGATAAAAGGGAGGGATGAGAGGAGAAAGAGAGCGCACTAGAGAGCTGGGAGCCAGGAGAGAGCTGGGAGATAGGACATAGATGTTTCAGTTGCTGTTTCAGAATATGACCTACACGGGGAGATGATCTTTTAACCTTTTAGTAATCTGATTTCTCCCTCTTCTCTTTTTCTTTCTCTTCCTCCTTCTTTCTCTCCCTCTTTCCCTTTATTTATTTTAGCAATTCAAGGTCTAGTGCTTGTCTAGCAAGCACTCTGTCACTTCAACCATGCCCACAGAGTTTAGTTTTTAGTGTGCGTGCGTGCGTGCGCATGTGTGTGTGTGTGTGTGTGTGTGTGTGTGTGTGTGTTTACTTCTCAGTTACTCTTATGCTTTTGCTTATCAGCATCCAACTATGATTCTCCCATTTCCATCCTACCTCCAAATAGCTGGGATTATAGCATGCGCTACTATATCTGACTTGCTCTTTTTTTTTTTTTTTGATAGGTCTCACTAACATTTCATCCAGCTTGGCCTTGAACTGTGATCCTCTTATCTCTACCTCAGGCCTGCCCTAAACTCTTTGAATGCAAAATAATGTTTTTTTTTCTTTTAAAGCTTCTATCTTTATAAGTAGACCATTTCTATAACACTTGTTTCTAACTATCTAGATCTTCCTTGCCTAGGTCCAGAGGTAACATGAAGAAAGCACCCAAGTTTTCCTTAACTTCTATGCCCTCTCATGCAAAGAAGAACTTAAACAAGGAAGAGGATTTCTTTGAAAGCACTGGGCATTCTTTTTTTTTAAATTACTTTTATCTTTATTGAATAGGTAATGAGCAGGTGGTTATAGTACATAAGTCAGATTGTGAGTACATTTGTTTTTAAACATTGTTACCCCATCCCTCATTTTCTCTTGTATACCCCTCCCTACTCGCCGCCTCCTAAGTTGTAGAGTTCATTTCCAGCCTAGTGTCAAGTGAGTACCAGTGTGGTATTAGTTCACCCTTTGTTCTGCTGTTTCTGTGATTCCCCGTCCCTTCCACAGATAGAATAAACGTAGATACAAGACATAAGGCACAAAAAAAAACTAAGAGAAAAAAGAAAAATAAAGAGAAATAACTACATATAGGACATAATAAGAACCTCTTGTTTCCAACTCTTAGAGTTTGTGTTGATACTCTTCATTATATATGCATTTAGCAATTGTGTTCCTGACATTCTCTGTTAAGAATATCACAGATGTATTCTAGTTCTTATAATTGAGGGAAACCATGCAACCTACTTTTCTTTTACTCCTCTGACTATAGTTTTTTTTCCAGGTCTTTCCATTGCCTTATGAATGGGGCAATGCTGTTCTTTCTGATAAACGTATAGAATTTCATTGTTTATATATACCACAAGCACTGCACTTTCTGTCCTCACACTGGATGTACTGTTATTCTCAGGTCAGTTTACAGATAAGGAAACTGAGGTCACAGAGCTCTGATGCTAAATCGTGAGCTCCGATGTGGCTCTATGGCATCATGTCTCTCCCTCCGTGCTCTGCCAACATTTTGCCTGCAGGTCAAATTCCTGTGTCTGCTCAGAGCAGATGTGAAATGCGCTCCCCTCTACAGTGGTGGCCAATCTTGGTTCTCCAGCGTCGTTCCAGCTGGAGACAGCCCAGGTCACCATTCAGTGAACTGTGAGCCTGGGGTTCATGTACTAGGGGGAATCCAGCGTTGGCAGTAAGGCACTTATAAGCGAATGGTGCATATGAATGTGAGGCACAGTGATTTACCTGTCCGTGTACATCAAAGACCTTTGCTGATCAATCCCTTGGTCACAGAATGGCCTTGTTATCTGTTATTTGTTCACACCACATAAGAGAGTCATGAGAGAAGTGTGGACATGACCATTTTAAATCTGTAGTGTTTCAGGTGAAAGTTAGCAGAACAACTGAGGCCCAAACAGTGATGCCCGATTCTAAAGTCTGAGCTAACACCCAGACGCCTGCCATTCCAAGTGTGGAACTTGAATTGGTAGCACCACTTGAGAGCTCACCAGAAATGCAAGATCCTAGGCTCCAGGCCTGGGATCTTACAGAGTGATGTTAAGACATGGTAAATTTCAGGACTGGGAGCATAGCCCAGCTATAGAGTGCTTGCCTAGCATGTACGAAGTACTGGGTTTGATTCCTCAATACTACATACACAAAAAAAGCTGGATGTGGCATTGTGGTTCAGGTGACAGAGTGCTAGCCTTGAGCAAAAAAGTATCCAAGGACACTGCTCAGGCCCTGAGTTCAAGCCCTAGAACTGGCAAAAAAAAAAAAAAGACATGATGAATTCAAGGCATTTGTGGCCCATTTCTTCCTCTTCACCCTTTCAGAATCTCAATGGGTTTTCTCCTGATTGCTATTGAGAATGGACAGAACAGTCTATAGAGCTAGAGGGAGGGCAGTGGCTCACATCTGTAATCCTAGTTACTCAGGAGGCTGAGCTCTGAGGACTGAGACTGAAAGCCAGCCTAGACAGGAAAGTCCTTGAGACTTTTATCTCCAGTTAACCACCAGAAGGCTAGAAGTGGAGGTGTAACTCAAGTGCTAGAGCAGAAGGCCCCCCTGCAAAGACAAAGCCTATGGAATGTTTCTTTTCCCCTGTAGTACGGAGGATTTTTTCCACTTTAGCCCCATAGTTATGGGATCCCAAGCAACGCTGGTAAGGAGAGGTGGCTAAGCCTGCAATATTTCATTTGGCCAGCAGGAGGTATCCGCAGCCTCTTCCTCTGCAAGATGATCAGGTAGCTCAGAGCTTGTCTACTTGGCCAGTGCACTGCATGGATTAAAAGCAACCCTGTGGGGACATGGCCCACTTTCTGCTTGCTAGGCCTGGGCACTTGAGTTTGTCATTGAGCACATGCTTAAGTGTAGGTGAAGGAAGTTACCCTCAGCAACACTTGGAGAGCTGCAGATTTGTGCCCAGAGGTGGGGGTGAAGTGAATAGGAGGCAGGGGGATTCTAATTCTGATTTTGCCATGAACTCCCGGTGTGACTCTGAGCCTCGATTCCATTTTTTCCTCTTGGCTTTAGATTCCTCATCTGTCTGTCCTCAGACAGGAATCAAGTGCTTGGATCACCTCAAAGTTCTTTTCAAGTTGCAATGTTCTATGAAGTCATAATTAAAATGCCCTGGGAGATTTAAAAGAATCTTTCTATAAAATCACACTGTGCAAAGCCAATTATCACTACTTAACTCATCTAGTTTGTAACTTTACTTTTTTCTAAGTTTTAAAAAAAATGTTTACAAGCGAATATCTAAAATAGGAAAAGATATCACAAAACACAAATTAAATAAGTTGCCAATACCCCAAATCTCCCCCAAATCCAGGAAAATGGAATATATATTTATCAAATAATCACCTAATTCATCTATAGTTTCCTTCTTGATTTCATATGCTTTGATTATCTCTCTGTAGCATTGTATCATTTATTTTTTTCCTGCACACACTTATAGCAGATAAATCAGCTTTTGTTCTGACAGAGTCACTCAAAATTCAGGTTTCATTATTAATATTTGGGAAGCATAAACTATGTAATTTCAGACAAGGACTCACTGTTATAGTATTGTTTCATGATTATGCTTTTCAGACATGAACTCTGAAAAATGTATTTCACCCAATCTACATCAACAAAGAAAATAGCCACAGTGCATTTATAAATTCTATGCTGCATTGTTGACTATGTGGTCTTGCAAGAATTTTCATTTTGCCCATTTGGTTCCTACCATTGATGGTATATATTTTGTGACTGGGATGACCTTTGCACAGATTAACATCTGGCTTATTGTATTCAGAGTGCCCCATTACTTCCATCCCTCACTTATCTGGGAAGGAACATGGGACAGTCACCTAGGGTGACAAAACTGGTGGATTGCGCCTTCAGTACCGAATGTCAAATGAGTCCTGGTGGAAAGCCTTTCTGAAAGCTGTTCCTGCACTTGGGTGTGAAATCAGGGCAGAGGTTCTGTTGTTGCTGTGACGGACCTCCAACAGGGGGCAGTGCAGGCCAGTGGCTTAGGTAGAGCAGGTTTCAGTATTCCCTGGGTTGGTTCTCTTTCAGGTGATGTAGAGGGAACAGCTGAAAAAATTCCCCGGTGTTAGTTTTCCTTCACCTCTCCTGAGGTGGTTTGTACCTCAGTGTCATTTCCTTTCTACCCTTTGTTGATGAATCCTCATTTCCTTTCCACTCATCCCTGCAGAAAAAGAACCAAATATTTCATTGATTTATTTTTGGAGTCTAGTCCCAAGCTGGGTGCTGGTGGCTTATGTTTGTAATCCTAGCTACTCAGGAAGTAGAGATTTGAGGTTCCTGGTTTGAAGCCAGTGAAAGAAGATAAATCCAAAAGACCCCCCCTCCCTTTTTTTTTTTTTTTGCTAGTTCTGGGGCTTGAGCTCAGAGCCTGAGCACTGTCCTTGGGTTTTCTCAAGGCTATCGCTCTACTACTTGAGCCACAGCATCACTTCTGGCTTTTTTTTTCTATGTATGTGGGGTGCTGAGGAATCGAACCAGGGTTTTCGTGCATGCTAGGCAAGCACTCTAACACTAGGCCAAACTCCCAGCCCCCAAAAGACTCTTTTTGCCAATCAACTAGCAAAAAGTTGGAAATGGAGGTATGGTTCAAAAGGTAGAGTGCCAGCTGAGCAATAGGGTAAGGCAGAATGTGCAGTCCTGAGTTCAAACTCCTGAATGTCACAAAAAGATAAAGAAAGGAGAAAGGAAGAAAAAGTAAAAGGAGAATATGCCTCTTACTCATGTCTGGGACCTTTTGCCCCTCTACTTATATAATAATACAGTGAGCCAAACACAGAATGAAACTTCAAGCTGAGACAATATAACTGAAGAGCTTATTTGAGCAAACAGCAATTTGTGGATGAGGTAGCTCTCTAAACCAAAAATGGATCAGGACATTTACAGAGAGAACCCAAGGGGCAGGTTTTATAGGATGGAAATTTCTGATTGGTCTGTCCCACCGCAGAGTCCTTGGGTAGTTAATTATAAATTGTGATCAACAGAGCTGAAGTTGTTTTCCCTTTAATAGGCATCGAAAAGATATAGCTCAAGTTTCCCTTACATTTGCAAATCATACACAGTTAAATGAGAGCTGTTGGCCATCTTTCTGTCACTGTAACAAATATTTCAGATAAACTCATGTAGAGGAGAGATTTTGGAAGTTCTAATCCATGAGTGTGTAGATCTATAGCTTTTAGATGGCTGGGGGTAGTGCAGCCGGTTCTGGTTAGAGCAAGTGACTGAGCACCATCACCCAAAATGCATGAATGGAAAGGGAAAAGGAAGAAACTGGAATCCCACGATCCACTTCGAAGACAGGAGCTCAGTGGCTTAAAGGCCTCCCCTTAGGGTTTACCTCTTAAAGGGCCCACAACTCCACTTCTGCTCCTATGAGCTTTAGCCTTTCACTGTGGGCCTTCGGAAGGACATTTAAGTCACAAACTGTAGCATGTTTGCAATGGACTCTTCTGGACAGCTCTCTAGTTTATTTTGCTTTAACAACTATACAGGAGGAATGACCTTACTTTCTCAAAAAGAAAGTAATGTAAGAAAAGAGTGGGGGGAAGAGACTGAGGGAAAATGGCTTCTGAAAGGGTCAGAATGAAGAGATACAACATGGGAACTTTTTTCTTTTGGTCCTGATTTGAATGGAGTATGGAAAGAACATTTGTGAGTCATGTAGAGAGTTGAACATGGCCTGAAAGGTAGTTGCTACTAGAGGGCTTTGTTAATATGGTTAAGTATCATGTGATGACAGTTCAGATTAAGGTTCAGCAAGTGGTCCTTACTGTTCCATTCCCTCCATGGTAAGTGATATACAGCAAAAGAAGAGGAAGAAGAAAGTTCTAGAGGGGAAATGACAAGGACCTGAGTCACAGGATGAATGAATGATGAGGTCATTTTTCTCTTTGCATCTTTCCCGCCTCTTCCCTGTAGTTAACCCTTTACTTGGCACTGGGCTGCTGCTCCCTCTCACTTCTTTTCTACATTCCATCTTCCTTAGACCTGGTGGGACTCAGGTCTTGCTGGTCTTGTCTGTCCCTTTCCTAAAAGTTCCCTGGGCCTCCCACTGAATTCACAGAGCATTGTGCAGGGGTGAGTTCTTGTTCAGGCTTTCATCTGCTTAGCTGGACTAAGGGCTCCTTGAGGAGAGGCCAGGGGTGTGTTGGATGTCTGCAGCAGGGAGTTTGGTGATTGAAAAGTACACCAGGCCCAAATAGTTTATTCTAAAAATTGCATTTATTTTGAAAATTGCAGAGTGGCTCTGTACAGTCATATGGGTGTTATCAAAGGGGTTTGGAGGTAGCCAGGAGCTGCTGGAGGATAGTGAGGGAGGAGACCACATTGCATTGTGTCCATCCCTGGTCAAGGCTCTTCAGAGAAGAAGTCTTGTTGGCCTCAAGGCAGGACTCCTGGCAGACCATTTGTTGGTCTCCTCTGGTGCAGTGGTGTCAGATGTGAACACATGCAACTCAGCCTTGACTCTCAGCTTCTGCTTGCGGAATAATTAAAACACAATGTCATTGGGTGCTGATCTACTCAGGAGGCTGAGATCTGGGGATCCTGGGTTGAAGCTAGCCTGGGTAGGAAAATCCTTGAGACTTTTATCTTAATTAACCCACCAAAAAGCTGGACGTGGAGCTATGGCTTAAGTGATAGGACACTAGTTATGAGGGTAAAACATCAAGTAAGAGTGGAGGACACTGAGTGCAGGACACACACACACACACACACACACACACACACACACACAGTCTCTGAGGATCAGGGCCCCAGGTCTCATCCTTAAAGACCTGTGATGATGACACTCTCTGAAGTCAAGGCTGGAAGGTCTGGTTTGGGAACACTCTTTGCCTCACCACCGTGCTGGGATTTAATGGAATCATTCTGAAGCTGCTAATGGGTACACACACAAAAAACATAGCTTTACTAAAAAATATTGTTTTTGTCAGTCTTGGGGCTTGAACTCAGAACCTGGGCACTGTTCCTAAGCACCTTTTGCTCAAGGCTAGCACTCCACCTCTAGAGCCACAGTGTCACTTCTGTTTTTCATTTGTTTGTTTCTCTGTTTATATGGTGCTGAGGAATTGAACCCAGGACTTCATGCATGCTAGGCAAGCACTTTACCATTAAGCCATTCTCCCAGCCCAACACACAGCCTTTTATTTTGATAAAATACGCTCAGCAGTTGCAGCAGTTTGCAAAGGAAGATTCTTCAAGCCATGTGCTTCAAGAAACAAATATTAAGATGAGGGTCTTGTTGCCCAGAGGGGAAATTCAGAGGGATGGGATAGAGCTTCTTTGCTGAAGAAAAAAGGGGCTGGATAATCAATTCAAATTCATTGTTGAGAGAAGAGAGCGTGTAAGAAGGCAGTAGTACAGGATGGAGTGAGAAGGGAAAGCGAGCAAGAGGTGAGCAGAAAGAGCTAAAATACCAAACACCCAGAGAGATTTGTAGTTCCTTCTAGCTGGAGAGAACTAGAACATTGAGAACCAAGGACCCAACATGGCACCTCCCTCCCTCCACCTCAGGATAAAATGCCTCCTCCTCTGGCAGCTATGATGAAACCTGGGCACTGAAGGCCACAGAAGAATGTCCTGATTGACTGTGGCTGGAGCTTCAGTGGGCATGTGTGGTGGAGGGACCCTGCAGGGTCCTGCAGGGGGAGAATGGTACTGGCTGGAGCTTGGTTGTCCTCATGCTTCTGCAGTGAGGACCACTTGCAATCTCACGTTTCCACTACCTATGGAGTGTATACATCGTTATGTGGAGCTTGTGGTGCATAAAGCATTTGCTCTTTAGTTATTTTGGGTTTATTTGTATTTATGTATTTGACTTATTATGCTGGTTGTGGGGCTCTAACTCAGGGCCTGGACACTGTTCCTTGGCTTTTTCATGTCGTTGTTCAAGGCTGGCAATCTACCACTTGATCCACATCTTTATTTCTGACTTTTTTTTGGTGGTTAAATGGAAATAAGAGTTTCTTGGATTTGTCTGTCCGGGCTGTCTTTGAATCATGATCTTCAGATCTCAGTCTCTTAAGGCTCTAGGATTACAAGCACGAGCCAAGGTGCCCAGCTGAGGTTTTGGTTCTTAGGAGCAGAGAAACTTCAACCTCTACCTTTTGTAGCTGAGGGTGAGAGGCTGGACCAAGCCCATCCCAGCTCTCAGTGTTGGAGCTGAGAACCTGGAGTGTCTCCTCCATTGAGTTAGCTTGGGGAACTTGACAGATAACTGATTTAAACTGGTCCAGGTCCAGTCTGAGCAGAGGGACTCAACAATTCCAGGTGACTGGAAACCGTAGCCGAGGTGGAAAGCTGCTGCCAGCCCAATTCTTCTTCATTAGGCATAGAGAAGTTTCTCCAGCTCAGCTGCCTGCAGAGAGCAGTTTGCATCAAGGCACAATGCCAGTCTCCCACCTGCTGGATCCGGGGTCTTCTAAATCTCCCACAGACTGGAAACTGGCCAAGTGTGGCACCTGGGGACAGCATGGGACCTCTTACTTGGTTGTTGTTGTGTTTCAGCAAAAACATTCTTGCCAATTCATCTAGCCAGTAAAGGAAGCTTAAGCCTTTGGGGTCCGAAGCCCTGGCTTATTGTATTTTGGGAGATAGCCTATCACTGTTTGTCAGCCAGATTGTGATATATTTCTGACAATTAATTCTGCTACATAGATTTGCCACCCTAATTCCTTAAGGGTAGGCAGCATGTCTCCGAGTCTCCTGTGGTACCTCTGCTTACAGGACAGAGCCCGGTACTCAGCCAAGACCATATGAAAACCTACTGGGGAGGGCAGCTGGGTGGACAGACAAATGGGCTGATGGATTCGGAGGTGATGGGTATGCCATTGAGCAGGTAGGAAGATGGGTGAGAAGCAGGATGAACTTCCAGCACTGCCTGGGAGATCATGGCCTCATTGGTTTAGTTCCAAAGCCAGCACTGATGAGAAATATTGGAAGGCTGAACAACTTAGAAATTCAATGCTTTTTCTTTTCTTTTTCCTCTTTTTTTTTAAAGAATGACCGAATCTCAGAGGCCAGACAAGTTTTATTTTTACTTATTCACATGGCCACAATTTAAGATTTTGTGAGTAGCGGCCACATCTGCCTCTCCATCTGGTGACACACACCGTCCCTGCCGGAAGACTAGAGATCACTTCCTAAGAAAGCCATCAGCCTGAAAGGGTGACCTTTCACACACGATGATGTGTAAGAGAAGAAATAAAGCTGCAATGAAAGGAGGAAGATTTCTTTCTTTCATTCTTCTCCATCTACCTTTATTCCTAGAGAGGATGACTTGGCTCCCATTGCCTTTTTTATTCTTCCATTGTATGGGCCCTGGCTTTGCAGAGGGTGGGGAGGGGACCCTTCAGGACAGAGACACTTGTCAGCAGAAAATGGGGAATCCAGCCTCCAGGTGGCTCTTCCAACTCCTGTTCTGACCTGGATTCATTCCCACTTTTGCTCATCACAGGTAGGGCCTGTTCTTAAAACACCATTGAGTAGAAAGTCAACCACATCTTGGAAGTATTATCTGCTTTCTGACAGGGACATCCGTGCCTGTGGGATCCTGTCTTGGGGCCTGTCAGATGCTCTTGCTTGTCATATAAAAAGACACTCTCAGACCCTGATGTTGTCAGGCCTTTAGGAAAGAGTAGGAAAAGCACAGCACAAACTCCTATCTAAACAGTCCCTCTGACAGCTCCAAGAAGCTCTCACCACTGACCCCTGAACTTTATCCTGGCAGAGACAAAGCCCACTGAATTGTTTTAGGCTTTTATGTGAGCCAGAAGCTGATCTTTGCTAGATGACTTCTTGTTACCGTAACTAATATCTGAAATACTCAAGATGAAGTCAACTTATAAAGAGAAAAGATACACTTTGGCAAACACTCCTGGATTTCAGCCCAGGATGGATTGACCCCCATGGCTTTTTAAGCTTCTGGTGTTTGGATGGAAAGGTAGGAAAAAAAATAAAAGCATATACCTCCATATTGCAGAATAGGTATTAGTCTTCAGAGGGTAATATAACAGGACCAAGGCCAAACTAGACTCACAGTATGTTTAATCTACTCAAGGACTCTTGAGTTGAATCACTGGGTGACTTCCCCTTAGGGAAGAGGGGCAGGTTGCTGAGAAAGGAACAGGTGATCTTTAGTGGAGATAAAATGTATTCCCTTCAGGGCATCTTTTGAAAGCAGATACCAAATTCTTCTATGTGAAACAGGACAGACTTGTGGGATGCATACTCCTGATTTATGGAATTTGGGCTAATTCTGAGTAGTTAGTGTTGTCATGAAATACATTCCCTTTAGATTTTCAGATGATTTAATGTAGCAGCTGTTTTTACAGCTATTTATTAAGCTATATTATGATTTATTTTTAACAATACTACTACTCAAAACAAAAATTAAGTCTCCTTTTTATGTTTGTTTATTTTTTTTACCACTATCGTAGAGTTGATATTTAGGGGGGGTTACAGTTGCAGGAATTAGGTAGTGAGAACCTTCTCAGTTTTTCCCTCCCAATCCACTCACCAGATATACAGTTCATTTCCCACATGGTATCTAGTGAGTACCACTATTGTATTTGTTCCCTCTTTGTTCTGACTCTTCTGTGCCCCCTTCCTTGTGACCCTCCCAAATACAAACAAGACGAAAGAAGAGGAAGCCAAAACAGCAATGCTGGCAACTGCAAATGTCTCTTGTCTCCTTTCCTTGGAGTTCATTTCATAAAATATTATTTTATATGATCATCTGCACATAGCTGTTGAGCCTTTGTGAAACATTTCCTCTGAATATCCTCTGTTGGCCTCAGTGTATGAATGTCCACAGTCTTAAATACTTTTATCTGTGTGTGTGTGTGTGTGTTGTCAGTCCTGGGGCTTGAACTCAGGGCCTGGGCATTGTCCTTGAACACTTTTTGCTCAAGGCTAGTGTTCTGTCACTTGAGCCACAGTACCATTTCTGGCTTTTTCTGTGCACTGGAGAATAGAAGCTGGGGCTTTATGCATGCTAGGCAAACACTCTACCACTAGGCCATGGACCTGGCCCATGAGTGTGTGTGTGTGTGTGTGTGTGTGTGTATTTTAAACATTCAGTATACTTACCTGTACATTCATAGGCACAGTTTAGTTACCACAAATGAGGGAAACCATTTCTTTGGCTCTGGCTCACTTAGCTTAATATAATTGTTCCAAGTCTTTCCATTTCCTTATGAATGGTACCTCTCATTCCTAACTCTCAATAGCCATGTGTTATATGTACAAAATAGCAATTTTTCCCATCAGCATATTTATTACTCTTTTATTTACTACCATATCTATTGTGTCCATAGATATTTTCTATTTTATTCCAGAGTTGGTTTTTCTTTATTGATCCTGTCTAAGTTTATTGCGGATTTCCTCAAAGAACAAGAGTTTAGTTTTTTTAATGTAACCCTTCTATTAATTACAATAAAAAAAGAAGGGAATCTCTGTATACAATAACTGGCTTTTAGTTTTTAGAACATAATCAAAATTAGGCAAAGGGTTTGTATATCATAGATACATATTAATTTATGAAATTAAAATTATGTATATAGAGTCATAGATTTTTATGTCTAGTTATATTTATAGGAAATTATAATGTTTAAAGTAGACATTAATTCACATACATTGATACCCTTTCTCATGTCTTGGTCCCCATTACCCTCCCCCCCCACCCAACATCTTGTTTTACCCCTTCCCTATCCTATTTCAAATAACCAAATACAAATATATCCAATATATCAGATAACAAAGGAAGATACTGTAACAATATGAGATAACCAAGGGAGAGCAAAAGAGATGAGAGATAACATAATACATTAAGGACAACAATCACTCATTATATGGCTTTTGTTTCAATATCCTAGAGGTCCTTTTATTTAGCGTCATACTGTATGGCCTTATGTATCTAGGTTTTGCTCTATTGCAAATCTCTGCTAGGAGAGCCCAAGGTTTCTACTGATTATGACAAATGAGGGAAACCATTGAGCCTAAGTTCCTTTGAGTCTGGCTTACTTCACTTAATATGATTTTTTCTAAGTCTTTCCATTTCCTAACAAATGGGGCGATGTCATTCTTTCTGATAGCAGCATAGAATTCCATTGTGTACAAATACCAAATCTTGTTGATCCATTCATCAACTGAGGGACATCTAGGATGGTTCCATATCATTGCTATGGTAAATAGTGCTGCAATGAACATTGTTGTGCTAGTGGATTTAGTATGTCCTTGTTTCTGGATGATTGGGTAAATGCTTAGTAGTGGAATTGCTGGGTCATAGGGGAGCTCTATGTTTAGTCTTTTGAGGAATTGCCATACTGCTTTCCATAGTGGTTGAACAAGTTTGCACTCCCACCAGCAGTGTAGTAGTGATCCCTCCTGGTCACATCCCCTCCAGCATCTGTTGTTACTAGTTTTCTTGATTCTGGCCATTCTAACTGGAGTAAGGTGGAATCTTAGAGTTGTTTTTTGATTTGCATTTCTTTTATGACCAGCGATGTGGAGCATTTCTTCATGTGTCTATAGGCCATTTTTGTATCTTCTTCAGAGAAGACTCTCTTTAAGTCTTTGGACCATCTTTTAATGGGATGGTTGTTTCTTTGGAGATTAGTTTTGGAGTGATTCAATTTTTTGAGTTGTTGATATATTTTAGATATGAGGCCTTTGTGCGTTGTTTGGTTGGTGAAGATTTTCTCCCACTCTGTAGGCTTCCTCATTAATTTACTAGCTATGTCCTTTGCCATACTAAAGCTCTGCAGTTTAATGCAGTCTCACTTATCCAGCCTTTCTCTGATTTGTTGTGATTCTTGGTCCTTCTTAAGAAAGTTTCGACCTGTGCCAAGGAGGCCTAGTGTATCTCCTATTCCTTCTTGTAAAGTTTTCAGTGTGTCGGCTTTTACCTCAAAGTCTTTGATCCATTTGGAGTTAATTCTAGTGCAGGGTGACAAAGAAGGATCCAACTTTAGTTTTCTGCATGTGCTTAACCAGTTCTGCCAGCACCACTTGTTGAAGAGGCTGTCTTTCTTCCATTCTATTTTTTTGGCTCCCTTGTCAAAGATTAGGTGGCCATAGGTCTGTGTTTAATATCTGGGTCCTCAGTTCTATTCCATTGGTCTTCAGGCCTGTTCTTGTGCCAGTACCAAGCTGTTTGATTATTATAGCTCTGTAATAGAGTCTAAAATTTGGTATTGAAATTCTTCCTACGCTGTTCTTTCAACTAAGAAGTGTTTTTGCTATACGGGGTCTTTTATTATTCCATATGAAATTTTGGATTGCCTCTTCTATTTCTTTAAGGAATGACATTGGGATATTGATGGGTATTGCGTTGAATTTGTAGATAGCTCTTGGCAAGATTGTCATTTTCACGATGTTGATTCTTCCAATCCAGGAGCATGGGAGGTTTTCCATTTCCTCAGTTCTGCTTTAATTTCCTTTTTCAGGGTTTTAAAGTTTTCATCAAAAAGGTCCTTTACATTCTTAGTTAAGGTAACTCCTAGGTACTTTATTTTCTTTGAAGCTATTGCAAAAGGAGTTGCTTTCCTGATTATTGCCTCATTCCTCTCACTGTTGGCATAGAGGAAGGCAGTTGATTTTTGAGGGTTAATTTTATAGCCTGCTACTCTTCCAAAGTTTTGAATCAGCTCAAGGACCTTGGGAGTGGAATCTATAAGATTCTTTGAATATAGAATCATGTCATTTGCAAAGAGGGAAAGTTTTACTTCCTCTTTCCCTATTTGGATTCCCTTTATGTTTGCTTCTTGCCTTATTGCATTGGTTAGGAATTCTAATACTATGTTAAAGAGGAGTGGAGAGAGTGGGCATCCTTGTCTCGTTCCTGATTTAGAGGGAATGGCTTTAGCTTTTTGCCATTAAGTATAATACTAGCTGTGGGTTTGTCATACACAGCCTTTATTATACTGAGGAATGTTCCATGGATTCCTAGTTTGTCCAGACCTTTTAATATAAAGGGGTGTTGGATCGAGATTCCCTTCTTGAGCACTTGTTTGTTAAACATGTCACTTGAAATATGATGTAAAATCAATGTTAATAAATTCTTTAATAAAAAATTATAATTTCCTTTTTAAACCTTCATCTATATGCTCTTCTTCTCTTATTTGTTGTTATAGTTCTAGCAGTTTAAGTGAATGCTTGCAGAATTTCCATCTTTCTCCATAAGTTTAAAGATAGCTGAAAAGTCTATTTTAGTTGTCATCACATTTTGAAATGAAGTGTTGATAAACTCTAAGAACTCATGATCACTAAAATATGTTCTTTGTCTACAATATAGGACATTAGAAATTTCCAACAGAAAGTTTCAAAAATTTTTTGAACCAGGAAAGAAGATTACATGCTATTAGTAATATTGGATTGAATAAAATTAAAGAAATAAAAGTCTTAAAAGTCTGCCATACAAATGTAACTGTGACCCCTCTATACATTATAATAAAAAAATGGGGCTGGGAGTTTGGTCTAGTGGTAGAGTGCTTGCCTAGCATGCATGAAGACCTGGATTCAATTCCTTGATACCACATACATAGGAAAAAAAAGCTGGAAAGTGGTGCTGAGGCTCAAGTGGTAGAGCTCTAGCCTTGTGAAAGTCCAAGGACAGAGCTCAGGCCCTAAGCTCAAGCCAGGACTGACACATACATACATACATACATACATATATATATATATATATATGGAGAGAGAGAGAGAGAGAGAGAGAGAGAGAGAGCCAGCCAGAGAGAGAGAGCCAGCCAGAGAGAGAGAGCAGCCAGCCAGAGAGAGAGGGAGCCAGAGAGAGAGAGAGAGAGAGAGAGAGAGAGAGAGAGAGAGAGAGAGAGAGAGAGAGAGCCAGCCAGAGAGAGAGAGAGAGAGAGAGAGCCAGCCAGAGAGAGAGAGAGAGAGAGAGAGAGAGCCAGAGAGAGAGAGAGAGCCAGAGAGAGAGAGAGGGAGCCAGAGAGAGAGAGAGAGAGAGGGAGCCAGAGAGAGAGAGAGAGGGAGCCAGAGAGAGAGAGAGAGAGAGAGAGAGAGAGAGAGAGAGAGAGAGCCAGAGAGAGAGAGAGCCAGAGAGAGAGAGAGAGAGAGAGAGCCAGAGAGAGAGAGAGAGCCAGAGAGAGAGAGAGGGAGCCAGAGAGAGAGAGAGAGAGGGAGCCAGAGAGAGGAGAGAGAGAGAGAGGGAGCCAGAGAGAGAGAGAGAGAGAGAGAGAGAGAGAGAGAGAGAGAGAGAGAGAGGAGAGAGCCAGAGAGAGAGAGAGAGAGAGAGAGAGAGAGAGAGAGAGAGAGAGAGCCAGAGAGAGAGAGAGTAAATAAAAGGGAGAAGGAGAGAAAAAAATCTGCCATAATTAAAGCACTGCATTTCACAACTTCTGAAGTTTTATGCAACAAATTCCCTTGATTGGATTCGGTTTACTTTTATGCCCCCTGGACATGCGGAAGCCAGTCCTAAGTTTTTGAGTAGTGCCACGGGATATCAAATGTTAAGGAAGTTCGCAAAGTTCATGAAAGTTCAGGGGAAGGACCATTTAGTATAATGGGGAAAATAGACGTGTGGGCTAGTGTTCAAACTTCAGGTTGCAGCTGAAGAGGGCAGTTTTTGGAGTAGATAATTGGAGTTGTCTCAGGTAGACATAAAAGGAAAAATAAGCACCCCCTGAAGAATTCAAGCCTGTCCCATCACACAACGTGGAATAGCCTTGCATGGGTGCAGTGCCCAGTAAAATGCAGTTCTGGGTGCAGTTCTGAGCATAATAAATTCAAAGAGAAAGGAGAAAGTAAGGGCGTGGAAGTCTGACCCCTTGATAGAGCCTTGGGGAAGTGGAAGAAGAAGTAGAATTTGGTTGTTGAGTAGAAATCAGCCAGGTAGATGCACTGGGAGCTACTGACACCACCCACGTGAGAGGTGTGAAGGGCTGACATCAGAGAATGCTATCTCTCTCAGAGAGAAAAGTATGTTTCTGAGATTTCAAGGTGAGAGGATGGATAGCACTTAACCACTGATTGGATAGGGATTTCAGGGCTGAGTCCCACTTTCTTGAGTGGGTGACTGACTGAACAATGAACCTATGAACAGGGACAGCACAGACAGGAGGGAGGGAAGAGCTCCATTTAGTGGTACACAAAGAGGCTTCAGCATTCTCAGAACTTTTTTTCTTATCACTCATCTTGTCTTGAGTTTTTTTTTTTCATAGGTCATTTCTTGAAACCAATGAGATCCCATAACTGCAGCTGGTATTGGGATAAAATAGCAGCCCTGTTTCAAGAGTAAGCTGGGAGGAAAGACAGCAGACCTGCAGGGCCTGGCTTCTGTGCTTCCAGTCTGAGCAGATTTACATTCTCAGTCAGAAAAAGCAAGGGAATCCTCAGTGTGCAAAACTGAGGAAATCTTGCACCCTCGAGAGCCTGCAGGGACTTGGGGGAGGAACTTTGATGGCAGCACATGCAGGTGAGGTGGCCTGCGTGCATTCTCCCCACAATGCAGGGAACAGAGGGACAGATATTGATTGACAGGTAGACGGAATGAAAGATGGAACATGAAGGCAAGGACAAAGTGGTGTTGCACGCCAGGGAGTTTCTGTGGCCTTTATGGAGACCTAGCTTATGCTGGCCCCAGCTTACCTGCACCACTCTTCCTGCATACTGTACCCAAAGACATTCTTGCCTGCCACCTTTTCCTACAATGATTCTTTTTCCCTGGCAAAGCACTAAGGAAAATCAAAGAAAGACTGTTCCCATTGCCTATCCAAAAAATTTAACTAAAAATCCTCATAGGAAGAGCTATTTGTGTGTTTTGTTGTTTGTGTTTGTAGTTGGAGGGGTAAAACCCAGGGTCTCACACGTGCTGGTAAGTGCTCTATCTACCAGCAATTTGGGTATTTTTACATGTTTTTACAATGTGTATGTGTGCCCAGGGGTATTTGTCTATGTTTGGGCTAATGAATTTGTCAATTCTAATAATTAAAAACAAACTGAAAAAAATGCAGCCAGGAGATTGTGTGTTATCCCATAGAGATAGTACTGAACAATTAAAGCACAGGGCTCTCTGCTTGACTGGCTGGAAGTCTGAGAGTTAATGAATTCAGGAGGGAGTGTAGGAATGAAGATAGTTTAGCTGCACTAGCATGTGAGGGCTAGCACTTTATTGAGACAATCACTTCTTGAAGCATTTTGCACATAATAGAGCAATGGGATAAGAGTAAAGCCATAGGCTTTGCCATCAGGTAGACAGGAGCAGGAATCTTGCTTCAGGCACTTATTTTCTGGGTTTTCTCAGCAAGTTACTTTATATTCTTGTGTCTCAGTGATATCATTTACCAAATCTAGAGTACTATAACATCTTCCCCGGACACTGCCTCGTCAAATGAGGGAAAGTACGTGAAATACCTGAACCTTAGTAGGTCCTCAATTAGGGCAACTTTCTGCCTATAGAGGCTGTGTTGAAAAAAGTTACCAGAATAAGAGGATTTGCATTTAAGTACCATATCCTCCCTTCTGGCTGTAAGTCACTCTTAGCTTTTCTGAGTCTCACTTGCCCCATCACTAAAGAGATGAATGTAATTAATTATACCTCCTAAATGCCTCTCCTAGACCTGACATCTCCCACCCCTTAACTCAAAGGTGTGTCAAAAGTCCTTTAAGAGCCACAAAGCTCTTTTATTTATTGCAGAAGGATGTCCAAAAAGGGGCACAAGAGAGGGGAATGGCATGAATTTGCCTATATAGATTTTATGTCAGCAGTTAATGATGTCTCTTAGTATGGGCTCGTGGAGGCAGGATTGTTTGGGCAGAATTTGATTTCTAGGCATGAAATCATGGCGGGGAAGTCTGTTGCCTTTGCACCATGATGCTCATGGTGTGAAAATCTGGATTTAAGCTAAGGAAATACTGTGAGAGCGGGGAGAGGAGAGTTCCAGAATGACAATGGAGACTCCATACCTCTTTGACAATATGATTGAGCATGTGTTTATATTTTCTTGCAGCCTTGCAGGGTATCTTTATGCTCAGCAATCAGATCCTCAGCAAGGCATTCAGAACCCTCAGCAATCAGATCCTCCGTGAGATATTGGGGAACAGATGACTATGTTGACTGTGATTTTGTGGAACACTAAGAAGACAATGAGACTTTGGGAATTTGAGGTGGTACTGATGTTGGTCTTCAATAACCTTAACATTGGGGCTTCAGTGCCCAATGAGCAACTACTGGGTCTTGTTGGGCATTAAGCCATGACTCCCACTGTTTAAGTAGGTTATGGTAAGAGATATTACCATGCCAATTAATTAATGGAGGACGGGGGTACATTTCAGGTATCTTTGTTAAGGCTTTTTCTCAAAGCTCGTGTGGCCAATCTCCTGGCTGCTTTGAGAAGTGACTGGAAGGAACTTTAGAGGAATCAATTTTTTTTTCTGTAGAACAAAAGGAATTATTCAGAGATAGACCCTTTTTCCTTGATGTCAGCCTGATGTTTTGTGTTTCATTCAAAGCATTTTGGAAAAGGAAGATAAAGAGTACTAGCGTAGAGGTAGAAATACACACACGTATACATATATACACACACATGTGCATACACGGGCACATACACACACACAGTCTTAGTAGAGAATGAAAAGAACCAATTAAGATCAGAAGAGAGTAAATGATATGGCTGTTCAAGGGAGGCCACTCACGTGTCTATGCTCCTCCCCTCAACTGAGGTCACAGCAGGGGAAGAGACAGCTATAGGGCCTTCATTCTTGTCCTGCCACTCAGGTGTTAGAGATGCATGCCAGAAGTCCTCACTGAGGCTACTTAAACAGACTGTGTCCTGTTTCTGTAGATGCTAAGGGTTTAGCTTCCACAGAGCCAACAAATAATCTCCCTAGTGCATGCCTGCATTCTGTCCTTCTGTTCTGGTATGACATAGTACAAGGCCTTCACCAGAAATCAAGCAGATAACAGAGCCTCGATCTGAGACTTCTCAGGGTTTGTAACCATGAATCAAAAGAAACTTTTATTTTATCAATTACCCTGCCTCAGACATTTTTACAACAAAAATGGACTAAGATGTCAAATTCCTACTCTTTGCAAGAGATTCTGAGTTCTTACAATAAACACGTGTTGATTAACTGAAAATACATGGTTAGCCATGTGCCAGTATGGAATCATAAGTGAGATAAGAATGATGGCTAGAGGCCATCAGGGCATGGGATGGGCAGTAGAAAGGAAATCCTTTCACAGAAGAGCTGAGGGATAGAGGCAGCTCCACTTCAGATATATTTTGTGAAGTATCTTGCCATATTGTTGCTCTGAATTAACAGTTGAGGCTGCTTCTAGGTGCAGTGGCCAAATGGTCCTCAGCAATGATCCCACCAAGTATGCTCTTAACTCTAGAGCATATGCAGAGGCCTCCTTTACATCTCAAGAAATTATAATTTTACTCCCTCTGTCACCATGTTGGCTTTAAGGTCAGCAATCCCCATTCTCAGATTCTGGGAAAAGCCCTCCCGTGTCTTGGAAAACGACACAGTGATGTTCATGATCATCAGAACACTCATTAAACCTTATTGATCAAAGTACCTAAAAACTGGGAACTCATTTGAGTTCTCTATGTTGCTGCTCCTTTAAGATTCCTTTGAGCAAGCAATATGGCTATTTAGTCACTCCTATTTCAATCAAATCTAGCTTTTGCTTAAGAATTTGTTCCAGCCGGGAGTTTGGCCTAGTGGTTAAAGTGCTTGCCTAGCATGCATGAAGACCCGGGTTCGATTCCTCGGTACCACATATAGAAAAAAGCCGGAAGTGGTGCTGAGGCTCAAGTGGTAGAGCTCTAGCCTTGAGAAAGTCCAAGGGCAGTGCTCAGGCCCTGAGCTCAAGCCCAGGACTGGCAAAAAAAAAAAAAGAATTTGTTCCATTGAAGACTCTCATCTTGTGTGTCTGCCCCTCAATTCTTCTCACCCCCTCTTTTATTTTTCAATAGTGGGATTTGGGCTCAGGGACTGGGCACTGTTCTTGAGCTCTTTTGCTCAAGGTTAGCATTCTACCACTTTGAGCCACAGGGCCATTTCTGGTTTTTGAGTGGCTAAATGAAGACAAAAGTCTCATGGAGACTTTTCTGCTCCAGCTGGCTTTGAACCACAATCCTCAGATCTCAGCCTGTAGAGTAGCTCGGATTACAGGTGTGAGCCACCAGTGCCCAGCTCCAGCCATTTTTTTTTTCTTAGATTTTCAGTTAGTGTCTTCTGCTTCTTGCTCAGGGTCAACCTAGGAACACAGTTCTCCTATCTCTGTCTCCTGCTTAGCTAAGTTTAGCAGTGTGCATCACTAAACCCAGTGTATTTGTTGAGATGAGGATGTCATTCTTGCTTTTTACCTAGGATCATCTATCCTTCTGATTTCTGGGGTAGCAGGCATGAACCACTGAACTCAGTCTATTCTTTTTTTAGACACACTCAGCAAGCACTTACACATACTTCCCATGTCTGCTTGGACACCTGAAATGATGGAGAGTTCACTATTTAACAAGACAATCTTCTATTTTAAAGAGTTCCACTGGGGTAACCCTTCTATTAATTACAATAAAAATATATGAAAAAAAAGTATTCCACTGGGTAACATGGTGTTCTTTTCTCTTTCTTTTTTGAGGCCAACTCTGGTCTCTAAAGTGACCCATAATAGCTCTTTCTTCTTTTTCACAGTCTTCTTTTTAGCTGTCCAAGTCAGATATAATGTATGTTTAGTCTTTGGGGGCTATAACCAAAACCCTTGGGCTTTTAAACCCAATTTCTTATATTATTATTTTGAGTTGGCTCAACATCTGGTTACTTTTGTTTGGAAATGCCCTGTCTTATCAACTTTACCCTTAAAGTGGATTTAGTTCTTTATGTAGGTCTGACTAAGAAGAACAACCATTTTTCTTAGTTTGTCACAGAAAGTTGGTTATGCTTAACATGTGTGTGTAATATATACACACACACATATATATTAGATTAGTTAATTACATCTCTATTTCCATTTTGGACTGCTACAATAGAATACTAAACACTAGGTATAATTTATAACAAACAATCATTTATTGGGGAGTGTCCAGGCTGGAGGGGCTACATTTGGCGGCATTTTCTCCTGCAGCAGGGCATGACAAAAAGCATGTGGGCACGTGAGATCAAGAGAAGAGGACAAATGAATCCTATGGAAGAATCTCACTCTGTGAAAGTCACCTGTTGAAGGTCAACCCTTCTGCTAGAGATGATGTTTCTAGCTGGATATCTGTGGCCCAGGCTCATCATCCCAGGTACTTGAGAGGTAACGACAGGGAGGATCCCGGGGGGGAGAGAGAGAGAGAGGGAGGGAGGGAGGGAGGGAGAGAGAGAGAGAGAGAGAGAGAGAGAGAGAGAGAGAGAGAGAGAGAGAGAGAGAGAGAGAGAGAGAGAGAGAATTACATCCAGGAGTCCATGGCTCACACCTATAATCCTTGCTACCCAGGAGGCTGAGATCTGAGGATCTCGGTTTGCAGCCAGCTCCAGGCAGATAAACTCAAGAGATTCTCAGCACTAATTACTCCCCCCTGCCCCAAAACAAACAACAAAAAAACAGAGGTGGCGCTGTGGCTCAAGTGGCACAGTGCTAACTCTGAGTGAAAAGGCAAAGCAACAGCACCTAGGTCCTGAGTTCAAGGCCCAGGACTGGCACACACACAAAAACAACACAAAACCAAACACTGTAATCATACGTTCCTGAGGCTGGATCTGCCTTTGTCACACGTGTCTTGTGCCTGGATCTGTGCTGTATTAGAGGGTAGATAGATTTAATGCCATCGGAGCCATGCACTTCTTACTAAGGTGGCAATGATGGGGCGGGGAGAGTTCTGTCTGTCAGCTTGAATACCGAGTTCTTCCTCTGAGCGGTTCCCAGCAATCAGAGGCACAACTGGACACATCTGGAGCTAAGACACTGGGAAGGCGGTGCCTGCTGTCAGGAAGTTAAAGAAATCCTTCATCCTCTGATGCCCAAGGGAACCCTCATGTCCTGGGAGCACTGTTATGTTATCAGCGTTGTCTCAGTGTGGAGGCAGTCCTTGCTGGCCCCAGGAAAAAGGACAAAGCTGGAGGCTGCAGCTGCATTGACGGTTTGAGTTTCTCTCTTTGGAAAATTTTAAGTTGTGAAGGGGCTGCTGGAGTTTGATTTTCTACTCTAGGGGTTGATTTCCTACCCTGGAGAAAACCAGGGCCTCTTGGACAAGCTCAGAGTTAGGGACAAACAGAACAAGCCAGAGTCCAGACAAATGTGAATAAATGCCTCCCTCTGGGTGGTTCTGGAAGGGCCTTGTCAGTCCTATGATGGGAGGTGGGCTGAAGGGGCTAGGGGCGGGGTCCGGGCTGGAGATGGGGAATGCAGAATGGTGTGAAGGGCCAACAGGGGAGGCTCACCTGCTCCACAAACCATTCTCTCCAGAGCTGTTCTGTGGCATGTGTTAAAGCCAGTTGATTGGAGGCCTGCAGCGTTTGGTTAGATCAATAAATGAAGCTACATGGTGACTCTTTATGGAGAAAGCCAGGGGCTCTCAGTTTCTACCAGCTTTGGCAATTCAGAAAATAGATATCCAGCAGGCATCGGGAGAAAGTTAATAAAGCCACTAGATACTTCCTTGAGGGGGGCTGGCAAGGAGCCTTCAGAATGCAGGGAGATGTCTTGGGGAGGGACAGGTTCTCCAGGCCTCCCCTCTCCATCCCTGCTGTGGCCCAGTGCTGTGGGGACTCACCGTGTGTTCTGTCATCTCAGCAGTGGTGCAGATGGAAGGACAGACAAGCAGCATCTTCTGTTTCATAGATGCAATGGCACAGAAAGCCGCGTGTCATTCTCACAAAGAGGAATGGAAACAGCAGGCAATTAGGCAGAAGTGTATCAATTAGTGAGCCAGAAACATGCTTTATGATATGCTGATGATTCAACATTGTCAAAGTAAAACAAAATAAAAAAAATCATACCCTCAAACAAATACTAGAACCCCTCCCCCCAAAAGGAAAGGAAAACAACAACCTTGAAGTAATCACATCATTTAATTGAGTTTAAAAAGATAAGTGTGGCAACACATGCTTATAATCCCAGCCTTATCATGCCAGCCTTTACATGCTAGAAGGCAGTAAGATCTTTATCTTGAGGTCTACATGTTTGGACCGTCTCAACACACACACACACACACACACACACACACACACACACACACCCCTCACACACAGGATTGGGGATGTGCTGGGTTCAATTTCCTGTCCTATTTCCTCATTTCCTCTTTGGACCATGAAATCAGCACGCCCTTCCACCCATTTTCCAGCCTGGAGAATGTGCCAGGTTTTGACTAGCTCTGAGCTCTGAGAGCATACACATAACACATTCCTGCCTGGACCTTGATTGCTGCTGTCTTGCCCCTCCTCAAAGGGTTGCCAAAGCCATCTACCTAGAGCTGCTCAAAGTCCGGCTTTTATAAGCACTGAAGCAAGGAAAACAATAGGGCTTGCCACTCCTTTGCATTAAATCCCAGCAGTGGTACTCATTGCTACAGAAAGCAAGACAGATGAGCTCTGGTCAGAGGTCCAGTTTCCTCATTGGAATACTGCCTCACGATTGCTACTTTGCAAGTTCATTGTCAAGAAGAGATGATAAAGATGGTGGCCTAGGGTAGGTGCTAAATTCAAGCCACTTGGTACTTTTGCTAGTTGGATTTTCTCCCTCTTTCTGCTACAAGCACTGTGCTTTCTTCTCTGTGTCAGGTCTTAGCCTGCTACCCATCCACTGTTCCCTCTCTCTCTAGCCTTAGTCCTAATACAGTTAGGGTCTAAAATAAAAATATCTGCATTGATAGTTTTTTCCCTAGATTGCCTGTTTTCACTGTTCTTTTTTTTTCTTCCTGCCTCCCTCCCTATTTCCTTTCTCCCACCCTTCCTTCTTTCATCCCTCCCTTTCATTCTTATTTCCTTCCTCTGCTTTCTTCCTTCCTCCCTCCCTCCCTCCCTCCCTCCTTCCCTCCTTCCCTCCTTCCCTCCCTCCCTCCCTCCCTCCCTCCCTCCCTCCCTCCCTCCCTCCCTTCCTTCCTTCCTTCCTTCCTTCCTTCCTTCCTTCCTTCCTTCCTTCCTTCCTTGCTTCCTTCCTTGCTTCCTTCCTTTTTCTTTCCCTTCCCTCATCTTTCCTCTCCTCTCATCTTCTCTCTTTTTGTGCCAGTATTAGGTCTTGAACCCAGGGCCTGGGTGCTGTCCTTTAGCTTTTTCTCTGAAAGCTGGTGCTCTTCCACTTGAGTTATTGCCTCACTTCCACTTCTGGATTTTGGAGGTTAAGAGTCTTTCCTTCCCTGGCTGGCTTTGAACCATAATCCACAGATCTCAGCCAACTACCTGAGGAGTTAGGATTATAGGCATGAGCCCTCAGAGCCTGGCTTCAGGTTACTGTATTGATTTCAGCTTGGGGTGCCCCAGGGTGTCCAGGAAAAGGGGGAAACAGAAAATGAATTCATTAGTAGAACGAGTCTGACCTGCCTCCTTGGGTCAAAAGTGAGGGCCACCAATGTGCAGTTGTGGGTGCTTTAGGGAAGAAGCTGCTACTGATTCGATTTTTGCTTCCTTTAGGGAAGCGCCTGGTCTGGTGGATTCTGCAGTGGTCTTCATGACCCCTGTCACTTGAGCTATTGTTTCTGTTTCCATGTCGTTTGTTGTTTCTGATTGATCACCACTTCTCTGAGCAGGCTCTCCAGCTCTATTTTCCAGAACTTTTTCAATGTGTCTGGATTCAGCTTAGACACCGTTCTGACCCAGCCCTCTGAAGGTTATGTACTGCTTTCCATGATTTGGATGTGCTTTAATGAAAGAAAGCCAGTTACAACAATGTTTTAAATGTGCAATTAATATGATAGATCTTTTAATCTTCATATAATCTAAGCCTATCTTCCTTCTTCCTTTTCCCTTCCCCTCCCTCTCTCTCTTCCTCCCTCCCTCCCCCCTTCTCTTCCTTCCTGCCTCTCTCCCTCCATCCTTGTGTATGAAGAGTCTTTTATCCAAAATGTTTCCCATCAGAAACATTTCAGCTTTAGGATTTTCAGATTAAAGATGCTCTACTTGTATCTTGGTTCAGAAACATGGCCCCTTTGCATGTAGAGGGGCGGCTGCAGCACCCACACTGATTACATTTGATTCACCAGCCTTCTTCCTTGCTCTGAGCGGGCCTGTCAGGCTTTGTGAGCCTCTGCTCTCTCAGCCTCCAGAGAAGTTGCCATCAAGCGGATGGATGGGTACTTCTCAGCTCTGGAGCAAATTCAGTTCAGCAACCCAAGAGCAGTCCGAGAAACAAATGTTTCTGCTGTAAACATGGCACCGAGTCATAAACCTCAGCCTCTCTTTACAGCCCCGCAGAGAGGCGACCCTGCCCTTCTAAGACCTCAGCTGCTGGGCCATGTGCTTTATGAGTCTTGCTTTCTGCAGAGGAGGATTGGTGTCTCACTAGGCAGGCGCAGAAACTCAGGAAGGGGTCATACAGGACTGCAGGCAGGTCTGATCAGACTGCAGTGTGGACAGCTTCATTCCACCTGGTCAGGCACACTTCCCTGTGCCTGAACAGTAAGTACAACAAGCCGAGGTTGATGGCGCCTGTCCGGCCTTGTCCTGTGGGGTGGGTGAGACCCACCCAAGGGACCGGAGTCTTCCAGGAGCTCCATGAGGAAACTCCTGAAGTCCCTTTGCATTAGCTAGTAGATAACTATTGCACTAAGATCAGGCCTTGGTTTGCTAGGACTGCTGTCACAAAATGCTCCAGGCAGGTGGTATTAAACATTGGAAACTCAGCAGCAGCGTTTTGGAGGCTGGGAAATACAAGATCAAGGCACCTGTAGGTTTGGTTTCTACCGGTTTCTGCTTTCTGTGTCCAAATGTTCTTTTTTAAGAGCATCAGGCGGATATGGTGCTAATTCAATCTGGGTCCATCCTAATGACTTTGTGTTAGCTAGATCACCTCTAGGAAGGCCTTGTCTACAAAGCCAGCCCCATTGTGAGGTCTTTTACCATCCCAGACCGAATTCATCAGAAACCAGAAAGGAGCTGAATGGGGACAAGAAGAAAAATAGTACTTTGTAAGCCAAGTGAAGTCGACCTTGGTGTTTTCATGGGTTTGGGAAGGCTCTGGGAGTCCATGCAAGTAGTCATTTGTCATTTTGCTGGGGCATTGATGTGATTTCTGAGCTCTGCTTAATCCCACAGGGAGGTGTATATAATAAGAAAGGCCCAGGAGGCTTCTCAACGGGGCTTTGCTCTTCTGAACTTTTTTTTTTTTCCTCCCAGAGGAAATAGTATGTTCTGGTAATACCTAAGAACCTGTGAATTATCTACAAGACATAGGTGCCATTTGTGGGGCGTCTGCCCACTCTGAGCCCAGCACGTGGCTCCTTCGGGAAGTGTGCAAGAACAAACGAGGACAGGGAAAGTGGTGTGCTGGAGTGATGGCAGCAGCCCTGTTCACAGGTCGACCAACCCGCATTCATTCCCAAGGCCTGACAGTGATGGTAGCCTGGGACTCAGAAGGGGCTGGGAACCCTGACAACCAGGAAGATGAACCAGTGGACAGTACTGCTGCTGACCATCCAGATATGCGTTCCTGAGAAGGCCTCTCCCTGGGGTCAGGGTTGGGGTGGAGGCCTGAGCTTGGGCCCGAGCTTGGGCTCCAGTCGAGGGGCTGGAGCTGCGGCGGCCGCGGGGGCGAGTCGCGGCTTCTCCAGCAGGTGGCGCCATCCAGCTGGTTATCCCAGGAGCGTGGCTCTGGCAAAGGCACTGGCAAAGGTTCTGGCAATGGCTTCCTGAGGCTTTCTTCCTCCTTTGAGCTGCAGGTCCCTTAGCAAGGGTCACTGCAACCACAGCACACCGGCTTTGACCTGGCATCTCCTATCCCGGGGACTGAAAAAGACAGGAAGTCTTCTCCCTTGGAAAACCCGGCCTCCCCTGGTGCATTTGTTGGAGAGATGAAACAGCCTCTGCAGGGATCCGGGTTTGCCTGTGGGTGTGGGTGAGCGGTGATCCAACCACTAGGGTCATTTAGGGTGCCTGTGGCTCACACCTGGAATCCCAGCTACTCAGGAGATTGAGATCTGGGGATCACCGATTTGAAGCCAGCCTGGGTAGAAAAGACCCCAGGATACTCTTATCTCCAATGATGACCCCCCCCGCGCCCCCCCAAAAAAGCTGGTAGTGGAGCTGTGGCTCAGGTGCTAGAATGCCAGCGTAGAGCCACAGACCCTGGCCACAGGTCCTGGATGGCTGTGGCCGAGACCCCACATGTGGTGCTGATGCCATGTGTTGGGCGGTCAGCAGGACCAGGCAGTCTAGGTGGGAGGAGAAATCACTGGAATGTTCCCGGTGCCTGTCCAGTGCTGCAAGCAACAACCTGAACATGGCTGGAGATCAATAGTAGCATCCTGGATTTTATTTGCTTTTATTTCTTCTTTGGAAAGAGCATCAGATATAAAAGTGAGAATGACAGGTACCCTTCACTGGGCTGGTGACCATGGCTGCAGGGCCTTCCCAAGGCTGGACTGTCCAGGCTGGTACTGGACCGGGATGGAGAAGAGCCTGGTATGAGGGCACCCCTGCCAGCCAGTTAACCTGTTTCTGAGATGTGAAGTCTAGCAGCCTGGTCCCTGAGGAGGGAAGATGGAGAATATTGCTCAGCACAAGTGCAAGGCCTTCTCAGCTTTGGATCACTTCAGCTTTCCTAAAGAGGCATCAAGAAACTCAAACAGAGCTTAGGGGAGCAGGGCTGGCTTTGTGCTGCAGAAGAGTTACTAGGAGACCAGGAGATTGAAGACCAAATCTCTGTAAAGAAGAAATATACACACTCTGCCACGCTCTCTCCACCCCCCTCTCTCTCACACATACACACACATACACACAGATGTGATTTGTTTGATTGTAGTAATTCTTCACAATGGGGTTCTATCATCTATTCTATAATTTGTTTATCTGTCTGTCTGTCTACTTACCTATCACATAATTTTTATTAGTCATTTTTTTTGTCAATCATGGGACTTGAACTTGGCCCTGGGCATTGTCCCTGAGCTGTTCAGCTAAAGGCTACCTCCCTAGCCCTTGAGCCACAGCACCACTTCTGAAGAGTCTCACAGACATTGTAGTGCCTGGGCTGGCTTTGAACCAAGATCCTCAGATCTCAGCCTCTTGAGTGGCTAGGATTACAGGTGTGAGCCACCGTGCCTGGCTTTATTAGTCATTTGTATCTCAGTGGTTTTTTTGTTTTTTGTTTTTTTGGTAAATCTAGGGTCCCATGTGGTAGATGCAGTTACATCCAGCACCCCTAAGAGTATCTCCTTACATCCTTGCCCCCGCCACAGCAACTGCTGAATGAGGTCCCAAAAGAAAAAAAAAATCCACCCTTGCCTTAGCAGAAAAGTGCCTGTAGGACACAGAATGAACTGAACAAAGACAGACACAAAAAGACAAACAGTGCACAATCAAAAGGAGTTAAATTCATAGGTAGAATGATGACTCGTAGATTGGTGTGTGTGTGTGCTGGGGGAAGCTGTTACTCAAACTGGTATAAACCTTTGGTATGGAAAATGAGTAAATTTGCTAGCTTCAGGTGTCTCACGTCTGTAATTCTAGCTACTCAGTAGGCTGAGACCTGAGGAAGCCAGCCTTGGCAGCAAAAATTATGAGACTCCAATTAACCAGAAAAAAAGCAGGGAATAGAGCTGTGGCTCAAGTGGTAAAGTGCCAGCCCTTAGCAAGAAAAAAAAAACCCTCAGGAATAGTCCCTAGGTCCTGAGTTCAAGCCCCAGAACCAGCACACACGTTAAAAAGAAAGATGAATAGACTGTCTGGATCTAATGTATCATACTGGAGGTATAGTTATTAAATGGCACTGTATAAGTGAAATTTGTTGAAGAGAGATCTTGAGTTTGTATACAGGTACATGCAAATATGTTGATTTGTCTGATGATTGTAAGAATTATTTACACAGAGATTCTATCTATCTATCTATCTATCTATCTATCTATCTATCTGAGATAGATATCTGTATAGTTGAAACACAGGATTTCTATTTGTCAAGTGTAACACAGTACTTTCTAAAAACATGCATAAAGATCATTTTGTCACAACTTCAAAAGAACATTGTATAGTGAAGACCCTGGGGCTGTGGTGGCAGCAGAGGCTGAAGGGATATGGAAGAGATGTGGCCCCTGGGGGTGAGTGTGTCACTTCAGAATAGACAGAGGTTGAAGGGCCTGCTATAGTCCAGAGACATTGGTTCAGGATTCAGTGGGAGATTGCATATGGCTGTGAAGACTTTATATCCAGTGTTATGTGTCAACATTACTATACAACCACTGCATCATGAAGATGTAAAAATAGAGTTGGGCGCCAGTGGCTCATGCCTGTAATCCTAGCTATTAAGGAATTGGAAGTTGAAGATTGCAGTTCAAAGCTAGCCCAGGGAAATCTGTACGTCTTTTATCTCCAATTACCACCAAAAAGTTGGAAATGAAACTGTGGCTCAACTGATAATGTACTAGCCTGAAATGGATAAAAGTTCAGGGACAGTGCCCAGACCTGAGTTCAAGCCCCGGGACCAGAACCCATGCACAAAAAAAGATGTAAAAGTTGTTTAAGGGATAAAAAGATGAGAGGGGGTATCAATGTGTGAGAAGTGATGCACCCTCTTGTCTGACGAATGTAACCGTGACCCCTCTATACATTACAATAAAAAGATGTAAAAGGAACTATGTAATACAAATATAAAAATTGCTGCTGTCCAGCCTCATTTTGTGCAAGGCTAGTGCTCTACCACTTGAGCCACAGCTCCACTTCTGGCATTTTGGGGTGGTTAATTGGAGATAAGAATCTCACAGACTATTTTCTTCCCTGGACTAGCTTCAAACCATGCTTCTCAGATCTCAGCCTCCTGAGCAGCTAGGATTATAGGCACCTGGCTTGAGTACAACATATCTCAATCAATGTCAGCCCTCTCATCATTCTCCCCCATCTCTCCTAACCTACCATTGCTTCGCTCACATATGCTAATTTAATATGGTGACTGCCTTTGCCTACCCTTTCTCTCTCCACCCATCTACCCCACTCTCCTTACTTTCCCACCTCTCCCACAAAATATATTTCCGTTTCCTCTCATTCATTTCGTTAAGCTTTGCATTGCTATGAGAATCAACCTCGTGGGAATCTTCAACTGTGTGTCCCATATTTCACTTTGTTTGTATATCTTTGCATACTCTGTATGTGTTCTCATATATGTTTATAATTTAGATCTAACTTCCACCCATGAAAGCTCTTTGTCTCTCTGAGCCTGATGAGGCAGACTTTTTAAGTGATATCTTTTCAATGGGGAGACATCTTTTCAACTTACTTTCTATGAGGGAATAGACAAAAGAATCACTGTTTCCCCTTTATTCCTATTTCTAGTTCTTCCCTTCCTTTTAGTTGACTATTACTTTTACTTGGTTAAGGTTTACAACATTTGCATTCTAGTCTTCAAAATCTCACAATTGGTGAGTTTTGGCTCTGCGTGTATATACAGTTTAAAGATTCAGAATAAAAGATCATTGGTTATCTTTGACTAAAAGCTTGTCAGATTTTACTTTTTTTTCAATTGTATTTTATTGTCTGGATGATGTAAAGAGGAGTTACGGTTAAATTTATCACGTAGTAGGTACATTACTTCTTGAAGATTGATACCCCTTCCCTCCCCCACCCACTTCCTGTTGTCTTGTTTCTTGGGAATTGAATCTGTGATCAAGGAGATTATTTTTTGAGGCATGCTCTGAGTAGTGTATATTCAACAAAATAATTTCAAGCAGTGATCATTGTGAAATGTTATTTAACAATAATAAATAGAATAATGAAATAATGATAATAACACCTCTTATGCTTTAGAGACTACTTTTCTTATTCATCTAGTATTTAATTGTTTTCCTCTTCAAATTGGTGTTCTGCCATTCATCAGAGAATAAAATCATTACCTCTTTGTTTTTTTTTCTCTAAAGATATATTTACAGAAGCATTTCTTGTCTCAACTGCCTTTTTTAGTTTGGTTTCTTTAGCTATGCAAAAACTTTAATTGTATGTAATTAAATCTGATGATCTATTCTTTGTGATTTCTTCTATTACTTCTAAATTTACATACCCAAGATCCAATTTTATAGACATTTTTTTCTATAATTGGAATTTAATACCTTAATATGTAGCTCTGTAATTCATTTAGAAATTTATCTACTATATGATTTAAGGAAGAATGAAAAGTTAATATTTTCCAGACTTTTAAAATTTTTATTGTTTTTTGCCAGTTATGGGGCTTGAACTCAGTGTCTGAGCACTGTCCTTGGACTTTTCTCAAGGCTAGAGCTCTACTACTTGAGCCATAGCACCACTTCCAGCTTTTTTTTTTCTTCTAAGTATGTGATACTGAGGAATTGAACCCAGGACTTGGTGCATGTTAGGCAAGCACTCTACCACTAGGCCAAACTCCCACCCCCTATTTTTCCAGACTTGTAATCCATACAAAATTTTGATAAACTCTTCCTTTTCTTTCAATAAAAGTTCTTTTTGGTACTGAATCTGGGGATTGAACTTGAGGCCTGGGTACTGTACCCAGGTCTTTTGCTCATGGCGAGTGCTCTACCACTTGAGCTACGGCTCCACTACCAGCTTTTTTTTTGGTGGTTAACTGGATCTACCTGCCCACATTGGCTTTCAACTGTGATCCTCAGATCTCAGCCTCTGAGTAGCTAGAAGTAGAGAAGTGACCCATTAATACCTGGCTCAAGTTCTTCCGTTTCTATGTTGGAATTTTAAGTATTCATGCCCACACTTTTGTGAACTAGGGCTTCTCTGCTCTGCAAGGCCAATTGTTTTATTTAGATGGTTGTCTATGTTAGCTCTTCTCATTAGCTCTACTGTTTCTAGTGCTTCAATAAATCCTCTCATAACAGATACTTAAGAGCAAATCAGACGGTCTACTTGACACGCGCACCTCTGAACTTAGAAAGCATTCTGTCTCAAGGGTCTGTGTGTCTGACATCTGACTTCCTTTCACAGGAGTGTGAGCCAGTGACCTCTCAATTATGCAAATGCTGCTCTCTCCCTTGTAAGCTTGGCTCCCGCCAGGGGTCTTCAATATCCACAAATCGCATGAGGTAACCAAAGGGCTTCTTTATTACACAGGAGAAGTGTACACTCTTCATGCACATGCCAAACTTGGAGGACTACAGGATGAGCAAAATGTTCCTACAGGTTTTAGAGCATCTGATCATTTGTTGTGTTAATTCATCTTTTTATAAGTTCATCTCCCATGATCCCAAGGGGAACTTGATAGAGGATAGGAAATCCACACCTTTAACTCTTGAGACTTTAGAGTAGCTAGAGCACAGTACCACTCACAAGACTGAGAGGCTTAATCACTGTTCCTTAGAGAATAGCTCCATTTCTAAGTTCCACCCTCTCCTCCAATCCAATGCACTGAACTGATTACCATCAAATAAATTAGCTTCATTGTACACCTCCAAGCCACTGCCATGACTGGATCTAGACTCTGATACACTCAGAAATGAATTAGACATGATTTCCTTTCTTATGGAGCTCTGACATTCTGAGGACAAATGTCAGTTAGCTTAAATACAATTCAAAAGGGGACCTGATTGGTCCCACACAAGCTGTGTCTCAAAGAAGAGAAGAAAAGGAAGAGAAAAACATTTTTTCCTCCCTTAACCTTCTGGGATAAGAAACATCATAATTTTGGTCTTATTAAAGGCTGCCCCATGATTAATAGTTCCATCTAAGAGGCAATTAAAGAATTATTATCCAGGGAGAATGTGACAAAAGGAATTAAACCATTCTAGTTCTGTTCAGGCAGAATAAGGATCAGCTTTGAGTATTAAACATTCAGTCTCTTTAGACTAAAGGCTTACATCTTACCTTAACTTATACTTAGGTGTGTATAAGAAGCATTGAGTAACTAAGCAATGAATTATCCAGAGCTACTTAGCAAATACAATCTGTGGTGCTAAATGAAATACATTATAATCATAGTGTGGTAATCAGAATAATGATAATTTAACATTCGTGGTAGACCTGAGGGGTAACCACCATTTCTGTCAGCAAAAGCACTTGAATTGGGAGACATACAGCTATATTTTTCTGTGCTATAGAAAGCACTTCATTATTTCCAACTATTACAGAAACAGGAAATCATCTTGCTTTGGTGCTGTGATCATATCATGTTCACAAGTGCAGCTAATTATAAAACTTTTATCAGAAATTATTTTTTTTACAAACCCAGGTGTTTTTTTTAAAGATACTTAATGAGTGGGTAATTACAATGCCTGCAAAACTTAAAACAATATTTTTATATATATTATAACCACTGAACAATAGGTATATTGTATCTTTCATCATTTCAAAAGACTTATAGTACAGTCTTTACTTAGGAAAAGACTGTGGCCTAGACAGGACACTGTCTTGCTAAAAAAATAAGTCACTATTTCTCAACTTCTGAAATTCTGTGATGTTGTTTTTAGCAGACATTCTTCTCTGTAATGTATGGGGTGTGTGTGTGTGTGTGTGTGTGTGTGTGTGTGTGTGGCCTTTTCACCACTTGAGCCACAGTTCCATTTCTGGCTTTTTATTTTTTTTTATTTTTGCTGATTAATTGGAGATCAGAACCTCATGAACTTTTCTGCCTGAGATGACTTGGAATCACAATCCAGATCTTAGCATCCTGAGTAGCTAGGATTACAGGCATGAGCCATTGGTGCCCAACTTAATTTTAGATGAAAAGTTTCTTTACTCTGAATTTCTATACACCTCTGTGTAGCAATGTTCTATTCATCCTCTCAGCCCAGCAGTTTCAAAGTACTTCTTCCCTCCCTTTAGAGAAAAATTTCCATATGATTAGTGTTGCATTAAAAAACCTCTGTTTTGGGTATGTTTTGCTATAGATACCACCCAGCTGTAGCTGTCAGTAAGTCATGCTGTATGATAAATGAGCCTGACTGGCTCTGGAAATACCATCAACCTTTCCCCATTAATCCAATCCATGAATGAGTCCTGAACTGTCATGGCTTCAAATGACACCTGAGATGTGTACAGAGAATTCTCCCCAGGGGATTTCCAGGCCCCGAGAGACATCAGGGGACCATGGATTGCCTCTCTTCCATGGCAGTCCACAGACAGTGGTTCTTGAAATCTCTTCTTTAGTCACTTGTTTCTCTTTGCCTCTGCTCCTGCTCGCTGTGCCATTTTCTTGGTAGATCTAGAGTCATCCCTAGGTGAGGCAGGTGTTAAGCCAGAAGTCCTGTCAAGACATCAAACCAGAAGCTGCGGGAAATGGCAACACTCCCAGAATCTAGACAGCAGGAGACACACTGGCTGGTCTGTAGACAGAATGTCCAAACAGGCCCAGGGCAAGGGACCAGGCAGCAGCCACAAGACCTTCTAGAGTGTGCGATCAGGAAAGGGGTGCTGGTTGGAGAGGGCAGGGCCAGCTCTCCCCAGGTTTTTTTTTTCTGAGTACAATGCATTAAGGCATTGCATTTCTGCCCCCTGATCTAGATGACCCTCTACCAAGTGGAAACGCTACGCATCATGAATTACACACATCTTTGAGGTTGTGTTCAGGGCAGGAAGAGTGACATTTGATGGTTTGTGGATAGCCTAGGCCAAAATTGACCTCTGGCTGGAGAACTCTTCATACACCAAGATAAGAAGCAGCTGCCACTTTTTTCTATGTTTGTTTCTGCCACTGAATTGTGAGGGAGCTGGAATCTGGTCTCTCCATCTGTTCCCCAAGGCAGAGGAGAGCCATTCGCTCTGCATGGAGTTCAGGTGACTGTGTCACATATGACACTGGCTCAGCAGTGTCTACCTTGGGCAGCAGCTGTGCTGTGTGTGGGCTCTTGTGCTCTTCCATGATGGAGAGGAGGTGGGAAGGGAGTCTTGCTGAGGAGGAAGGTGCCACAGCAATGCATGCCATGGCAGTCAAGGAACTACTGCGTTTATTCTGGCTGAGCCAGTGAGTCAGTATTCTAGTCGTTGTTTTTCCTTGGCCTTTCTTTCTTTCTTTTTTTATTTATTGTCATTTAAAATTTTTTTATTGTAATTAATAGAAGGGTTACAGTTATATTCGCCAGATAGAAGGTGCATTACTTCACACACACATTGATACCCCTTCTCATGCTTTTGTCCACATTACTCTCCCCACACCCCCTCCCCTTATCTTGTTTTCCCCCCTTCCCTTTCCTATTTCTAATAAACAAATAAACGTATATACAATGTACCAGATAACAAAGTCAGATACTGTAAGAACATGAGATTAACCAAGGGGCAACAAAAGAGATGAGAAATAACATGGTACATTAAGAACAACAATCACACATTACAAAGCTCTTGCTTCCATATCCTTGAGGTCCTTTCATTTAGCCTCAGGTTCTTTGTCTTGAACTCAGGGCCTGGGTTCTGTCCCTGACCTTGGTTTTTGCTCAAGGCTAGAGCTCTACAACTTGAGCTACAGCTCTTCTTCCACCTTGTTTGGTATTGGATTGGATTGAGTTAAGAGCCTGATGGATTTTCCTACCTGACTGTAATTCTCAGATCTTAGCCTCCTGAGATTACAGGTATGAGATACTGGCATCAGAATCTTTAGCAATTTTGGCTCAAGGCTGGTGCTCTACCACTTGAGTCACAGCTCCAAGTCCAGTGGTTAATTGGAGATAGGCTCAGGGACTTTCCTACCTCAGGATGCCTTTGAATCATGACCCTCAGATTTCATCCTCATGAGTATCTTGAATTGCAGGTGTGAGTGAGCCATCAGTGAATGACATCTTTGGCCATTCTACAGTATACATATGGTAGATGATTGGAACCTGGGTAGTTGCTGGTGTGAGGCTTTGGTCACTAGAAGGCCGACTCAGTGGGGAGTGAGCCCCTTCCTGCTGACCTTTGTTACCCCCATTTAGAGATAAAGACATAGACCAGATGCCTCCTTTTTTTGATGACATTGGATGTGCTGCTGATATTTGGTATGTTATATTTTATAGCCACTCTACCATTTCCATGGATTCTACCATTTCCATGGATGCAACCATGTCCCAGCCACACCCCGTTGCTATGACAACAACCACAAAAACACCTGAATGGTTTCCTTTGCATCTGTCAGGACTTACAGTTTTCAATCAGTTCTCCACTCTAAAAGCTGGCATTCTGTAAAGGAGATCCTGTCACTTATTGTCCGCTATCATCTTGCTATTGTACTGGAACAGAGTTTAAATACCTTATCGTAACTACAGTGAATTAGGCCTATGCTTAAATTCAGCTTACCTGAATGCTTAACTCCAATCCTATGCTCAACTTTAACTCCTCTTTTCTTGTTCACAAGCCCTGGCTCTTCCTTGCCTCAGGCACTCAGTCCCTGCAGTTTCTTCTGCCCAGGGTAGTTCTTCACTTGCTCAGATCTATCTTGTTCTTCAGATTTGCTCAAATGTCCCTCCTTTGAAGAAAACTTCCAGGATTCTTATCTTTTCCCTACCTTGCTGACCTTCTCATTCCTTTTGGGCTTGGCACAGCAGTGAATGTCTCCAGAGTTCTGTTACTGTTGCTTATCAGGCCCTACATCCTAAAGATCACCATTAGAGATCACCTTTAGCACGGAGCAAAAGAGTTTAAGGAATAGTGCCCAGGCCTCGAGTTTTGACACACTCTAGAGATCACTGGTGAGCACTAGTGTCCAATAGCTCACAATTCACAAGACATTCAAGCAGATATGATATTGGACATATCTCTGTGCTTATGGCTATTTTGCAGAAGCATCTAGGCTCACTGCAGAGCCAAACGTGGTCAAGAATATGATGATGGAAAGTAGAGCACTTGAGAATCTCATTTCTCTATATTTGGGGGTTTGGTTATTTCTTGCAGGCCATGCTTCATTTTCATCATTTGTAATAAATAGTTTGAAATTCCTTCCCTCCCTCCCTCCGTCCCTCCCTCCTTTCCTTCCTATCTATCTATCTATCTATCTATCTATCTATCTATCTATCTACCTACCTACCTACCTACCTACCTATCTATCTACCTATCTATCTATCATCTATCTATCCATCTAATTTTGTCTTGGGAGAAATGTTTCTTTGATTTTCTCCTATTAGCGCCACATAGAAAAGTTTATACATTTTTAAGAGTGTGAGACTTGTGTGTAGGACATCTCTGAGCTGACTAATGAATTGTGAACCACACATTTTTAGTATGTGTGGCCAGTGGTCTGTCTGCTCATGCAGTGAGAAGGTGCCATCTGCCCCCCTTTTCTTCTCTTGTTAGGCCCAGGCCTGTGGGAACAGGAAGCTAATTATCACTTTCTAGCATCCTTGAAGCCTCCTCCTGGTTTGAAAGGACTGCCCTCATGCTGGTCCACACAGACAATTATTTCCTTAGCTCCATGTCACTCTGATGCCTATGTGTCCGTCATGCTTGAACTTTGATCATGAGATTCATGAAGGATTTAATGCTGAGAAAAGTGCTGTCTAGGGAGGAAGGGTAGCGACATCTACCTCCGTGATTATAAAGAATATGGAGGCCTACCCTGTGTTCAGTCATTGTGGGAGGCAGGTGGGATTTTCCCCCAGTCTTCCATGGCCGGGGTGGTGTCAGACCTGTACAAACTCCATCCTGTCAGCAGGTGAACAGCTGTGAGGAGGCTGAGAAGAAGCAGTCTGGGAGGTCTAACAGACATAGCTGGAGCCCCCTGAGGATTTCTGGCAAGATGGATGATGTGGAACACTTTTCAAGGCAAACTGATGTCCTTTCATCTCCTCACTTGAAAACTCACACTGGTACAGTCCAGTCTCTTGATGTTTGTGTTTTTGTGCCCAGTGATCTACATTTCGTTTCTCACGTAGTCCTGACAACATCACATGAAATAGAACTTCCAGAAAATCGTTATTAGAGGGAGGAGATTATTTAGGAAAAAGTAATTTTCCCCAAAGTCACAGGATGCTACATCAAAGAAAGCTATTCTTGGTTTCTTTTACGGTGTGACAAAACCATCACAAACCAGGCACTAATGGCTCCTGCCTGTAATTCTAGCTACTCAGGAGGCTGAGATCTGACAGTAGAGGCTTGAAGTCAATCTGGGAAGACAAATATGAGAGACTCTGACCTCCAAGAAACCAGAGAAAAACTGAAAGTGGAACTGTGGCTCAACAGGTGGAGTACCAGCCCTTAGGAAAAAACAAAAAACAAAACTAAATTAGAGCATAAGGTCCTGAGTTCAAGCCCTTGTACTGTCATGTACACTTGCAAATACATACACAAGACACAGAGAAGCTAGTGAGATTAAACAACTTTTTCGTGATGTTCTTAGATTATGTGGACCCAGTGCCATGTGCAATAGTTTATCTCTGCTCCCACAGTTATTCCAATTATTGCAGGTGGCCTGAATAGGGCTGAGCTCTGGGGTGAGCTAGCTGGACCGTTTCCCAAAGAATTTACATGTGGCCTCTATATGCAGCCTAACCATTCTCAGAGTATGGCACACAGAGTCCAAAGGAAGTGTCCCAAGAAGGCCATATGTCCTAGGGACCAAAGGGGGGCATCTAGGTTTCTTCAACAAGTCACAGGTCATTAATTCCTCTTTTGTCCTTTGGTTGAAACTGTCACAAGTTGGTCCCATGCCCACAGAGGGAGTGCATAGACACGAGACGACTGTCCAGGAACTGTGGCTTTGTATTAGAATGGCCATGAATGTTAGGTCCGCTGGCTCTGCAGCCATTGCTCTTCATTTGACATGGTCGCCTGGGTGTGTCCTGGTAGAATTGTTGCCAGGGAAACGAAGAGTATGACAGTATCACCATGTGTCTTGTTTACTGGGTTGTTTAATGCGTGTAGCCGCTCATCCCCAGCTAGACTGGGGGCCACCTGGCTGCACTTGAGCAGCTTTGAGCTGTGCAGAAATCTTTTCCAAGGTCTTCCTCTTTAAGGAAAAGCTCATCGCAACATTCCTTCACCTGAAAGGATGATGGGCTTCGGGAATAGGAAAGCCTGGGAGATCTTCAGGCTTGCTCTGGGGAAGGAAGTTCTCTGCATCCATGAGGGCCCTGGATGTTCAGCCCTGATTTTCACTGGGGCAGCTATAGCCTTTTTTTTTTTTTTGTTGCCAGTCCTGGGCTTGGGCTCAGGGCCTGAGCACTGTCCCCGAGTTTTGTCAAGGCTAGAGCTCTGCCACTTGAGCCACAACACACCTCTGGCTTTTTTTCTATGCATGTGGTACTGAGGAATTGAACCCAGGTCTTCATGCATGCTAGGCAAGCACTCTACCACTAGGCAAAACTCCCAGCCCAGCTACAGTCTATCAAAGTTAACACAACTCCTAGATGGCAAGCAGAATCCTTGGGTTACATGCCCTTTCTCTTTCTTGACCATCCACCCTACGTTGATTCTAATAGAAAGATGCTGCTTGATCAAAGCACCTTGACAAATCCACCATCAGTTGAAATATCAGGGGTTGAAAGTGTAGTTAAGAGCCTCGATCTGTCAAATTGTCCCAGTCTAGCAATCGCTCACTGGAAGGATTGTTTCCCTCACGCCCTAGTAACTGGCCAGGAGCTGTGAGTCAGTGCTGCTGTCTAGTGTAGCAAGAGAAATAGACTGCCATATCACTAGATCCACAAATCACAATTCCAGCATACAGTGAAACTGGATGCCAGTTGTTTTTATGCCAATGTAGAGTCAAAGCTAGAGAGTTAATGTTTTGTTAAATTTGGAAACATCTGTACTCTTCTCCAGGCTAATTGATGACTTTTTTTTTTGTCAGTTGTGGGGCTTGAACTCTGGGCACTGTCCCTAAGCTCTTCAGCTCAAGGCTACCACTCTACCACTTGAACCACAGCGCCACTTTGGTTTTTTTGGTGGTTCATTGGAGATATGAGTCTCATGGACTTTTGTACCAGGGCTGGCTTTGAACAGAGATCCTCAGATCTCAGCCTCCTGAGTAGCTAGGATTACAGGCGTGAGCCACCAAGCCCAGATAATTGATGATGTTTTGTAAAGACTAACATACTTGGAATCACAATACCCTCTTTCCTCCGCCCCTCTCTGCATCACTCCCCCCCCCCCCCGCCCCCACATCTCCCTTAAGTCTTTTTCTCCTGGAGTTCCAAGCAAGTGTGTTTATATCACGTGGTCACTTATGAATTTAGCTTTCTGCAATCCAATGATTGGTAAGCACATGTTTCTCAGAAAAGTTATGAAGATTGGCTCAGCAGATCTGATTAGCATCATATATGTTAGATGCTTTATTCTTGTCATTTCCTCTAGCAGTTAGCAAGTGGCTTTTTTTCCCCTCCCAGCCAGAGCTTAATGAGTATGTTCACTTTAATCTTGATTTAGCCCATACCCCAGATAAAGTTCAGAGCAGAAGGAGATTAGAACTTTCATCTCTAGTCCCACTTGGAGACATATGTCACCAAAGCCTTTTTATATGAATTGGCCACACTGTGCTTTTCCTTCCACTGCCAAGCTGGAAGAGGGATTTCAGGCTATTGTGACTGACATAATGGCAGCATTGATTAACTCTGTCAATTTAATTAAATAGCTAGGGACGTGCTGCCTCAGTCTAGGGCTATCTGCTTCAGGGCACAGCCGGCATGAGAACGAGGAGGAACTGGGAACAGTTCCTTTTTTAAGATTTTGAAAGCAGAATACAGCTTTCTTTTTTTGTGTATGCAACAACTCACTTTATCCACTGGAGACTCAATTAGAATTAATCTATGGAATACACAGGAACATGCTCTCTGTGCCAGACCTCTGCAAAGTAGTGATCAGAACAATCTCCCAAGAGGTCTCTCTTGTCATATTATCACATTTCTGAAAATTTCCGATCTGCTCCCTTTAGATGACAATCGATGTATCTGTGTTTTAAAAATGCTTATTATGCTCCCTTTGTGGATTTGGTGCTGTTTGAGAATCTACTTTTCTGACTTTGTGTGTGTGTGTGTGTGTGTGTGTGTGTGTGTGTGTGTTTTCTTTAGTTTGTTTTTATTGAGAGTACTCAGTTTTTAACTCAGGTCCTTGCCCTCGCTAGGCGAGCACCCTACTACCCTCCTAGCCCTGTTGTGCCTTAGTTATTTTCTTGGCTGTGGTAAAAGCCCAGGTAGACTTTGGACTAGGGTCACTGTCTTTTGAATAGCTGGAATTACAGGGGTGAGTCACTGTATGTTCAGTCCATTTTTTTTTTGCCAGTCCTGGGCCTTGAACTCAGAGCCTAACAATTGTCCTTGGGCTTTCTCAAGGCTAGAGCTCTATCACTTGAGCCACAGCACCACTTCTGGATTTTTTTTCTAAGTATGTGGTACCATACTTAGGCCAACTCCCTGCCCAGTCCAATTTTTTAAATGTCCATTCTGAGGAAAACTTTCAATGTACAACCATAATTAGATGGTAAATAGATCTCACACCAGACCAGGCTATGAGGCAGAGAAAAACCCCCAGTATTGGTTGAGGTCATTAAAAGGAGAACCCAGGCCTTGCCATGAGAGGTGAAATGGATCCAGAGGAGACACACCCTCCAGGCCTGGAGGAAGATTGCCCCATGCTGGACTCCAGGATAATGGAAGACATTGGAAACTGGGCTTCCTCAGGAAGATTCGTGGGTGACCTTCTTCCTGCTTTAGTGACATCAGAAGCCTTAGCTGAAGTTGGCTCATCTTGGACTCCTTTCTCTCCCTTCCTCCTCTGCTTTCCTCTGGGTTACTCTGCCCATTCCTCCCCATTAAGTGCCTGCATCGTGGTGTGGCTTTGTCACTCCCACCATCTTCAAAGCCCTCTTTCTTGGAGACTGTCTTAATCTGGTACAGTTCAGATGTGGGAGATTAGCACTAAATATATAAAACCACAGCTTATAAAGGCTTAAGTGAAGGGCATTTGTAGACTCTAGGTGCGAGTTGGTTAACTCTGAACCTTTTATTCATGACACAGGTGGTGGATTCTTGTCAAGTTCATCCTCTCCTGCTTTTGTTCATAATAGGAAGGCTCTCTTCTTTGCCTCGTATTGCATCCATGGCAAATGGACCAACGTCATCTGGCAATTCATCCTCTATGGAGGAGGTGAGTCCTCATGCCACAGTAACCTTAGGTCTTGTTTCTCCAGTGCAGGCAATGAGAGCACCTGACTTTCCTGAAGCCACAAGGCTTTTCCAGCAATGCCCAAAGTGTTGGCTGAGCAGATATGACTAACTTAACTGAAGTTAATCTCATGGCTGTGACAGGCTGAGTCTAATTATTCCTAACATCTTCCAATGGGAAGGGAGGAGAGCAGAAAGGGTAAGGCCCACTAATGCTTCCAAGTTGCACAGGCAGTTATCATTATTATTATTTTGTTCCAAGAAACATGCCCATCATATCTGGCATCCTTTGTGGAAGAGTAGACTTGGTTAGGGAAATGATGGGATAAGTAGAACTACAGCCGTGTTGGGGCCAAGTGGAGCTCGCTTTCCAGCAGTTGATATGATAGCATTCCAGCACCATGTGTTTCTTTGGTAGTGTCCTTCTCAAGGGCATATGTGGGACCCTGGTACTCATTGTGATGGCAGCAAGAGATAGGGTCTGGGGCATGTCAGTCATGAGGGCTCCATCACTGGGAATGGATCCCAAGAGAAAAGGTGCGAGTGAGATCTCTCGTCCCCTCCCGCTATGTAAAGACATCATTTGGGGAGTGTAGAACAGGCTTCCCCAGATACCCAATCTCCTGGTACCTTGACCTTGGATGTTGCAGTCTTCAGAATAAAGTTTTGTTGTGTGTATTTACCCAGGCAGGGCTAGGTATGGAGGCTATGCCTGTAACCCAAGTGACACTGGAGGTAGAAACTAGGGAAGGTAGTGTTTTGTAGCCAGTCTGGTTAAATAGTGATCCAGATTCAGTTTAAACAGATAATCCCAGTGGGATGCTGTGGACAGGGCCTATAATCTCAGCTATGTCGGAGGCCACAACTAAAGGAATTGAGGTCCAAGGCTGGCTCCTACTCCCAGATAAGAGTGAGAGAGTTTACCTAAAAAACAAAATAGAAAAACAACAACAAAAATACTCCAATAACCTGAAGAGAAAGATGCTAACAGGTATGGCTCAAATGATAGAGTTCTTAAAGCACAGAGGCCTAGGATTCAAACTCCACTCATTTTTGATAAAGCAATAAAAAATGATTAGTTTGTAAACAAATAAGCAAATGTCCCAAGTAGAGATGATCTGTTACAGAAGCCAGAACAAATTATAGCTACTTGGTGAAACTGCTCCCTTTCTTTCCAATTCTCCACCCAGGTTAAAAAAAAAATAACCTCTCCCTTGGGAATGACCTTCTGTACCAGAGAATTCTGGTAGTGATCTGGACTTATTTGGTGTGATGAGCACATTAATTCGATATTGAATGTTGGAAGGTTTCTTTGTTGTTTTTGTTTTGGTTGGTTGTGGGCTTGAACTCTGGCCCTACCCCTTGAGCAACAGTGCCACTTCCAGTTTTCTAGTGGTTAATTGGAGATAAGAGTCTCAGGGACTTTAGTGCCCAGGCTGGCTTTGAACCTTGATCCTCAGATCTCAGCTTCCTGAGTAGCTAGGATCACAGGTGTGAGCCACTGGTGCTTGGCTGTTGGGAAGTTTTGGCATTGAGCCTGGGAAGAGAAGCAGTGGGACTAAAGACATGTAGGCACCTGATGCTTCAGAGACGAAACAGATGGGGAAGACCATTGTCTTAACCTAGGCTTAGAAATCTTTATGAAGTAGAGTGCCTGGCCCCTCACGCAGGCTGGAGACAGGGTTGGTGCCTAAAGGCCAATGATCGTGACAGCTCACAGTGTCCCGACTCTCTGAGGTCTGTGGTCTCTGGGAAGTTCCTTCTTGCACAAAGGGTTGCTTTTTGGTAGAATGCAATAGTGAAAAGTGCTTTAGAATTTGGCCTTTGCCACTTGACAGCCATGTGACCTTGGTCAAATTTTCACTAAATTCCGTTCCCCTTATTCAACAATTTGGGAAATTAACCTTTGCCTCATTGATTTGTTGTGAAGATTAAATATTTACCATATAGAGGATTTCGACTTCAAGATGGCCTCAGGAAATCAGCATCTTCTAGTTGCCATATGAATATTAATGGAATTATAGAAAAACAGTACTGAAAACGGGAACCAACTTACAGCATTGTTTTTACTATCTAATATCCATGCCGCAGTAATTTTAGTTTCTTTAGTAAAACCTACATGTAAAAACCTACCTTTTCTATCCTCCCTCTCTCCCTCCCTCCCTCCCCCTCTCCCTCCCTTCCTCTTTTCCTTTCTAACTTCCCTTCCTGGTTTCCCAACTGACTCCTTTCTTCTCTCTTTTTCTCCCTTCTTCTCCCTTTCTTCTCTCTTCCTTGTTTTCCTTCATTTTTCCCTGAGGACTTGTTTGCTCTCTTTCATGATGTAAGTGCCATATTGATGTTAGTGCCACACTTGCTATACTGTGATGTCCTTGCCAGAGGTCCACTGCCATGGAGTTGCTTGGTCTGGGTTAGAACCTCCAGAACTGTGACTTCATGAGGCTTGAACTCAGGGTCTGGGCGCTCTCTCTAAGCTCTTTAGCTCAAGGCTAGCACGCTAGCATTGGAGTCTGACTTGGGATCTTCCACCCTAAGTCAACATAGGCCTGTCAATCACAGGCAGAGGACAGACATCAGATAATAGGTTATACTCATCACGCTAACACTTCATACAAATCAAGGCAAGGGCTGAGAGTGCGGTACAGTGCTTACCTAGCATGCATGAAACCCTGTGTTCGATTCCTTTGTATCACATACATAGAAAAAGCCAGAAGTGATACTGGCACTCAAGTGGTGGAGCTCTAGCCTTGAGAAAGCTCAAGGACAGTTCTCAGGTCCTGAGTTCAAGCCAATAACTTGCCAACAACTACAACAACTACAAAAAAAACCCACCCAAGGCAACACACATGTTCATAGCATACTTATTATTTATTTTAGTTATTGTTCTCTTTTATTTTAAGAACTGTGTTTGGGTTATCCAACTTAAAACTCTGAAATCTTCCATATATAAATTTACTGACTCTAAGTTATTAAATCTGAAACTGCTTTATATTAATTCTAACTGTGGGCATTAAGATTATTGGAAACTAAATTATTATGTTTTAATCCCTGATTTATGTATTCCTTAACTGAAAATCATAAATAATTTAATAAGAGAAAGAAACTGTAGACATCATTTTGTTGGATTTCTTAATTACAAGAATAGTATGGGATATATATCTACAAAATTAATAAGGAATTATGCATTTTATGACTTCTAAAACTATCATTTACCTCTAAAATGACTTTATTATTTGCAAATAATTCACAAATAAATGAAATCGCTTGTGAAGGTCATAGTCTTCGCAAAATATTTTTTGAGAACATGAATTTTTATTAGGATAATAATCAACAAGAGTCAAATCACAGAACAGTCTTTATTTTTCTAACAAAATAATGTGTGTATGTATGTGTGTGTGTGTGTGTGTGTGTGTGTGTGTGTGTGTGCATTGGTACTGGGGCTTGACCACAGGGCTTGGGTACTGTTCCTTAGCTTTCATACTCAAAGCTGGTACTCTACTCCTTGAGCCATGTCTTCACTTCCAGCTTCTTTTTTTTTTTTTTGATGTTTAACTGAAGACAAGAATCTCATGGATTTTCCCACCCAGGCTAGCTTCAAACCACAATCTTCATATCTCAGTCCCCCCCCCCGCCCCGATTAGCTAGGATTATAAGCATGAACCACTGATGCCTAGCTAACAAAATGATTTGTAAAATGTATATCCAATAGAAGATTGGCTTTAAAATAACTTTGGTGATAATGAGAATGAATTTTAAGTCTTGTAGTTCATCTAAACTCATTTCTATTCATATTTTGGGCATTATGGCATATCTTTTTTATTTTTTTATTGTCAGGATAATGTACAGAGGGGTTATGGTTATATTCGTCAGGTGGTAGGTGCATTATTTCTCACGCATTGATACCCTTTCTCATGTTTTTGTCCCCATTTCCCTCCCCATATCCCTTCCCAATCATCTTGTTTTCCCCCCTTCCCTTTCCTATTTCAAATAAACACATAACACACACACGCACACACACACACACACACACACACACACACACACACACACACACGTATTATACCAGGGAACAAAGTCAGGTACAGTAACAATATGAGATTAACCATGAGGGCAAAAAAAAAAAAGAGAAATAACAGTACATTAAGAACAACAACCACACAAGATAAAGCTTTTGTTTCCATATCCTAGAGATCCTTTCATTTAGTCTCATCCTATATGGCCATATGTATCTAGGTTTTGAGCTATTGTGACCCTCTGCTAGGAGAGTCCTAGATGTGTACTAATTATTATAAATGAGGGAAAATGTTACGGAGTCAGGAGGAGGGGATTCCACATCCCACCAGAGTCCACCACACAGAGACAGTCTCATATAAAAAGGTGACTTTATTGGGGACGTAGATGGTGAACTGACTGGCCAAGGACACAGTGCAGACTCGGGAGCTGACACTGTGACCCCGAGCAGCCTTCACGCTGTTTTATTTTCATATATTTTTTATTGTAATTAATAGAAGGGTTACATGATATTTGCCAGATAGATGGTGCATTAATTCCCATACATTGATATCCTTTCACATGTCTTGGTCCCCATTTCCCTCCCCCCCACCCCCACCCCGTTCACACTGGGTTTTTAAGGGCAAGACCCATAAGGTCGAACCTGGCCCCACACAGATGTACCATGGGAGAGTTATATACACAGAGGGACCATAGCCAGCTCCAGCCACAAGCAGGTAGCTAATAGGGTTACAGCCCAGTGTTTGAATTTACCTATCACCTTAGTTGGAGATGGTGCACAAATTGGGCAGGTTTCCACACAAAGCAGTCCCCCCCCCAAGCGGATATCCCTTCTCGTGGGGGGTGGGGATAAGGTCAAGGTTGCCCCTCCCTAGAAGGGCAAAGGTGGCTGGGATGCTTTACCGCTGTTGACCTTCCACAATGGGGTGGGGAACTCTTAGGCATTCAGGATGGCACCAGTCCCTGCTCCCCTTAACAGAAACCATTGGGTTTCCTTTGGGTTTCATTTCTTTTGGGTCTGACTTCACTTAATATGATTTTTTTTCAAGTCTTTCCATTTCCTTACAAATGGGGTCATGTCATTCTTTCTGATGGCAGCATAGAATTCTATTGTGTATAAGTACCACATCTTGTTGATCCAATCATCTATTGAGAGGCATCTGGGTTGGTTCCATATCTTTGCAATAGTAAATAGTGCTGCAATGAACATCGTTGTGCTAATGGCTTTAGTATGTTCTTGTTTCTGGATATTTGGGTAAATGTCAAGTAGTGGAATTGCTGGGTCATAGGGGAGCTCTGTGTTTAGTCTTTTGAGGAACTTCCATACTGCTTTCCATAGTGGTTGAATGAGTTTGCACTCCCACCAAGAGTGTAGTAGTGATCCTTCCTGGCCACATCCCCTCCAGCATCTGTTCTTATTAGATTTCTTGATCATGGCCATTCTAACTGGAGTGAGGTGGACTCTCAAAGTTGTTCTGCTTTGCATTTATTTTATGGCCAGAGATGTGGAGCATTTCTTCATGTGTCTATGGGCCATTTTTATTTCCTCTTCAGAGAAGTCTCTTTTTAATTCTGTAGCTCCCCTATTAATGGGATGGTTGTTTCTCTGAAGATTTGTTTTGGAGTGATTCAATCTTTTCAGCTATGGATATATTTTAGATATGAGGCCCTTGTCTGTTGTATGGCTAGTAAAGATCTTCTCCCACTTTGTGGGCTTTCTGCTTAACTTGCTAGCTATGTCCTTTGCCATATAGAAGTGCTGCAGTTTAATGCAGTCCCATTAGTCCAAACTTTTTAATTTGTTGAGTTTCTGGGTCTTTATTAAGAAAGTTTTGACCTGTGCCAAGGAGACCTAGTGTATCTCCTATTCCTTCTTGTAAAGTTTTTAAGGTGTCTGCTTTTACCTCGAGGTCTTTGATCCATTTGGAATTAATTATGGTGCAGGTGACATAGAAGGATCCATCTTTAGCTTTCTGCAGGTGTTTAACCAATTCTGCCATCACCACTTGTTGAAGAGGCTGTCTTTCTTCCATTGTATTTTTTGACTTCCTTATCAAAGGCCATAGGTCTGCAGGTTGATTTCTGGGTCTTTAATTCTATTCCATTGGTCCTCAGGCCTGTTCTTGTATGCCATATCTTTTTTATCCTTACATGCACAAATGAAACCTGTAGGTCCTTTGTTATATTTGCCTATTATTTCTTTTTCAGTTTACAGTTACATTATTGAAACCCATAGTTAGAAATAAAATTGTTTTTCACCCTTTTTACTCTAATTACAAACTACCCTAGATGTTGTCAGCAAATGTTAGAAGTATCTGAGCTCTTAAATCATTTGAGATTTACTTTCTGTGATCCAATGTCTGGCTTCCCAGGTCTACTGTCTGAGTATGGAAGTGAGTGTTTTGTACATACATACATGGACTACTATGGCTGCATGTGGAAGAGGAAGAGAAGAAGGAAGAAGAGGAGGAGGGGAGGAGGAGACAGAAAGGAGGAGAGAAGGGAGGGAGAGGGAAGAGTGAGCTGTGTACTTAGGCTTTGAAGAACAAAGTGGTGAGACCTCTGACTCATCAGTACCCATCAGTCTCTACCCATCAGCTGATTTACCAAGCTTTGTTAAAGAGGTTTCAGTTTGTGTCAAAGAAGATTCTTTCTTTTGGGGGAAGGGTGTATGTTTGTATTGCTTATATTTTTAGATGTCTGCCCAGATCACAGATGACAAGTAAAGGTTTGACTTAAAGCCTTGTTTATCAGCATATTATTTGAAGAGCAAAGTGTGTACAGTTTTGCTCTTCAAATTATATGCTGATAAACAAGGCTTTAAGTCAAACCTTTACTTGTCATCTGTGATTGGGAGACATCTAAAAATATAAGCAATACAAACATACACCCTTCCCCCCAAAAGAAAGAATCTTCTTTGACACAAACTGAAACCTCTTTAACAAAGCTTGGTAAATCAGTGATGGGTAGAGACTGATGGGTACTGATGAGTCAGAGGTCTCACACTTTGTTTTCAAAGCTAAGTACAAAGCTCACTCTCCCTCCCTCCCTCTTCCTTTACCTCTCTCCCTCCTTCCCTCTCTCTCTCTTTGTCTCCCTCCCCTCCCCCCCATGTCAGTACTAGATAGGGCTTGGATTCAGAGCCTGGGTGCTGTTCCTTAGCTTTTTTGCTCAAGGCAAGTGCTCTAACACTTGAGCCACAGCTCCACTTCAGGCTTTTTGATGATTGATTGGAGATAAAAGTCTCACAGACATTTCTGCTCTGCCTAGTTTTGTATTGTGACCCTCTGATCTTAGCCTTTTGAGGATTATAGGCATGAACCACCCAGGCCTGGAAAAACTATTGTTTTTAATACAGTGCAGGGAGTCAGTTTTATAAGGTACCTGGGGGTATTTCTTTGGAGACAAAAGGATTTGAAACTCATAGTTGGAAATAAAATTGGTTTTCCCCATTTTTGGTCTTACTACAAGTAAGTGCAAACTGAAAATTCACTTCTTTTTTGGGAAATCATGGTCATCTTCATGGGTCACCTAAGAAAACAAGATTGCTGCTGAGTATCAAGATAAAACTGTGCTCTTTAAAATGGAGTGTGGGGCTCCTCACGCTGCTACTTCTCACAATCAGGTTTCCTTATCTGTCCAGACAAGACCATTTCCTATCTCTTGATGTACTATAGAGCTCATTATTTGGTAGACCCTTTCTGTCTTGAAAATGAGGTGCTTTGTAAAGTTAAAGGTAGAGTCCATAGAGTAATGCACGTGGCAGACAGCCCAGTTTTAAGCTGCTAGGATTCTCAGAAGAGCCACTGATACTGCACTTGATTACAGAAAGATTTTCAAAGCTTAAAAGCTATCCATTTCCCATTGATTTGCTAGAAGTGTCTACTAGCTTGTGTTTTCCTAGATACTGTGGCTCCGGATTAAAATTATGTCTGAGTTATGCCAAACGGGAACCCTTAAAGCTAATTGAGACTGGAAAGTTCCGAAGAATCAGTTCAGAGAATGGCAAGTTGAGGAAAATGGTTAGAAAATCAAATTTGAATTTCTAGGTCAAGAGCAGGGATGAATCCTAGGAATGATGTGTCCCTCCCACTGGCTGTCATTGAATGCCATACACAACAGGAAACTATGTGATGGCCACTGGTGATATTTGCATGACTGGTGTAGATAAGATCACAGCCAGTAGAGCCTGACAACTCCTCAGATGTAAAGACTAGGTCTGCTGGAGACTGAATACCCAGAACCATGGAGCAAAACCCTTCTCAAGGCACCATTGCCAGAAAGAAGTGGAGATATGGTTTGGTTATTGATAGCAATTTGCAAGTCTTCTATTTCTCTCCCTCCCTCCCTCCCTCCCTCCCTCCCTCCCTCCCTCCCTCCCTCCCTCCCTCCCCCACCCCCCCCCCCCCCCCCTCTCTCTCTCTCTCTCTCTCTCTCTCTCTCTCTCTCTCTCTCTCTCTCTCTCTCTCTCTCTCTCTCTCTCTCTCTCTCTCTGTTGGTTGTGGAGCTTGAACTCTGGGCCTGGGCATTGTTCTTGAGCTCTTCAGCTCACGGCCTACCCCTTGAGACACAGCACCACTTCTGGTTTTCTCTTGGTTAGTTGGGCTGACTTTGAACCTGAATCCTCATCTCTCAGCCTCCCGTGTAGCTAGGATTACAGGCATGAGCCACCAAGCCTGGCAGCAAGTCTGCTATTCTCTAAGGCAAACATGCATTTGGCTGAGGGATAGGCGAGCTCTAGACTTGATGTTGACGCTCCGATAACTCGTCATTCAGCTTTGTGAAGACCACAGGAATGTGTACAATTTTAGAGGTTACCATTCCATGTCTGAGAAGAACTTTTTGGTCTGTAAATGAGGTTGCATGAAGAGAAGAGTTTCCAAGTCCTACAAAAAGGACCCATGAATGAAGAGAAGTGGGGGGGGAAATGCACTCAAAAGTCAATGTCTGTCCTGCAAAATTAAGAAAAGTGAGGGAAGGGGTGGGTTGGTAGTGTAACCCTGTGTACAATTACTTAAAGATAATAAAAATATTAAGAGAAAGAAAAAGAAAGGGATCCAGAGAGCTGGGAGGAAACCTAGGCTCATGGAATATTTTTGGATGCTCCAATGTGAGTGTGTGGGAACAGCTCACATAATTTTGGAGGCGGATAAATCCTAAATCAGCAGGATAGGGAGGAAGGTAGTTTTCTGGTAGATTTCCCCCTTCTCTGGGGACTTTGGTCTTTATCTTTAAACTCTCAACTGATTAGATAAAGTTTATGAACATTATAGCCTGCAATCTTTACTCAAAGCCTACTGAGTGCCAATATCATCTCATTTAAAAATATTTTCCTATCAACATTCACCCATGTTTAACAGGAATATTTGAGCGTGGTTGTAAAAGTAATATTGTAATGGCTTCAGGTGGAAGAAAGTATGAAAATGCCCAAGTGCTCACAGGAGGAAGTCAGATGTTGGATGAAGGTAATGCAGGCAGAAAGCCTGGAGGAACTGGGCCCGCCGGTGGGGAAATCAGAGAAAATGACCAGTAAGAAAAATAAGAAGAAAGTTATATGTTTTGTCTTTTTTTTTTTTTTGCTAGTCCTGGGGACTGAACTTAGGGCCTGCGCACTGTCCTTGTGCTTTCCTCAAGGCTAGAGCTCTACCACTTGAGCCACAGCACCACTTCTGCCTTTTCTCTAGATATGGTACTGAGGAATTGGACCCAGGTCTTTGTGTATGCTAGGCTAGCACTCTACCATTAGCCTAAACTCCTGGCCTCCTGTCTTTTTTTGTGGGGGGACATGGGATGGATAATTTATCTTTCAGTTTGGAGTTTTGTGTGGGTATATATTTATTGATTGGAATATTTTTGCACACTGATTACATGTCTCTTTCATCTTGTTTCTGACCTGTTGTTGCCTCTTCCTCATGCTTTTTCTTTATGGGCTTTTCTGACTACATGGTTTTGTAATTTACTGTTGAGTTATCACTCCCAGTAAAAGGGGGTTCATGTGATAGTCGCATATATGCCCTTGGGTACTAAGAGAATTCAATCTCAACTCTCAACTCTCTCTCCTCCCTCCCTCCCTCCCCAAATCACTTTCTATGTGGATATTTTAAGTACATTATCAAGGCACTAGTGGCTGTAATCTTAGCTATGCATGAGGATGAGATCTGAGGACTGCATTGCAAACCAGCCCCAGCAAGAAAGTTTGTGTGATCCTTGTTTCCAATTAACTGGCCAAAGCCAGGAAAGTGGAAATGATAGTGTTAGCCTTGGGTACAAAAGCCAAGCAAAGGCTAGAGGCTGAGTTCAAGCCCCAGGATTGGTACTTTAAAGAGAGAAATTAACAAATATGCACATTAATAGGTACCACCACAAAATCATGAGTGTCTTAAAACACCCATGCTTAACAGTTTTCCCCAAACAAAACAACATGGAAGCATCCTTCCTTACCCATGTTTGGTTATTACCCTTTAGGGAGGCATACGGGGCCCATTCTTAGGAGAGAACACTTTTCCCAAGGTTAGCTTGTCAGTCACTGACCTAAAATTGAAACTCAAGGATTGGATCTCAAACTTTTCTAGATCATGTGGATTCTCTCAATGAATATGAATACGATCCACATAGTTTATTTGTTTGTTTGAAAACAGAATAATAAAAGTTGTTAAAATTATTTGAAGAAGAGGGAGTGGGATAGGGGAAGGGACAGACCTGGCTGAGTCTGATCTGGATATGTTGTATGCGAGGAAGGTCACAGTGAAATCTGCCTTGTACAAATAATGTACGCTAATAAAACAATTAAAAAGACATCAAACACTCAAAGTATAATGATATAGGGATGTAAAGGCACAAGAATAGAGGAGAAGGAATATCTATAAATTCCCCACGTTCTGGTTACGCATCTAAGGGGTGAACTTCTGACCTTTCCTCTGCTTCTTTCAGTGGGAGCCGAGTGAGAAGATGGTACTGGGAATGATTGGCTGCATGTCTGGAGTCCAGCTGTACAGCTTCTGCAAAACACTGAGTTGCAGATCAATTTGTAAGAAAACAAGTTTTCTAAGGTTCTCAGTCTCGACTGAAAAAATGGTAGGGTTTTAAAGGACAGACAAAGACTCACATAGTTCCTTTCCCTCTTCCTCTTGAGTTGGGTGGTATTTTGACAGAAGGAGCAGAGGGAAAAATAATGACTGGGAAAAGGCTGTGAATGTTCCCTTCCCTGCTTCTGTAAAGTTTACCACCCAACTCTGCAGCCCTAGACCAACTCATACCTCCTTGACAGACTACCCTGTGAAGGAATCACAATGCAGTAGGTCTAGTTGCTCTTGAAACAAAAACTATTTACCCCAAGGAGAGATCGCATTATGAGTGGTGTACAAACATAGAATGAAAGGGAGACACTTTGAAAACACCTCAAACGTCAGAATAGATAACAAGGGACATCATCATTTTATAGATTTTGTTTTTAAACAACAGAAATTTATTCTCACAGTTCTGGATGCCAGGTATTTTACTCTTGGTAGAATCCTTTCCTTTCCTCCTCCGGACTCATTAATTAGGTCTGCACAAGAAAAATCAAAGTTGCAGTTTAATATATATGTATGTATGTATATATATATATATATATATACACACACACACATTACAAAAGGGAGTATCGCTTCCTCTGTTTTTCCGTTTGGTCTGAATGCACTCATTTGTGAGGTGGTGAGGATCCTAGCTGGGTCACTTCAAGGGACACGCCCCATAGTGAAGCTATAAATGAATATGAATTGTTCTTGGAAGGGCATCAGGCCCATGTACTCTTGACTAATCGCCATTGGAGGAGAGCTTTCATGAGACTGCCAGCCATGCCAGAACAGAGCAATGGTGCTGGAGACGTGATGGGGTCCATGGACTCAAATCTCCTCTAGTAGTGGCTGGGGAAGATAAAGAGCAGGGGATTTGATACCTGGCATTGAACACTTGCCTCTGTCTGGAATGGCCCTTCTGGCTGCCTAAGAGAAAGCACAGTTCCCTGTGCTCTTCTGCCATGGCTACAAAGAGGTCTGGAGGGTTCTGGGAAAAGAGAGAAGGAGATGGGGAATTTGTACTCTCATGCACTTCAAAACAAAGCTTATATTCAGAATTTCTTAAGTGTGTGTGTGTGTGTGTGTGTGTGTGTGTGTGTGTGCCAGTGCTGGGGCTTGAACTCCTTCTGTTCTGACTTCTTTTTGCACAAGGCTAGTGCTCTACCACTTGAACCACAGCTCCACTTCTGCCTTTCATCTCACCTGTAGGTGTGTGGTTAACTGGAGATAAGAATCCCACAGATTTTTCCTTCTCCAGGCTGGCTTCAAACCACAATCCCCAGATCTCATCCTCCTGAGAAGCTAGCATTACAAGCATGAATTACCCAAGCCCGACTTCCAAACCTGTTTTCTTTCTTTCTTTCTTTCTTTCTTTCTTTTTAATGATTCCATATCTGTTTTTTTAAGTTTATTTTATTGTCAGGGTAAATGTATAGAGGGGTTACAGTTACATTCATTTGGTAGTGGGCGCATTACTTCGCAAACATTGATATCCCTTATGTTTTTGTCCCCTTCCTCTCCCCCACCCCTCCCAATCATCTTGTTTCCCCCCCATTCCCTTCCCCATTTCAAATAAAGAAATAAACCTATATACAATACATCAGGTAACAAAGTCATCTACAGTAACCAAATGAGATGAACTGTAACAAACCTCTTTTCTTAAGCTTTGGTTGCAATGCAGGTTTGTTTGCCTCTGATTGCTGTCTGCCACATATGTGGTGTTGTTTTCATTCCTTTACTAAAATAAATTATGTCTTTCATAATATTTACTGAAGTAAATATTCATCAGTTTCACCATGAAAACGTGAGTAGAACATATACCCAGAAAGCTCTCCAACAAGAAGAATTGGTGGTAACTTCACTCAGCGTTGAGCCTCTCATGGATCAGATGACTTCAGATTTCCAGAGGATTCCTCTGCTGGCTACTGTCACAGACTCCTTAGATGTGGAGATGCAGAGGAAGGGAACAGGGGATGGGGGAGCCGGTGAGGGAGAGGGACACACACACACACACACACACACACACACACACACACACACACACACACACCTGTGCTTCTCTTTTGTGCTTTTCTTGCTGTGAATCTGGTGCCTTGAGCTGGAGCAGGTGACCAATTGTGGCTCTGAGTCTTTGAATGCTGCGTCCCATAACAGTGTCAGGACAGGGTCCCCCGGGCCTTTATTTAAACATGTCAAATCTTCAACATACTCCTCAGAAATTCTCCAAGGTGTATGCCATATGAATAAATCCCTTTCCTATCACCAAGTGATGGTATAAATTTCCTTGTTTTCATTTGTGCTACTGGAGGTAGTTGTTTGGAGACAGACTTCTGCTATGCAGCCCAGGCTGGTCTTGGACTCATGTTTTTCTTCCTCGTTCCTTAGTTGTTAGAATTATAGTTATGCACGCATGCCAAACATTTTCTTTTGGATGAGTCTACTTCTGGCATTCATTTTTTTGTGTTTCTAGAATAATTCTTTTTTTATTCTTTTATTTTTTTATTTAAGAATTTATTAATGTGGATTTTTACATCATATTTCAAATGACATATTTAACAAACAAGTATTCAAGAAGGGAATATCTATATATAATCACTGGCACTTAGGTTTTAGAACATGATTAAAATTAGGCTGAGGGTTTGTATGTCATAGATACATAAAACATTATGTCTATGGAGTCATAAATTTTTATGTCTATGTAGTTGTGTTTATATTTTCAGCACCATGTCCATAGCATTGGGTATGCAAATATTGAGTGCTTGCTCTTGTACTGTTTGGATCTAATAGCCACATATTAAGGATACTATACGCCTTTTTTTCCCTTTGATCTTGACTTGTCTCACTCAACATGATTCACTCTAGATTCATCCACTTCCCTGCAAATGCCATTATTTGATCTTGTCTGTTGGCTATATAGAATACCATTTATCTGCAGTAGGGCACTCATTTTTTTTAATAGAGAAAGGGAATATGTTATTTATTTATTTTTAAAATTTATCTATTTATTATATTTTTGCCAGTCCTGGGGCTTGAACTCAGGGTCTGGGCACTGTCGTTGGGCTTTCTCAAAGCTAGTGCTCTGCCACTTGAGCCACATCACAATTTCTGGCTTTTTCTGTGTAAGTGATACCGAGGCATGGAATCCAGGACTTTTTGCCTGCTAGGCAAGCACTCTACCACTAGGCCATGCTCCTGGCCCCATGAATATTTTATTTTGATGAGAGAGATAAGACAAAAGAACATTACTTCTAGTTACAAAATAATCATAATAAAATATTATGAATACTAGAAATGGAAAACTGAATGAACTTCAGTGAGAGACACATGTAGCAGAAGAGGATGAATCAAGTGAAAAGAACTCAAGAAAGGCTGTAAAGAATTTGAGTAATTTATAAGAAATTGATATTCATCTCAAGTTGTAGAGAATAAGATTGTCATTACTTCTTTAAATGGCATCCTATACTGGTCTAATTCCTTGCCATGGTTTTATAATTAATTTTCTTACTTTTAAATATTCTTAATGGAGGTGGAATCTTGTGGATAGCCATATCTTCCTAGGTATATGTGATCATGTGATAGAGATACATAAATTTATTTAAGCATGTATTTAAGCATGATGACCACTACACGATACTATGGAAACCCTCAACATGTATGGTATTTTTATGCTGAAATCAATGAAAGCTTTGATTCATGCATCTGTTTCTTTTGTTTTCCATTTTGTTAGTTTTAGTCAGCTTGCACTGAGTTTATTTTATTTTTATTTTTTTTTCTAGATTCTCCGGGGACTTGAACTCAAGGCCTAGGCATTATTGTCGAGTTAGCTTTCTACCACTTGAGCCACAGTTCCACTTCTGGCTTTTTGGTGGTTAATGAAAGGTAAGAGTCTCATCGACTTTCCCGCCCGACTGACTTCAAACTGCGGTCCTTAGATCTCAGCCTCCTGAGGAGGCAGGACCACGGGCGTGAGCCACCGATACACAGTTCTTTTTCTAGATTCTTAAGAAGGGGGTTTATTTGAGACTTTTGGTTTTAAAAAAGTAGATGCACTTAGTGCCACAAATTTTAGGAATGCATTACATATATATGTGTATGTGTGGATAAATTATAACAATACATATTATTACAATAAGGCATAAATTATCACAATATACAGGTGTTATTATTTTCCCAGTCCAAGGAGTGTAGGAGTTACTTGTTTTTATCCATTTATTCACCCTGCTTATAATGTAACTATCTGAACTATTTCCTCTATGTTGAAAGAAAATATCCCATTATGTAGTTTTACATTTTTTTCATATTTTTATTGTAATTAATAGAAGGGTTACATTATAGTCACCAGACAGTTTTATAATTTTTGCTTCCACCTTCAAATGTAATTTCTAAAACTCAAACGTAATTTCTAAAACTCATGTTTATAATACTTACTCAGATGTTTGTTTAATAATTTTTTTACTCCCTGAAGTTCCAAACATTTCTTCTTTTAATGTTCTCCATCTGTTAGAGAAAGTCCTTTAGCATTCTTGTAGGGTAAGTCTGTTGGTGACAGATTGAGGAAGTCTTGATTTTCATTCAGTCTTGAAAGATATTTTCTCAGGAGAGACAATTCTGCTGGGCTGACAGATGATTTCTTTTAGCACTTGAAAAATTCTGTGTTCCTTCCTTTTTTTTTTTGGTCCTAATGCAAAATCTGCTGTCATTTGAATTGGCTTTCCTCTAAAAGAAGAGCATTATTTTTCTGTTACACCTTTAGAATTTCCCCTCTGTTTTGCATACTTGAATTGTGGTGTATCTCAACGTGGACTTCTTAGAGTTATCCTCTTTGGAAATTCACTCAAGGTTTGGATCTGTGGATTCTGGCCTTTTTGGTCAAATATGGGAATTGTTTAACCAAAGCACTAAAACTTTTCTACCCTGAGCATGTATATGGAGAGGTGGAGGTGAGACAAAAAGAGAGACGAAAGGTGTGCAAATACAACCCCATATATTCAATACCAGTCCCATATATTCAATGTGCGCGCGCACACATACACACACACACACACACACACACACACACACACACACATAAAGGTAGCTGGTGGGGATGGGAAGGACTGGCACAAAACAGATGTGTGGAGATGGATGGGAAGGGTCACATGGATCAAGACGCATGGTACTCATACATGTCATGTTGAATTGAAATCCCTCGGCACAATTACTTAAAGATAATAGTAAGAACAAAATGAAGTTTTAAAGTATTTCTACCCTGGCCGGGAGTTTGGCCTAGTGGTTAAAATGCTTACCTAGTATGCACGAAGACCCGGGTTCGATTCCTCGGTACCACATACATAGAAAAAAGCCGGAAGTGGTGCTGAGGCTCAAGTGGTAGAGCTCTAGCCTTGAGAAAAGTCCAAGGACAGTGCTCAGTGCCCAGGACTGGCAAAAAAAAAATTCTACCCTGCAGATCAACGAACTTTCTTTTATAATTTCATTCAAAGGGCTTGCTTGCTGATGCTAAAGAATTACTTTACAGATGTGAACACTTACTATAACCTTTTTTTAAAAAATTTTTTGTCAGTCATTGGACTTGAACTCTGGGCCTGGGCATTGTTCCTGACCTCTTCAGCTCAAGGCTACTGCCCTACCCCTTGAGCCATAGCTACACTCCCACCATTATCTTAATAACAAGGGAAAACTGGAACTTTTTGTACATGGGACAAATCATGGTTTGTATTAAGGAGTTATTACTCCTGAATTGACATCTATGGTATATATCACTAATCAAGTTATAGAACATTGAAAGTATGAAATGATCAAAACACACGGATAAATTTGAAACAAAATTATAGTAAACTATGTTGGGAAGAACACTATTGCAAATAGGTGCATACAGTGGACGCTTGTTGTCTGAGGGCCTGCAGTTCCCAGGAAATCACAGCTCAGGAGAAACTGCACATGCTCAGGGCTCAGTGCTACCACAGCACTGTAAGGCAAACACATACATGGTTTGTTATCCCAGATGCATGGTCAAAGTCTGGCTGAAGAACTCGGCTTTCCAACAATCCTTGGATTTTCATGTTATCGCTTCAAGTAAGCACCCTGACTTTTACCTGGACTTTTGGGAACAATGGGCTTGTTGGGAGTGGGGTTGTAGATTTCCAGAAAATCAAGCACAAACTTGTTGCACAGTGATTTAACCACAACTGACTCTAATAGTTCACGGAGTTGTGTGGGAATTTAAAAACTGTGTTTTTGAAGTTTCTCTTGATTATTTATAATTATAATTATTATTGTTATTTATTGCCCATTATTAGCTGAAATTGCGTCATCACTCTACCAACAGGGCATGCTTATTGAAAATCTAGCTTCAATAATTTCTCCATAACTTTAGACAGTTCTTTTTTAACCTCAGTTTTCATATCACTAAGATGGATATACTTTAGAATCTATGTCAGAAAAATTTGGAAGGGGTTAGTGGGTTAATGTACATAAAAATACCTGTCTGGAATCTAGGCATAGCTGGCTATAATCCTAACTACTCAAGTGGCAGAAATCTGAGGATTGAGGTTCAAAGCCAGCCTGAGGCAGGAAAGTCATAAGATCCATCTGTAATTAACAAGCAAAAACTAGAAATGGAACAGTGACTCAAGTGGTAGAGTGCCAACTTTGAGTGAGAGAGCTCAAGGACAGTGTCCAGGCTCTGAGTTTAAGGTTTAGTACTGACACAAAAAGTAAAAGAAAAAGAAAAAAAAATCATGTCTGACACACAGGAAATGACACATAAAGACCAGTTATCATTATTGCTATTATTATTGAGTGAAAGTAGGTCAAAAGTGATTAAAATTATCTACGTGTAAGATTTCAAGGTATTGTGTTTGTCTTTATTTCCAAGTTTTTAAAAATTATTTTTGATAAAAAAATTGAATAAAAGTGAACACTATATCTAAATTTGAAAGAAATATTGTGAATATTGTAAAATTATGCACATCTCCACATATATATATTAATATGCATGCATCTTGGCCCAAGAAGAGAAAATTTAAGTCATCCATAAACTCTAAAGTCGACTCATGAGACAGAGAACTCTTATCATGTTTCTCCAGTCCCACTTCCTATTTTGTATGAATGTTTGTACATAATTACTCAGAGTTGTGTATATTAATCTTGCACCTCAAATGTCATACACATATACTAGGTTCCAAGGTAGATACATGCCATTTTACATCATAAAGAGTAATTCATGAAATGAATTTAAAATGCAGACAAGCTTCTATTACTATAGTCTTTGGATACTTCCAGTTTTGGCTACCAAAATGATCTCTTATATTTTGGGTAATTTATTTTTATTTCCTTAGCGTGTGTGTTTGATACCATTTCAGACATGAGAAATTACCTTAGTATAAGATGGAAAGAAAGCTATGAAATTTGTGGCTAAATTTCTCTCCACCTGTTTTCTTATTTGACATTGCCTCTAGAAAAAAAAAAAGAGCAGGAGGGTTTTGCTACATCTTCTAACAACATTGATTGTTTTTTAAGTTTATATTTCATTTACTTTTTTTTTTTGCCAGTCCTGGGCTTGAGCTCAGGGCCTGAGCACTGTCCTTGGACTTTCTCAAGGCTAGAGCTCTACCACTTGAGCCTCAGCACCACTTTGGGCTTTTTTTTTTCTATGTATGTGGTACTGAGGAATTGAACCTGGGTCTTCGTGCATGCTAGGCAAGCGCTCTATCACTAGGCTAAACTCCCAGTCCTCATTTACTTATTTTTAAATGTAATTTTATTGTCAAGGCGATGTACAGAGGGGTTACAGCTATACATGGAAGGTAATGAGTACATTTCTTGTGGAACATTGTTACCCCTTCCCTCATTTTCCTCTCATTTTTCTCTCCCCTCCATCTTCTCCTGAGTTATAAAGTTTATTTCCAACATATTGTCTTGTGAGTATCATTGTTGCATTGGTTCACCTTCTTTTTTTTTTTTTGTCAGTTGTGGGACTTGAACTCTGGGCCTGGGGGCTATCCCTGAGCTCTTTAGCTCAAGGCTACCGCCTTAGCCCTTGAGCCACAGTGCCACGTCCAGTTTTCTAGAGTTAGATGGAGATAAGAGTTTCACTGACTTTAGTGTCCAGGCTGACTTTGAACCGTGATCCTCATATCTCAGCCTCCTGAGTAGCTAGGATTATAGGTGTGAGCCACCTCGCCCAGCTCACCCTTTGTTTGATTGTCTCACCATTTTGTTGTTTAAAAAATTTTTTTTTTGCTAATTATGAAGCCAAAAATAGTTAACTTATTATCTACATCAAAAAAAGGTTCTTGTGCTTTTGATTTTTTCTCTAACCTTAAGAGTTCATGGTTGGCATTTTCTGTTCTGTAAATTTCCTGTTCATGCTATTAATCTTAGTGGTCTTCTAATCTATTGAATATGCTTTGTTTCATGAGAGTTTTCATCCTAATCATTTTGCTTCTGCTTATAGTTTTGTTTCTTCTCACGTACAGAAGTTTTAAATATTTTATGTTCAAATATTTCAGTGCTTTTCTTGTTGACACAGAAACATAAAATTGTATTACTGTGAAATTTCCAAAACCCAGAGGTTTGGGAAATATGTCATTTTGTTTCCTTCTGTTTTTCATTGTTATTGTTGTTTTGTTGTTACTATTATTATTATTATTATTATTATTATTATTACCAGTCTTGGGGCTTGACCTCAGGAACTGAGTGCTGTCCCTAGGCTTTTTGGTTCAAAACTGGTGCTCTACTACTAAAGCCACAGCTCTCCTTTCTGGTTAATTGGAGATAAGAGCCTCACAGACTTTGCTGTCCATCCTGACTTTGAACCATGCTTCAGATCTCAGCCTTAGGAATAGTTAGGAGTAGCTCTGATTCCTGAATAGCTATAGACATGAGCCACCAGCACTTGGCTGTTTATTTTATTTTTTATATATATTTTTATTGTAATTAATACAAGGGTTACATTATATTCACCAGATAGAAAGTGCATTATTTCACATACATTGTTACCCTTTCTCATGTCTTGGTCCCCATTTCCCTTTCCCCTACCCCCACCGGGCTGTTTATTTTTAAAAAGAAAATAAATATAACTCTCGACTTGAAATCAATCCTGATGAGCTCATAGGAAGTGGTTAGCATGTCTTATTATTTATTTGTTTATTGTCAATCCTTGGGCTTGAACTCAGGGCCTGAGCACTATCCTTGAGCTTTCTCAAGGATAGAACTCTACCACTTGAGCCACAGCAACACTTCCAGCTTTTTCTATGTATGTGGTAATGGGGAATCGAACCCTGGTCTTCATGCACTAGGCCAAACTCCAGGCCCAATTCTTTTTTTTTAAATCAACTTTTGGGGAGGTAGTTGGGGCAGGATATGTAGCCTGATATTGGGCCCAAGATTTGCCTGTTTTTCCATCTCCTGAGTGCTGGGAATACAGGGGTGACATCACTGTACTCAACAAAGAATGACAAATTCCACGTTGGAGGTACAATTTATTGAGATGCTGCACTGTGTCAGTGATAATGGCTCTTTTATAGTGGAATATTTCCAGATAATTCTGGGTAGGTCTGGAGCTTTGGTGAATGGCAGTATGTTCTTTGTACCCACTCTGTGCCATGGTTCTCCAAGGCCACTTTTATTGGGGGCCTTGTGGGGCTGTGTGTGGAACTCTCTGCATTAGTGTATTAGTGTGTGAGTTCAGGGATTGAAATGAAACCGAGGTGGAGAGCAGAGCAGCCAGTGCAGAACACGGAATGCTAATTAGCTTGTCAACACTGCAGATGTTTTTGAAGAGAGGAAAGATATGATGAAACCTATATTTTAGGAATAATATGCAGAGTGAATTGCCTGGGAGACAGAGTTGAGGCAGAGAGAGAGGGAGGGAGGGAGGGAGGGAGGGGGGGGAAGAGAGAGAGAGAGAGAGAGAGAGAGAGAGAGAGAGAGAGAGAGAGAGAGAGAGAGAGAGAGAGAGAGAGAGAGACAGAGAGAGACAGAGAGAGACAGAGAGAGACAGAGCGTGAGTAAAGGAGTGCTTTTTATTTTTTAACCCGGTGAGAAGATTTGAAGATGAGGGTAAGGATACAAAAGTAGCCGTGGAAGAGATAATGACCTGGAGCATATCCAAGACACAATCCTATTTTTGTGTGTATGCAGCAAGTGTGCATGTGTGTGTAAGTGTGCATGTGTGTGTGTGTGTGTGTGTGGCATGCTTGTATGTGTGTGTGTGTGTACTGTGATTTGTGTAGCTATGTATTGTCATGCTTGAATTTGCCTCTATGTGTGTGGGGTGTGTTCAGATGCACGCTTGTGTGTCATCAAGAATAAAGGAAGCCACATATTAGTTAAAAGTGGAGAAACGGTGGAAGGAGGGAGCAAGAGCTGAGCTCCACTCTAACTTGCATGGAAGTGCATGGTAAAGGGAGAATGATGGTGGAGGGACGGGTGTTGTGGGGCTGCGTAGTCAGAAGTGAAGGAGTCCGAGCACTAGAAAACATGATTAGACAGCTGTTGAGGTGGAGGTTTTCCTTCTTTCCACAGAGAATTCAAGGTCTTTCCATTTATATTATGCAAAGCAAGCCAGACCCAAAGAAATACATGGTTACATGGTTTCCCTCATCTGGAGTAACTAGAATATGTCTATGATATTCTCATCCGGGCATCATAATAGCCCAATTGCTAAGTACGTAGGACCATATATAATCAGCTTTATCAGAACCAACTCCAAGAATTGGAAACAAAAGCTTCTTACTGGCCGGGAGTCTGGCCTAGTGGTTAAAGTGCTGGCCTAGCATGCACGAAGACCCGGGTTCGATTCCTCGGTACCACATACATAGAAAAAAAGCCGGAAGTGGTGCTGAGACTCAAGTGGTAGAGCTCTAGCCTTGAGAAAGTCCAAGGACAGTGCTCAGGCCCTGAGCTCAAGCCCAGGACTGGCAAAAAAAAAAAAAAAAAGCTTCTTACTATGGCCTGTATGCAGTTATTTCTATTTTTCTCTGTTTTAGTCTGTACCTTTTGTCTTCTATACAAGTTTGTTCCATCTGTGGAAGGGAAATGTAATCACAGAAACAGCAGGATAAAGGATGAACGAATGTCACATTGATACTCACTAGACACTGTTAGAAATGAACTTTACAACTTGGCTGGGGGCGTGGGGAGTGGTAAGGGGAGAAAGGGAGGGAGGGGTAACAATGTTCCAAAAGAAATGTACTCAGGCTGGGCTCAAGCTGGGCTCAATTGGGGCCAGCGCTGGTGAGGCTGTAATCCTAGCCACTCAGGAGGCTGACATCTCAGAATCCAGGGTCAAAGTCAGCTTGGCATTAAAGTCTGTGAGGCTCTTATCTTCAGTTAACCACCAGAAAACTGGAAGTGGTATTGTTGCTCAAATGGTAGGGTGGTAGCCTTGAGCTGAAGAGCTCAGGGATAGCACCCAGACCCCAAGTTCAAGCCCCATGACTGACAAAAAGAAATAGAAAAATAAAAAAGTACTCATTGCCTGACTTTTGTGACTGCAACCCCCTTATCATCACCCTTACAAGAAAAAAGAGAAAAGACCCAAACCCTACAATTCTTGAGGATTATTATAAGGAATTAAGGAATAATTATAGTGGACTTGTCAATTATTAGTTTAATGATTATTAGAACAAGGAATGCCTCTGGTTCTTGAAGGCACACCTCCCTTGTAGAAGATACCCTTGGGGATCTCCCAAAGGGGTAGCATCAGGATTTCCTACTCTAAGAGCCTGAAGTCAGTGCTCAGAGAAGGGCAGATCAGGGGTCAAAAGTTGTCCAAAACATGGGCTAAGAGTGTGGCCTGGTGGTAGAGCGCTTATCTCGCATGCGCAAAGCTCCGGGTTCAATTCCTTGGTACTATACACACAGAAAAAGCTGGAAATGACACTGTAGCTCAAATAGTAGAGCTCTAGCCTTGAGAAAGCTCAAGGACAGTGCCCAGGCTCTGCGTTCAAGCCCCAGGACTGGCAAGAAAAAAAAAAAGTTATCCAGAGCGAACAACCTTGAGCTTCTTTAGGTAGAGGCTCAAAAGGGACCCAGGGTAGTATTGGTCAAATCTTTTTTGCAGGGATGGGATTAGATGCCACATGGTCAGAAGCCCGTGTGTGTGTGTGTGTGTGTGTGTGTGTGTGTGTGTGTGTGTGTGTGTGTGAAGAGTTGGGGTGTTGGGTATTAATTCAGTCTTTAATTTGTGAAAGGAAAAGCTACCTCTCATGCTGTGATGATGTAAAGCAGTAATACAAGTGAAATGACTTGGAAAATGCTAATAATTATTTTTAATACAGTCTCATAATTGGGGAGCCTGGCTCCCTCTTGTGTTGTGAATTTACAGAGCAGCGTAAATAACTAGATCTTTGAAGGGAGGACGGTGAAGGCAGACAGACCTCTTTATAAGTTTCCTTTATGAAGTGATTACTTGTGACTGCATCACAATTGTTTTCCCTGTTCTTTGGAGCTTTGCTTTTCTTTCTTGAGGAATTTCGATCTAAAAGATCTAAAATCCAGCAGAGAAGGTGTGTGTGTGCGTGTGTGTGTGTGTGTGTGTGTGTGTGTGTGTGTGTGTACTGGGTCTTGAACCTAGGGCCTCAGACTTATAGTCTCACTTGGCTTTTCTTTCTCTATTTTTTGCTCCAGGCTGGTGTTCTACTGTTGAGCTATTGCTCCTCTTCAGGCTTTTTGATGGTTAATTGGAAATCAGAGTCTCACAGACTTTTCTGCCTATTCTGGCTTTGAACCTCCATCCTTAGATGTCAGTCTCCTCAGTAGCTAGGATTATAAGCATGAGCCACCAGTGCTAATTAAAGTTATTTTTTTCCTTTTAAATTCTAAAAATGTTCAATATGTGCCTCCAAAGTTTTCAAATTTAAAAGCTTTCATTCTTGTGTGTTAGTATTCTGCTAAGAGAGAAAGACTTGGCTGTTTTCAAACTACTTTCTGTCCTGTATGCACGAGATAATGTCACTTGGAGATCAGTCCTTGGACAAAGGCCCTGACTTGCTTTTTCACTTTAAAGGATTGACAGAAATATTCAAATGATGATCCCATTTATGAACTTCAAAGCTTCATTGAGGCAGGACACCTTTTGAATTTGGATGAAAACACGAGGTGGAGTTTTGTTTTTACTTTGTACTGCCTCTGCTCTCCCTGGGAGGTTTGTTGCTTAAGCCTTTGGAAGGTGTGTGAAGGTTTGTGTGTTTCTAAAAGGCTTTCATCTTTGCTAAGAGCCTTTCATTATCTCATTTCATCCTCACAACTGCCCAGTGAATGCCTCTGAGCAAGGCTCAGATGAGGAAACCACGGCTCAGGGTGAGGCCACTAAGATGAGTTCACTGAGTCCTCTCTTCTGGTACAGTAGACTCAGCCCAAAGCTCCAGTGCTTGACTAGACCACAGCAGAGAGAAAGGCCACTGTAAACCCCATAGAAGCAAAGCAAAACTGCTTGGAGAACTCCTGTTCTGAGATTACGGTACAATCACTGCTTGACGTGGTTAATTCTCATAGAGTAACATTTGGATAGGTTTACAACTAAGAATATCTCTTTTGATATTAGGACGTTTTTCTTTCAAAAAGGGCTTTATTGAGATACAACGCACTGACATATGATTTGCACACTCTAAATACACCATCCAATTGTTTTTCATGCAGCTATCATCACAGTTCATTTTTTTTTTCTTGTTGGAAGTACGATCTGTGTGAATCACCAGAGTCACAGAAACAAGGAATTGGCTCAGCAAGGCAAAATTTACTTCTGCTGAAGGGCGAGCCATTAGACAGAAGCAGGTAAGCAAGTACATAGAGCAGGACAGCTGCTCTTTTTTTTTTTTTTTAATCAGGAATGATACAGCAAGGCTCCACCTTTCTGCCTGGGTTGGCTAAGCTCAGGCTTAGAGTCTGCTCCTGATTGGCTGAAATTGGATAGTGGCACAGGGGAGGGGGCTGACATTTATATCCTGAGCACTGGGGCTAGCAAAAATCTGGAAGAAGAAGCTGGAACTGAAAATAGTTTCTCTCACAAGCTCAAGAAAAACCCCTGTATCATCTCCTCTTTCCCCTATCCACCTCTAACCAAAATGGATGGCTCAGACAACAGAAAATTGCTTCTTGGTTTGCAGATGGTCACATCTTTACTGGTCCTCACATGGCTGGTGGGTTATCTGTGTCCTTATTTCTTCTTACAAGGACTGGGCAAGGCTTCAAACCTATGACCTCATTTTACTTCAACAAAACACCATGTCTCCGTCATCTTTGGAGTGACTGAGAGCTAGAACATGGATGTATGAATGGAAGGATGAAGCCATACAATTTAGTCCTCACTACTAGACTTTATTTTTCCTTCCTGTTTACAATCACAGTTATCTTTAGTAGTAGTAAGTTACAAGTTAAAACAAACTTAGAATTTAGAGAAATTCATTCCTTGGGTCGAAACTGGATGTGGATACTGCCACTACCAGCTTAGGGATTATTTTTATAGTGATATTGACTGGTTCTCTGGGAAAAAAAAACCAAAAAAAACACCTGTCAATTGGTGGTATCCAAGGAAGTTGAGATTCAGTAGTCTTGCAGATATAATGGTTTAAAAACTTCTTTTCCCCTAGTAAAACAATGCTAAGGATCAAAAGATTGCTGAATTGTACTTTTAGGCACTATTTCTCTTGCAAAGTTAATTATGCGTTCACAACCATGCCTTGTTTTGTCGATTGCTGTAAAATAAGCTGTTAACAGGTCCCTAATGCCATGTACCATAGCCCAGTTCAGTATGTAACTGGTGAACAGATGCAGGATATCTGTGATATTTTACTAAGTCTCACTCCAGGAGCTGGGGATATATACAGCTCAGTGGTGGAATGTTTGTTTAGCATGTGTGAGGCTCTGGGTTCAATTCTCAGTACCACAAAAAAGGGAACATGAAAAAAAAAATCCCTGCTCCATGGCCAGTTTATCTTTTGGGGCCAAACTTTGTATTGGGGTTTGTACAGGGTAAAGTTTTGGATGAATAAAATAATGGTAGTGTTCCCATTCTTTTATTGGAAAGCCTATGTTTAGCATAACGATCTGCTATACTGCTCAGGCAGGCAGTCATAATACCATAGGGTAATATTTTTCTTTTATATTCAGAAAAGAAGCATCATTTCAGCCAAAGGGTCAAGCATTTTCACACTGCAAATATAATGTTTAAAGAACACACAAAAACAAAGACTAAACTTGCAATGCTGTCCCCTTAGAGTAATCTGATTCCTTCTCTCTTCCCTGACCTTCCTAACATTTTTCTGTGGGCCACCTACCCTCCTCATCTGCCCATATTTACAAAAATTATCATAGCAAACTATGCTTCATTCCCTTTAAAAATTTTGTCAGAACAATTTATTGTGGCATTTTCTCACACAATTTTAATCCCGAGTAGGAGTCTATGGAATGAGTGGATTATGTTTCTTAAATTTTCTTTTGTGAAACATTCTAATAAAAATGCTATAGTTATTATTTTTGCCTATTTATAATAGGACACACAGCAGAACATTTCTTCTTTAGTCTTTATTTATTAATTTATTTATTTTTGCCAGTCCTGGGCTTGAGCTCAGGGCCTGAGCTTTGTCCTTGAGTTTTCTCAAGGGTAGAACTCTACCACTTAAATCACAACACCACTTCTGGCAATCTTTCTATGTATGTGGTACTGAGGAATCAAATCCGGGTCTTCGTGCATGCTAGGCAAGCACTATACCAGTAGGCCAAACTCACAGCTCAGTCTTTGGTAACTTTAAAAGAAGTGTTTAAAATGTTTTTTATTATAATCTTTAAGGAGTTGTACAAAAGGGTTACAAAGCAGTTCATGAATACAATGTTTTGAACAATATCACACTTTTCGATCTTCTCAACCTTGTTTGTTAATTTGAAATGATACATTTATCAGGCTGGTAATGTGGCTTAGTGGTAGAGTGTTTGCCTAGAATGTATGAAGCCCTCGGTTCAATTCCTTAATATCACATAAATAGAAAAAGCCAGAAGTGGTGCTGTGGCTCAAATGATAGGGTGTTATTATTGAGCAAAAGAAGCTCAGGGGCTTTGCTCAGCTTCTGAGTTTAAGCCACAGGACTGACAAAAATGACACATTTATCACATGAAAAATGCCCAGCTGTGATGGTTCTATGCATTAGTTTTTTATCCTGACTCATTTATTGTTCTCATATTTCATCAACACTGCGTTGGTTTAATTAATAAAATTATTAGCTCAACTTTAAATCTTATATTGCAAATAGGAAATATTTTTTGACCAGCAAACATGGAAGTATTTACTGCAGTGGGAGAAATTTAAATTAGTTTATTGAATTTGCTAAAAATTATTAGCTCAACATTAAATCTTTTTTTCCATATATTTTTATTGTAATTAATAGAAGGTGCATTACTTCACATACATTGATACCCTGTATCATGTCTTGGTCCTCATTTCCCTCCTGCCACTCCCACCCCTCATCTTGTTTTCCCCCCTTCCCTATCCAATTTCAAATAACCAAATACGCATATATCCATTATATCAGATAACAAAGTGAAATACTGTAACAATATGAGATAACCAAGGGACAGCAAAAGAGATGAGAGATAATATAGTACATTAAGGACAACAGTCACTCATTATATGGGTTTTTCAACTTTAAATCTTATATTGCAAATAGGAAATATTTTTTTGACCAGTGAACATGTAAGTATTTACTGCGGTGGGAGAAATTTAAATTAGTTTATTGAATTTGCTATCTATATCAATATGATCTACCTAATTGTCTGTCTATGTATGTATGTTTACATGTATGTATAATTGTATTACGTATGATCTATTTTTCTTTATAATCACCTCATACACTGGAGTTAAATAATACTAATAATTGCAAACATCTTTAGCTATTTTATGTCTCTAAAAGACTACTTCCAATGTCTGTTCATTATTTCCTATAAAGTCTAAACTTGAATCTCTTTAAAGTTTCATGTTCCACGCAATTTATTATTATTTCTTTAAGACTATGTATTGAATTTATTTAAAGACTTAAATATTGGGGCTGGGAATTTGGCCTCGTGGTAGAGTGCTTGCCTAGCATGCACGAAAACCCAGGTTTGAGTTCTTGGTACCACATATATAGAAAAAAGCCAGAAATGGTGCTGAGGCTCAAGTGGTAGAGCTCTAGCCTTGAGAAAGCCCAAGGACAGTGCTCAGGCCCTGAGCTCAAGCCCAGGACTGGCAAAAAAGACTTAAATACTTATGGTAGAGATCATACCTGTTTTGTTCTTTACAATAGTTTACTAGACTAATAAGTCGAGGATGACATCATCCCGGCATGGCTGATAGAAACACTATTCATACACTCCAGGGTTCCATTTGCTAAGAGTTCATTTTGTATTTTGGTATCTTTATTTTCATGGCCACCTTCTTCCTCCTCCTCTTTCTTTCTTTCTTTCTTTCTTTCTTTCTTTCTTTCTTTCTTTCTTTCTTTCTTTCTGTCTTTCTTTTCTTCTTCTTCTTCTTCTTCTTCTTCTTCTTCTTCTTCTTCTTCTTCTTCTTCTTCTTCTTCTTCTTCTTCTTCTTCTTCTCCATCTCTTTTTGTTGTCCTGGTTTAATTTTGACCCAGTGAATGAAATAGAGTATTTTATATCTCCTATAGGGATTGCTAAATAGCTCAGTGACTTTGGAAGTATCAAATGTATGAAATGTTAAAAAAGTGTGGACCTGAGCCGGGAGTTTGGCCTAGTGGTAGAGAGCTTGCTTAGCATGCATGAAGACCTGGGTTCGATTCCTTGGTTCCAAGTATGTAAAAAAAAAAAAAAGCTGGAAGTGTTGCTGTGGCTCAAGTGGTCAAGTGCTAAGCTTGAAAGGCCAAGGGCAGTGCTCAGACCCTGAGGTCAATCCCCAGGACTGGCAAAAAAAAAGTGTGGATCTGTGCCATTTTTGAAGGATTGGATTTGCTTACCCTTTCGCAATTTTTTTCACCATAAAATAATCTATTTTGTCTAAAATTACAAGATTATTATCCATTGTACTTTTTCACAGTTTCTACTTAGAGATAATTTGTCTTTTCTCTGAATTTGATTTTTCTTTTTTTTTCCCTGTGTTTTTACCCAGCACTACAATAAATCTAGGTCCTGTAGTTTAGCTGCTTGGGACTGTGGTTATTTGGCAAAGACTCTTATGGACCACGGAAATGACAGAAATGCACGGAAAGGAACGACTTGAGTGGGGTTTGATGTGGATTGACTGTATCTCAGGGGAAGCCCAGAGAAACTGAAAAGGAAATGGATGAGAATTAGCTGTTCACTTTGCAAATTCCAGAGTGGAGTCTGGTAGGTGAAAGCTACCTTTGAAGGACACAATTGTGCTAAACAAAGCCCTTTAGTGAGTCTTTTTGTTTCTATACTCACAGGTCCATAATAAAGAATATTGTACAAACCAATGTAGATACATATTTCACAACATGGATTATATCACTAAGAGAAAGGGAAATCTAATGGCAATCTTAAATCAGAGACTAAAGTGTTCCTTGAGCAAATTCCATATCCATTCCTCACAGAAGTAACACTTGGAAAAAATGGGCCTAAAATTGAATTTGAAATGATTTCATATCTCTCCTAAGGTATGGATCTTAAAAATATATTTATCATTTCCCTCAGTAAGTCCATTTCCAAGAGTTGAGATAAGGAGTAATTTCCCAACACGCACAGCATTGTCTTCTCAAAGTGTTATGTGTAATATATATATATATATATGCATATATATGACCCCAAAGTCAACATTTATAGCTTAGGTCTTGAAAGTGAAGCCACATAAACTCAAGGGCAAAAACAATCACATCATCGTTTGGCTGTAGGAAATTATATTATAGAACAGGGGTTGGCAAACTTTTGTCATAGAGGGCCAGATAATGTGTTAGAATTTGGGGGTCATTTAGCCTCTTCTTTAACAATTTAACTTTGTAGTTCAGTGAGAAAGCACTACATATCTCGTAGATTCATGAACAACAGTGGCTAAATTCCAATAAAAACTTACTGATGGACCCCAAATTTCATATAATAGCTATGCATCACAAAATAATTATTCTTCCTTTGATGTTTTTCCTACCACTTAAAAATACAAAAGCTGCCAGGAGCCGGAGACTGTATTTTTATTTACCGAGGGATCTAAAATCTGCAGATCTCTGTTTGAGTCCAGCTGGAGCAGACAAATTTGGAAGACTCTTATCTCTTAACTCACCAGTAAACACTTTAAATGGAGGTGTGGCTCTGGTGCTCAAGTGCCAGCCTTGAGTGAAAAAGCTATGGAAGAGTGTGAGTCTCCAAGTTCAAGTCCCAGTATCACGCACTATCCCTGTCCCGCAAGGAAGACATGCGACACAATGCTAGCTTAAGCAGGATTCTTTATTCTTCTTCTCCTCCTCTCCTCCTTCCTCTCTCCAGGCCACTATATACAGGCAGTGGGCCAATCAACTCATGCCAGCTTGCTCAGGCCCTCCAATCATGGCTTCACATGCTCCAGTCATGCACCCTTCATGAATCCGGCCACGCAGAGACCAGGCTTCCGTTAACAATGGCAGCACTCCCCAAAATGGATGCCAGCCGTCATCCAGTCATGTGGCGGATAGCCCTGAGTCACCTGCAGCCACCAGCACCGGCCCCACAGTGAAAGGGGGACGTTCGCCTCCAGGTCTGCCACCGCGAGGGAGGGGCCGGGCTTCCCACAGCTCCCCCTCTTTTATTTTATTGAAGCAAGGGACCGTGCCTGTCTTAGGTGGAGGAGTCAGGACATATCCTTACCCGTCACTGAAATGCTGCAAGGCTCAAGTTGCAGTTTCTGTCTTAGGTTGGTATATGCCTACCCCTGTCCTTACCTGTCTTTGACTACCGGTCCAGCATGCTGAGCCAGATCTGAGGGGAGTCTCCAGTGGATAGTGCCGCAAAAGCCTGTCTGATGATAGTATTTTGTCGGGCCATGTTGTTACACATCACACAGATCACTCGCAGCATCACTACCAATCCAAGGATTACCAAGTATACCAGAGCCGTAAAACCTGCCCACTCTTTTACAAAGCTAAACGCATTAAAAACCCAGGATAACATATCTGGCATGGACAAAACTTCTACTCTACTGGAATTAACAGCCATTATTTCCAAACGTAACTGTTCAGTCAAATTTTCAAATTGAATAGTCCAAGTGCCACGTAGCATTTGTCCCAATGATTTTGATAACTTAGCGGCACGTGTCCAATTCTGATATTGAAAGGGGGTGATGCATAACCCTCGCATGGTGGAAATGCATCCAACTTCAGCGGTTTCCTGCAAAATGTCCAATTGTTCTTGAAGGAAATCAACCCGTTGATTCACAATCATCAGTCCCCTAAAAAATGAGCATTCATAGACATCTGTGTAGACAAAGCCTGAGCAGTATTTTCAGAAAGTTGGTTAAGTGTAGTAGCTGTGGGAATCAACACAGCCAACTGCGGCAGCAGTTGCAGCAAGAACACCAAAATCTCTTCTTTCTCTAAGAACCACCGATAAGTCTTTATCAGTCACCAATGCTGGAATCGGAATGGATGTGGGAAGCCGCATCAGCATCGCACTATCGTGGACACTGCCATTCCAGCAGGTGCTAAGCAGGCAGGTTTGCTCTGAACAATTTAGATGCTTTCCTGAAAAACTAAACAACAAAAACAGAAAGGGAGACCAAACACAAACAGGAGTAGATTTAAACTCCACCGATTTACTACAATTAATATGCACACCTCCCTCCTTTTGAGGAGGAATTGGTGAAAAACACAAAAGGATACACTCTGGAACTATTTGTCAATGGAATCGGGAGCAGGAATGTCTTCAGCATGGTCCACGTTACTCTCTGCTTCTCCCCCGCAATCATCACTGCTGGGCGAAGATCTATTTTCTGTAACTTCTTCAAGCTGACTCAGGGGCGTCGTCTCTATATTTTGTCAGGGACTTTAAAAAGCTTTAGCCTGTTTCAACTATTCTGAACCCAAACACAGGCTTTCTAGATCACTACCACTTAATTCTCTTTCTCAAGTCTGCACTTTTCACCTGTTCTTAAACTGTTTACTCCCGTATAGACTTAGATTTAGATTTACCATTCACACACACATTCGCGGTCGTTCCAGTCTGAACCCATTTGGTTCTATTCTAAAATCTCTTTCATTGAAAACTAGAAAATAGGCCTGGCCCTCTGCAAGGTAGCCATTAGCTTCCAATAGACCCTTAATGGTAAATTCCATCCTGTGTTGTGACACTTCTGATCCCATCCCACACACCTGTATCCTTCCTCTTTAGTCACCTTCCGGGAGCGTGGTAGTCGCAATCCGCGAGCTTGAGATTAGTCGCTCACCACGAACATGGGGCTGCCCTATCCTGGATCGGAGTCTCCAAGCGGAGCTCGCTTTCACTTACCTATAAATACTTACAGTTCAATAAATCCCGGGTTTCGGCGCCAGATATCACGCGCTATCCCTGTCTCGCAAGGAAGACACATGACACAATGCTAGCTTAAGCAGGATCCTTTATTCTTCTCCTCCTTCTCTTCTTCTTCTCTCCAGGCCGCTATATACAGGCAGTGGGCCAATCAACTCATGCCAGCTCACTCAGGCCCTCTGATCACAGCTTCACACGCTCCAGTCATGCACCCTTCATGCATCCGGCCACGCAGAGATCAGGCTTCTACTAACAATGGCAGCACTCCCCAAAATGGATGCCGGCTGTCATCTGGTCATGCGGCGGATAGCCCTGAGGCACACAGCCACCAACACCACAGGGGCCCCACAGTGAAAGGGGGACGTTCGCCTCCAGGTCTCCCCGCATCCCAGTACTGGCACACATATACACACATGCTACAAAAGTCATTCTTAGCTCCCAGGTTATATGCAAACATTCAGTAGACAGGATTACATCCATACAATACCGGAATATTTTTCAATAGTAAATACATTGATCATTAATTGAGACATGATAAAAATAAGTTATGAAGCAATATGAGTACTCCCTTCCTTCTTTTACTTCCTTCCTTCCTCTTTCCCTCCTTCCTTTCCTCCTTTCCTTCTTCCTCCTCTTTTGCTTTCTTTCTTGTGCCATTGCTGAGGCTTGAACTCAGGGCCTGAGGGCTGGCCTTTTGCGTTTGTTTGCTCAAGGCTGGTGCTCTACCATTTGAGCCACACCTCTACTTCTGGAGTTTTGGTGGTCAATTGGAGATTAGAGTTTCTTGTACTTGTCTGCTAGAGCTGGCTTTGAACTGTCCTTAGAACTCAGCCTTCTAAGTAACTGGGATTATAGACCTGGGACATTGAGCTCCACTCCAAATTTGTATTGTTTTATTCTTTTTGCCAGTCCTGGGACTTGAACTTAGGGCCTGAACACTGCCCTTGGGCTTTCTCAAGGTCTAATGTTCTGTTACTTGAACAGCAGCACCACTTTGCGCTTTTTTCTATTTTTCTGTGTATGTGGTACTGAGGAATTGAACCTGGGTCTTCGTGTGTTGCTAGGCAAGCACTTTACCACTAGACCAAACTCCCAGCCCTGGAAATTCTTATTTTTAAAAAAAAAACAGAGAGAGAGAGAAGGAGAGAGAGAGAGAGGGAGAGAGAGAGAGAGAGAGAGAGAGAGAGAGAGAGAGAGAGAGAGAGAGAGAGAGAGAGAGAGAGAGAGGCGGGGGGAATCGGGAACTTTTACAAATAAGTGTTTGCAGGATTGTACCAAATGATTCCTAAGATGCTGATGTGTAGATGGCTGGTGTCCAATATGAAACAACTGTATTGCAGGTTAAGAATGCTATTATTTTGTTTCCACAGCAGAATGTCCATCAATGCTGCATGAGCACAAGCATGAATTCAGCAGCTTGAAATTGCTTTGGACAGTGCAAAAGTTCTCAAACTCCTTTCTTCCTGGTAAATTATTTTCTAGCCCAAATCGACAAGCAACTATGGGATTCTTACTCTGCTGAGTAGAAATAACTTTAAATTCCTCACTTTTGTATGACACTTTACAAACCACCTTAGACCCAAAGTACCCATTTATCCTCATTACAATCCTTGGAGGTCCATATTAGTATTCACATTTTAAATAAGAAGAAACTGAAGATAAGAGAGGAGAATAACTCATTGCAGGTTCAAGTTCATTAAGTGGCAGAAACAGCATGCGCTACCCAAGTCTTTGATTTAAAGTCCAAGCCCTTTTCCATGACAGCACAGCTTTCTCCCTGAGCAACACTTCTTGGGTTAGCTCTCTATGATTGATTTAACCAATTTCCTCCCTCCAAGGCAGAGCCACTGGTTCCTCTAGAGCGTCACTTGCTCTTACCAGGGAACCTAGGGAGGAACAAGTAAGAAGATTGGTTTTCTGTTAGGCCATTTTTCAAAACATCTGTAAAATCGCCTGTCTGTGTGTGATAGGCAGGTCACTCAAGAATTCTTTCAGATTGGTCATGAATGTGCATTAACTCAGGCAAGATCCTTCTTATTACTGTTCCTTTCTATGTCCATGCTTTCTTTCAGTGACCTCAGTAGTCTTCTAATTCCCTAAAATGTTTCTTCCCCTTCTACTTTTTCTGTCCTCAAGTTGAATGTGGCAGGTATATCAGATACCAAGTCATGTGGGTCTCATCACCATGGTGACCTGAAGTCATCGAGGTCTGCTCCTTTCCCTCCATTCCAAGACCATGGCTCTGTCTAGCCTTGGTATCTCTGCATAGATCACTCAGTAAGCAGTCACATGGGAATTTTGCTTTTGTTTCTCCCCTTTTCCTCCCATTTTTGTTACACCCTGCTCCCAGGGAGCAGAGATGAATCGTGTGTGTGTGTGTGTGTGTGTGTGTGTGTGTGTGTGTGTGTGTTGGTACTAGTGCTCAAGCTCAGGATCTGTCTCTGAATTCTGTTTGCTCAAGGAAGATGCTCTACCACTTGAAGCACATCTCTGGGTTTTTTTTTTGGTGGTTGTTAATTGGACAGCAATATCTCACAAAATTTCCTGCCCAGACTGGCTTTGACCCATGATCCTCAGATCTCAACCTCTGAGCAGCTGTGGTTACAGGTATGAGCCATTGAATGTCAGCTTGTATCACTCTAGTGTTTCTGGAAATCTATTAGTGAGTTGCTAATTACCAAGTTAAGTAATAATGACCACTAGGCTGGCAGGATACTTTTCTTTTTGAATAGACTTTTGTTTGTTTTTTCAAGCAGCTTTAGGTACGTAGCAGAAGCGATCAGAAAATAGAGTTCCCACATAAACTCCTTTCCCCAAAGATGCCCAGCTTGCCTGATGGTCAAAGCTCTGAACCAGGCATGCACATCTGTTACAGCTGACCCATGGCCAGCCATATACCATTGTCACCACACAAGTTCATAGGTGACATTCAGGCTTATTCTAAGAGCAATGACAATAAATAATGTCATAATAATATAACATACTAATTTGTTCCACAGTCCTAAAAATGCTCCGTGCTCTATGATGTGCTGAATGCCCTTTCCTCTCCTTCTCCTCCTTTATCTCTGACATCTTCTGACTTTTTCATTTATCCACAATTTTGCTCTTTCCAGAAAGTTGAAGTCATATAGTAAGTAGACTTTTTAGAATGACTTCTCATTCTTGGTGCTTTATTTTTCTTTTGGGGGCAAGATTATGCTAGGTAGTGTAGGTTAGCCTTGAACTCAACACTATCTTGCCTCAACTTCTTTTTTTATATTTTTTATTGTAATTAATAAAAGGGTTACATGATATTTGCCAGATAGAAGGTGCATTAATTCACATACATTGATACCCTTTCACATATCTTGGTCCCCATTACCCTCCCCTTCACCCCCCCCCGTCTTGGTTTCCCCCCTTCCCTATCCAATTTCAAATAACCAAATACAAATAAATCCAATATATCAGATAACAAAGTGAGATACTGTAACAATATGAGATAACCAAGGGCCAGCAAAAGAAATGAGAGATAACATAGTACATTAAGGACAATCATCATTCATTATATGGCTTTTGTTTCAATATCCTGGAGGTCTTTTCAATTAGCTTCATACTATATGGCCTTATGTATCAAGGTTTTGCTCTATTGCAGATCTCTGCTAGTAGAGCCCAAGGTTTCTACTGATTATGACAAATGAGGGAAACCATTGAGCCTAAGTTCATTTGAGTCTGGCTTACTTCACTTAATATGATTTTTTCTAAGTCTTTCCATTTCCTAACAAATGGGGCGATGTCGTTTTTTCTGACAGCAGCATAGAATTCCATTGTGTACAAATACCACAACTTGTTGATCCACTCATCAACTGAGGGACATCTAGATTGGTTCCATATTTTTGCTATGGTGAATAATGCTGCAATGAACATTGTTGTGGTAGTGGATTTAGTATGCCCTAGTTTCTGGATGGTTGGGTAAATGCTTAGTAGTGGAATTGCTGGGTTATAGGGGAGCTCTATGTTTAGTCTTTTGAGGCACTGCCATACTGCTTTCCATAGTGGTTGAATGAGTTTGCACTCCCACCAGCAGTGTAGTAGTGATCCCTCCTGGCCACATCTCCTCCAGCATCTGTTGTTATTCGTTTTCCTGGCCATTCTAACTGGAGTGAGGTGGAATCTTAGCGTTGTTTTGATTTGCATTTCTTTTATGACCAGAGATGTGGAGCATTTCTTCATGTGTCTATAGGCCATTTTTGTTTCTTCTTCAGAGAAGACTCTCTTTAAGTCTTTGGCCCATCTTTTAATGGGATGGTTGTTTCTTTGGAGATTAGTTTTGGAGTGATTCAATTTTTTGAGCTGTTGATATATTTTAGATATGAGGCCTTTGTCCGTTGTTTGGTTGGTGAAGATCTTCTCCCACTCTGTAGGCTTCCTGATTAGTTTACTAGCTATGTCCTTTGCCATACAAAAGCTCTGCAGTTTAATGCAGTCCCACTTATCCAGCCTTTCTCTTATTTGCTGTGATTCTTGGTCCTTCTTAAGAAAGTTTCGACCTGTGCCAAGGAGGCCTAGTGTATCTCCTATTCATTCTTGTAAAGTTTTAAGTGTGTCAGCTTTTACCTCTAGGTCTTTGATCCATTTGGAGTTAATTCTAGTGCAAGGTGACAAAGAAGGATCCAACTTTAGTTTTCTGCAGGTGCTTAACCAGTTCTGCCAGCACAACTTTTTGAAGAGGCTGTCTTTCTTCCATTCTATTTTTTTGGGTCCCTTGTCAAAGATTAGGTGGCCATAGGTCTGTGGTTTAATATCTGGGTCCTCAGTTCTATTCCATTGGTCTTCAGGCCTGTTCTTGTGCCAGTACCAAGCTGTTTTGAGAATTATAGCTCTGTAATTGAGTCTAAAGTTTGGAATTGAAATTCCTCTGGCACTGTTCTTTCTGCTAAGAAGTGTTTTTGCTATACGGGGTCTTTTATTATTCCATATGAAATTTTGGATTGCCTCTTCTATTTCTTTAAAGAATGTCATTGGGATATTGATGGGTATTGTGTTGAATTTGTAGGTAGCCCTTGGCAAGATTGTCATTTTCACAATGTTGATTATTCCAATCCAGGAGCGTGGGAGGTTTTTCCATTTCTTTAGTTCTGCTTTAATATTCCACCCAGCAACAACACAATATACGTTTTTCTCAGCAGCACATGGAACATTTTCCAAAATAGACCTCATCTTAGGCCATAAAAAAACCTGGACAGATTCAGAAACACTGAATTTATTCCCTGCATGCTCTCAGACCACAAAGGCATCAAATTGGAACTGAACACACATCTCCACCAACGAAAACCCTGTAACTCATGGAGACTGAACAACATATTGTTGAATCATCAATGGGTCACCGAAGAGATCAGAACAGAAATCCAACAGTTTATGAAATTTAACAATGAGGAGCACACAAAATACCAACTCTTTTGGGACACGGCAAAGGCAGTACTCAGAGGAAAATTTATAGCGCTGAGTGCCTATAACAACAAGTTGGAAAAAAATTGCCTCAACTTCTTGAATGCTGGGATTACTACCACCCTGCATTGGCCTCTTCTAGTAGTACACAGTTAAGTTTCCTTCATATATTTTCGTGGCCTGATAAGTTACTTCTGTCTTTCTGTCTTTTTTTTTTTGTGGGTCATGGGTCTTAAACTTGGCCTGGGTGCTGTCACTGAACTCTTCAGCTCAAGGCTATGATCCAGGGGATCCACAGCCCCACTTCCTATTTACTAGAGCTTAATTGGACATAAGAGTCTCAGGTCCTTTTGTGCCCGGGATGGCTTTGAACCTTGATCCTCAGATCTCAGCCTCCTGAGTAGCTAAGATTACAAGTGCGAGCCACTGCTCTTGGCAATTTACTTCTTTTTAATCAGTGAATAATGATCCATTGTCTGGATGTACCAGAAAATGGAATATTTATTTTTTCCATTTACTTACTTAAGGACAACTTGCTTACTTCCAAATTTTGACAATTATAAATGAAGTTGCCACAAATATTTATACAAGTTTTTGTGTGAACATCTACTTTCAGCTTGGGTTGGGGGTTAATCAAAGGAGTATGATTGCTGGGATTGTATTGATGAAAGTGCTTTATTTAGTAAGCAGTGCAAGTTTTCTTCCAAAATGGTTGCATCACTTTGTGTTCTTATTATTTGCATTTTCCTTCACTCACATTCAACAGTGAACGAGTTTCTGTTTCTCCACCATCTCATCAATGTTTGGTGGTGTCAATCTTTGGGTGTTTGGCCCTTAGTAGGTGTGTTCTATTTTCTTATTGTTGCTTTTATTTTCATTTCATAAATTAAGGGAAACATCTTTTCATATATTTTTTATCTGAAGATCTTCTTTTGTGAGGTGTCTGTTCCACCTTTTACTTTTTTTTTGAGGTGACAATTTTCTTGAGATGTAAAACCTCTTGCTCTATATTTAAGACAGGTATAAATTAGTCTTTTGATGCTGTAATAAAATACCCAAGACTGGATGCTTTACTATTATTATTTATTTACTTCTTTTTCAATCATGGGCCTTGAACTCTGGGCCCAGGCATTGTCTTTGAGCTCTTTAGCTCAAGGTTAGCACTCCTCCATTTGAGCCACAGAGCCACTGGTGTTCTGGTGGTTAATTGGAGATAAGTGTCTCACAGACTTTTGTGCCCACGCTGGGTTTGAACCTCGATCCTCAGATTTCAGCCTCCTGAGTAGTTAGGATTACAGCAATGAGCCACTGGTACCTAGAAAGACTTTATAAAGAGGTTTCTATAACTCATAGTTTTGGAAGCTGCAAGTGAAAACTTGTTTAGTCCCATTATTTGGATTCTGACGAGGTCTTCTGGCTGTGTTACAATAGGACAGAAAACATGAAAGGGAAAATTACCAAGCAGAGAAGGAGAAAGAACCCAGAGGAAGTACAACCCATAGAAATTGTATCATAACCCACTGTGGTAGGAATCAACCAGGGTTCTCATGAAAACCACACTGGATTTTTCCATGAGTGATGCCGCTAATGATTTTTCCACTTCCCACAAGGTCTCATCACTTAAAGGTCTCATTGTCTCAACTGCAAGTTGAGATTGACAAATGAATTCAAGGCATCCCATTTACTCCATGTGTGGTTCACTTGATGATTAACTTAGTACTGGCTGGAATCAAGAGTTCTTTTCTAGATTACCTGAAGACTCAGGAAAATGTGTCAAGTTCTGGGTAGAAATGTCCCAGCTGGATAATCATGTCTGAATAGATTCTTGCAAAGTGTGGGGCATCCATGCTCAAAAAACGGCATACTGCTTCAGTCTTGACTAATTCACAGATTTTTTTATGTTAAATATTATATTTTTCTTTAGGAATTTAGCTTTTCAGTCCCTACTGGGGTAAATAGCTTTGAAACATCGAACATTCATTTGCTTTTGAGCTTTAAGTGAATAGCCAAGAGGATCTTTTTTTCCTTTAGAAAATATGCATTTTATTCTATCCATTGTGTCTAAATGAATCGGCGGCATAGCTGTGTTTATGCACATCCATATGCAAATATTGACTTATGCCCTGCCACGAAGTAAGCTTGGTAGGTTTTGAAAGGAAAACACAACACGGATAAACATTTATAAGCAATTCAAATATTAAAGAGCTTGAGCATTTCTAAAGGCATTCATGTATGAGCTTTTTTTGTGGGATGTCATTATGGTGTTGCAGTTATTTGCAAAATATAGTTACTGAACTACATAGCTTTCACGTAGGAAAGTATACGTTTACTTCTGACAGCAATAAAGTCAATGTGTTAGGTATTCATACCATCCTTTATAATAGTCCTTAGGGAGATATTCTCTGCTCACTATTCTCTTTTAAGGTGTTGCTATACTGAAATGGGATCATAAATTTCAAAAAACTGTCATAAGGATTGCTAAATATTCCTTCTAATCATGGATAAGAATATTTTAAATGTTTATTCTGCTGTTAAGAGGCACATAACTCTGCGGCAGAATACACCATTCCAGCCTTCTTGCATGTGGCATTTGTTCCCTTAATATGACTTTTATTAAAATGCTATAGAATTTAGTTAGTTTACATATTACTTCATTTCCTTTCCAGTTTTCTCTTTTGTATATGCAGCTATATTAAAATGAACTTTTAACTTGCTCTAAGCCCCCGGTGAATGCCTGAGACTGTAGATTCATATATCCAGACAAATTTCAGGGTTGCTGGAGAGGTTCCTGAAGATATGTTTTCATTTCTCCTTCATCCCCCACCACCCATAGGGAATATCCTTCAAAAAGATGCTTTATAACAAAATCAGACAGTGCTGTTATGAATTATGAGCCACAAAAATTAAGAAGGAAGATCTGAACTTAGTTTGCAAATTGTTCATGGTGTCATTTTTATTAAATAAAGAATCCCTATGGCTAAAAGAATTCAAGCTGACATTCAAGGGAGGTTCTTTGAGATTTCCATGGTAAATACAAGCCAAGACCAGATAAATAAGTGGTCATGAAATATGTCAATTAACGAATGGGCTACAGTTAATTAAGTTATCTGGCAATGTTGATTACAAACCTAGCTTTGGAAGTCCCTCACTAAATTCTATTTAAGATCTATAATTCAATGAGACAGAGGTAGATCTCAAGAAAATTATAGTCTTCAAGTTGAACTATGCCATGTGCCTGACTACCTAAAAAGCATGTCAATTGGATGTTCTTGCTATAAGGGGAACATATATGAAACATATGAGAGCCATGAAGGAGGGATAGAGGGAAATATACTTGGAATGAGTAGATGCTTCATTTTGGCCTCTCTGTAGAAAGTCCATATAGAGAGATAGTGGGAAATAAAACTAGAAATGGGAGTCCAGGTTACAGTTGTGAAATCTCTACTTTATTTCCAAGATATTTTATTAGTTTTATTCAATAAACACTTATGAAGTTTCTAGTCTCTTTCTGACACCACAACAGGCACTGGGATTTGACAGACAGGTGGGTTTGCAGTAGGATATCACTTTTCCTTCTTGCAACTAGCATTGCATTTGTTTCTTTAATAGAACTTCAGAAAATTTTTTGTCAGTCATAGGGCTTGAATTCAGAGCCTGGGCACTGTCCCTGAACTTCTTTGCTCAAGGCTCATGTTCTACCCATTCTGAGCCACAGCTCCACGTCTGGTTTCCTGGTGGTTAATTGCAATCTCAGGTAATTTCCTGCCCTGGCTGGCTTTGAACTGCCATTCTCAGATATTCCTCCTGAGTAGGTACAATTACAGATACAAGCCACCAGTGCCTGACAGAACTTGTCTTTAGTGTTGAAGACAGAGTGGAGAAATGAAATGGTTAACTAAGTCATTGTCATTGATGTACTGGATGTTCTTGCTTGTCTTCTTGGATCCACTCTCCTCCTAGTCTTCTACCTTGCTCTGTACTCTGACTTGTGCCGAATGTATGAAAAGACTCCTTTTCTGGTTTGTTCTAGGGAGTTCAGAAGGTGGAGAGAGACCAAGATGGGATGTTAATTCCTCCGGGTTGGGTTTCTTCTCACAGTGTCCTTCTAATAAAGGTCACAGTTCGCATCTGGAGCTTTTCTCCTTTTTTTTTTTTTATTATGGGACTTGAACTCTGGGCCTCGTCACTGTCCCTGAGCTCTTTAGATCAAGGTTACCACCCTACCCCTTGAGCCACTGCTCCACTGCTGGCATTTCTCAAACCTCTGTTCTTTGAGTCCTGGTACCTGTTTCCTTCTCTTGGCCTCTCAGAAGTGGTAATAGCAAGTTATTGTAAGCCATAGGCTGTTGCTATATGCCTGGTTTTTTTTTTGTGTGTGTGTGCGTGTGTGTGTGTGTGTATGTGTATCTGTTGTCTAGAGTCCCTGACTCATATGCCATATTGTTTTTTTTGGCTTGCTGGAGCAAATTTCTGTGAATCTGATGTTTGGACACAACAGAAACTCATTTTACTAAGTTGTAAAGCATAGAAATCTAAAATTAGTATCATGGGTGGAAATCAAGGACTATATTACCTCTGGAAGCTTTAGGAGAGACTATTTCTTGCCTCTTCTATCTTCTGGTTGTCTGCTAATGTTCCTTATCTTGAGATCAACTTTTGCTACCATTTTCTCCTTCTCCCCCTTTTCTTCTGTTTATATCATATGAAAAGAAAAAGGTAGAATGAAATCTGAGTTCATCTCAAGATCCTTAATCTCATCTGCAAAGAGCATTTTTCCCTACAATGTATTTTTTCTTTATGGGGTTCCATAAATTGTGCTCCAGTATCTTTGAGGGTAACATAATTTGCCCTAGTAAATATAGAAAAGTGTCAGTTGTTTGGGAAGACCAAAGAGTTTGTAGATCCAGGGATGTCTTGAAAGCAAGGAAGATAAAGGTAAAATTTCAGGAGGTAACAGAAGTTACCTCAGCAAAGGGGCCTGTGGCAATCATTTATTGTTGCCCTGGAAAAATATCTGAGATAAACAACTTAAAGGGGGAAAGATTAACTGTAGCTCATGGTTTCAGAAGTTTCAGTCCATGGTTAACTGGCTCCATGGCTAGCATATGTCTATATGTCTACATGGCACACAATAGGAAAAGCATAATGGAAGAAAGCTGCTCATGGGTTATGACAGCCAGGAAGCAGAGAGCCAGAGACTGGAAGGAGTCAGGGATAAGACAGATTCTTCAAAATCAAGTTTCCGGTGGAGTATTTCTACCAAGCACCTCCTAAGGAATCCATTCAGGAGAACTCATTCATGATTAACCCAGAGAAGAGGTCAAAGTCCTCACAATTCAGCCACCTCTCAAGCATGCCCCCAGCTGGTAATTCAACATAATAACAGTTTTGGAAGATATTTGCATATTTAAATCATAACAAAGTCCAAGGAATGAAAGTGTGCGTGAACATTGCTCAAAGGGCTAGATAACCGGAACAAAGCGGGGAGAGAAAAGATAAAATATGAATCACCCTGCAGACACTTTTGGGGGACTTGTCTGGCTTTGTTTGGCTGGCAGGCAGAAAGGTAGGAGGAAGTGGAAAATTGTTGAGAAGTCAGTGACATTCAGAAATTTGGATTCATCCCTTCCAGTGAAGAGTTTTTATTCAGTATCTTTCTAAACAAGAGATAAAAGTGGGGCTTCAGAAAGGTGAATTTAATATCGAGACACAGGGTAGATTGCAAAGGCCAGCCTGGAGGTAGAGAAGCTAGTTTAGCACTGAGATGAAAATTTTACAGATATTGCTCGCCAGGTAAATATCTGAGTATATTAGACTCTGAGTAGAGCATGGTCAGTGTCATTAATCATTGATGAATATTTATTAACTTGTGGGATTGTGAGTAGTTGAAGAAGAGGGGAGAAAGCTTGGTACGTGGTCCAGGGATTGTATAAAACATGCAAATGGGTTGCCCTGAGTCCTCTTTTTCTCACAAGATTATTTCCTATTTGTGATTTAGGACATATTGAATCTACTTGTTATTGTGAGTGTTTTGCTAGCTACTACATTACTGATTCTATGAAAAAAGATTAGTGTCTGAAATCTAATCCTGGAGTTCAAAGGCGAGGGATAAAAACATCTGTGGGCTCTAGAAAACTATTTCCAATGAAATCTTAATGACATTCACTAGGAAAATGTTAAACAGAAGCATATGATTTTTGAGCCATGTTAAAAAATACTGGAAGAAAATAAATGTGGCACAAGTGCTCTCTGTAATTTTAGAAATGTAATTTGAATATCTGACATTTTCTTATGTACTATAATAATGGGTAAACACAAAAGAATCCATTCAATAGGTTGTTCTGTCAGAATGTGAATGATTCTCTGGTTATCAAGTTACTTTCTATTTATTGAAATACATCCCTCTGAAGTAAAGTAAGTAGACAAGTAAAGTCTTGTTTATTAATTGAAGTTTTAAAGATCATGAAGGAAAGTTAAATAAGAAGATATCCCATATTGAAACAAAAGCCATATAATGAATGATTGTTGTCCCTAATGTACTATGTTGTCTCTCATCTCCTTTGCTGTCCCTTGGTTATCTCATATTGTTATAGTATCTCACTTTGTTATCTGATATATTGAATTTATTTGTATTTGGATATTTCAAATTTGATAGGGAAGGGGGGAAAACCAAGACGGGTGGGGGGGTGTGGGGGGGGAGGGAAATGGGTACCAAGACATGTGAAAGGGTATCAATGTATGTGAATTAATGCACCTTCTATCTGGCAAATATCATGTAACCCTTTTACTAATTACAATAAAATAAAATTAAAAAAGAAGATATCCCAATCATAGCATAAAACACCCTTCTTTTTTATTATTATATTTTACTTAGATTATGTACATATGCTGGGAATAGATCTTGAGTTTTGAGCCTTGTGCTCCAGCCTGTGCTCTGATACATGAGCCATACCTCCATTTGTGGAATTTTGCTGGTTACTTAGAAATGGAAGTCTCACAGATTTCCTGCCTTGGCTGGCTACAAGTCATAATCCTTAGAGCTGAATCTTTTTTGAGTGTCTAGTATTATAGGCATGAGCCTATAATATGTCAGAGTATCAGGCAGAACACTGTTTATCATAAGGGCAATTATTTTCTATGTTCTATTATCTGTTATTCATTTTTGCTAATGTAATACTTTAGATAAAATGAGTATCTGCCAGACAGTAGTTAGTGTAACCTTAGTTTCTTAAAGAAATAGTTGAAGAGTTTGTTATATATGGGTGATAGGAAGCTGTGTTATTTTTGGAAGTTAAAAGTTGTGAAGTGATAAATAAAAGGACAGCTCAAGAAGAATATCATGAAATCTATCTATAATTGGAGTTTAAAGTCAGTAGAGCTGAGGTATCAATATGCTCAATCAAGACCTAAGAAAAGCGAAATGTGCATTGGGGAAGGGACTATATTGGTTAGGAGAAAGCCATTGAGATTGGGTTACTCTAAGTGACTTTACAATTTAACTGTGAAAACAGTGTGTTCATGGGAAAGAAATCATCAAATAAATTAAAACATAAGAATGCATTCAGTTTCGATAAGTGGCTAGTAAGGTCAGTGAGGCAAAACATAGGGAGGAGATGAGACAGATTGAAAGGATGTAATTTGCTTTTGTTTTTTTTGAATTTTTTATTATCTTTAAGTAGTTGTATAAGGAATTACCATTCTCTGAAGCAGTTTATGAATACAGTGCATCTTGGTCACCCCTTTCAACATTCTTACTCACGCCTCTCAACCTATAAGCTTAATTTTAGGTTATGCATTGCTTTTTTTTTTGCAATTTAACAAAGCAAAATATGTGTACAACGTATCTTGTTCTGTGTCACCACATCAACATCTTCCACCCACCCTTTCCTTCTATACATTCTCTCCCACTCTCCTTTCATTCCTCTAACCCTCTCCCTTTGCCTCACTCTCTCCTCTCGCAAGTATCCATGTCCTGGTACTTATTTGGTTGGGCTTTCCCTTAGTCTTCTTAAAAAATTATACTATTTGTATTCAATTACACTTCAGTTAAATCATTTGTAACTCCTTGCTTACCACTTGTTATTTTTCTTTGTAGATTTATAGGCACATTCTAGCTATCAAAAATGAGGGAAATCATGTGACATGTTTCCCTGAACTGGCTTACTTTACTTCGTATAATTTTTTCCAAGTCTTTCCATTTCCTTACAAATGGTATAATGTTATTCTTTCTGATGGATGAGTAGAATTCCACTATCTATCTATCTATCTATCTATCTATCTATCTATCTATCTATCTATCACATTTTTTGATCCATTTATCCATTGAGAGTCATTTGGGCTGATCCATATATTGGCTGTGGTAAAAAATGCTGCAATGAACATGGTTGTGCTGGTAGTTTTAGTGAGGCACTGTTTAGCTCTATTGGATAAATGACCAGGAGTGGAATTGCTTAGTCATAAGGAAGCTTTATGTTCAGTTTTTAAAGGAATTTCTATACTGTTTTCCAAAGTGGTTAAACAAGCTTACATTCCCATCAACAATGTAGTCATGTTTCATTTTGGCCCCCTCCTTGCCAACATGTTATTGTTCATTTTCTTGATGTTGACATTCTACATTCTACCTGGGGGGAGGTGGAATCACAGTGCTGTTTTGTTTCACATTTCCTTTATGACCAGAAGTGTTGAATATTTCTTAAGTCATTGGCACCTTTGTTAGTTGGGTTGGTGTTTCTTTCAAGATTTATTTTTTGAGTGGTTTAATTTTTTTGAGGTGGTTTTAAGTGTTTGGATATTAGGCCCTTGTCTAATGTATAACTACTGAAATTCTTCTCCCCTTCTGTGGGCTTTCTATAATAATTCTTAATCATTAGCAGAAAACTGCAGATTTTTACCTACAAGTTAGCTAAGGTTGAACTACATTTCCCAGAATCCTTTACACTAGGTTTCCTGGTTCAGGTTGGCCACTGTGAGATTTAAAAAGTAGAAGAGAGGTGAAAGAAGCTCTTCTGCTTTCCAGTAGTGGCCTGGCTTGCACATAGTGCTGACCAGCTGCTTTAAAGCTTGACTTTGGGCCATCAGCCTGGCTTCTGGCTGCTGTTGGTTTCAACTTGAACTCTTTCAGGTCTGTGAGTTACAGGGCAGATTCAGATATAGCTGTGCAGAGACTCCTCTCCTTCAGGGTGTTTATACCACAGCCCAGCAGTGCCAGGGCAGTGCAGTAGGGTACTGAGGGATGGAAGAAAACTCTCAGAGACAGCGTGTTTTGAAATTTAGCGACAAGGACATTAATAGAGGAGATGAACATATTAATCAAAAGCTAACAGGGAGCCAGAAGCTGGTGGCTCATGCCTGTAATTCTCTCTACTCAGGAGGCTGAGATCTGAGGATCTTGGTTCAAAGACAGCCTGGGTAGGAAAGTCTTTGAGACTCTTATCTCCAGTTAACCACCAAAAAGCCAGAAGTAAAAATGTGGCTCAAAGGTGGTAGAGCACTAGTCTTGAGCAAAAAAACTTAAGGACAGAGCCCAGGCCCTGATTCAAGCTCCACAACTAATAACAACGAGGATGGGATAGGAAAACATTTACTAACAAGGTCAAATCTGCAGTGGCTGCTTGATCACCAGTGAGGATCCGTCAGGAGCACATAGGTGTCCCACAGCTCTGCTCCAAGGTCTAGGGATGATTCTGGACCAAGAAAATTCTCTCCATGGTGCTTCTTTTTTACACTGCCTATGGACTCCATGTGCACAGTGGTATTATTAGTTTAGCTTTCATTGTTTTTTTTTCTATTGCCAGGCATGACACCTGAACTCAGGGCCTGAGCACTGTCCTTAGGCTTTCTTAAGGCTAGAGCCACAGCACCATTCTGGCTTTCTTTAAAAAAATGTGTGTGGTACCGAGGAATCGAACCTGGATCTTCATGCATGCTAGACAAGCACTCTACTAGGCCAAACTTCCAGCCTCTTATTATTCTTATAGCACCAGCATTCCAGGGAACAGCTGACTGAGAGTACATGTGAAAACAAATACCCTGTGCTTGCTCATTTCCCAGTGTACTTGTTACTCTTGTTCCTAACAAGTAACACTTTCATTCCTTCTGCTAGAGTCCTGGGAATAGGAAGTGGCCACTTCAGGAGCCTAGCTGGCAGTTGATGTCCACATTCCTCTTTTTCTCAGAGGTTAAACAAGGCAGAGAGAGTCTGATGCAGGTTCTAGCTGTTCCTAGATGGTTTCAGATTATTCTTACAGGTGGTACTATCTTTATAGTCACCTTTTCATTTCCAGCATTTGCAGGCCCTGCTGACCTATTTTAACTTGGTGTCCACTACTGAATTCTGATGCTCAGCTTTCCAGACACTTCTACACAAGCTGCTCTTGGTGGTCCTTGGGTCTCACGGTCCCTCTTGGATTCCCTAACACCCACTCCTGGGTCTCTGTACCTCTGCATGACCCATAGCCTTGCCTGGGGTAGCATTACATTTCTGATTTGCTAACACTTGTAATGGTTCTGCATCCCCATGTGGATGTAGACACTTCTCTTCTTGCAACATTAACATTCTACTAGAAGGAACATGTGCTGCTTAATTAAAAATATAGTACTCGAACCCCAGTTTTCTGCATGCTAGACAAGCATTCTACCACTATGTCATAAGCCTCATTTGTACTTTTCTTGTAGGCTTATTTTTTGGCTTTCCATTTTCCTCTTTTGTCCAGTTAATTGTGTTCAGTGTCAAGGGCCTCAATGTCAGTTGCATGGTGATTAGCAAAGCAAGGGTACCATTGATAAAATTAACATTTTATAGCATTGCTATAATTTGTTTTAGCATATAATGAAATGATGATAGATGATTACTATAATTTTAGAAATAAATATCTAACAGGTCATAGTCAAGAAAATAATATAACATGTCACATTACAAAATTACAAAATAAACACATATGATAATATACTTTATTAAGGGTGGGGAGACTATATCACTTCCTACCATAGTATGAACTGGGCTTAATCCATTTGCTTCTCCTTTCTTGCCATAGTTCTCTTCTGTCCCGTTTCCTTTAAACTCTAAGGAGGTGATCCAAAACCTTGTGTCAAACCCAAGAGCAGAAGAAAAGGGAATGCCTTTTTAATGGAGCTAGTTTCATTAGCTGGTATCCTGAGGTTTCTTCTAGGTAGAGCATGGAGAGCTGTGCAGGTAGAGAATGGGCTTTCAATACTTTGTTGATTGGAGATTGTGGAGATATTCAGACTTTGTGAATGTCACAGATTCATCAATGAGCTAATGGGAAACAGGCCATAGAATCATGGGAAGAGGGAAATGCCAAAGTAAATATATCTATATTATAGAAAACAAAGACAAAAGCAAGGAATAAAATTAACGTATGATACAATCTCAGACATTTAAGGTCTACAAGTCACAGACACTGTTGACTCAGGCCTATCATTCTAGCTACTCAGGATGCCAAGATCTAAGGACTGAGGTTAAAAGCCAGCTCAGGCAGGGAAGTCCATGAAACTTTGATCTCCAGTTAAATAGCAAAAAGCTGGAAATTCATCTGTGGCTCAAGTGGTAGAGTACCAGCCTTGATGTGAAAACAAATGAACAAAAATCACACAGGCAAGAATCCAAGGCTGAATTTAAGCCCCAGTGCTGCTTCACTCCCCACCCCCCAAAGTTGCATTTCTGTTTCTCCTCATCCTATTCATAGGGCTGTTCATCAAACCTACAAATAGATACATATTGGTGATTGATATTCACCAATGATGAAGGGGCTTGCATCGTGCTTGATTAAGAACCAGATCAATATAGTTGGTTATGAACCATTAACCGGAATATATGGAAGAGATAATTATTACTGAGTCCATCTGTGACTAAGAATTATATACAGCCACCCCAAAATATATAGCTAATACATACAACTAATTTTAATTAATTCTCAATGTTATTTGCATTTCTAGATACATTGTGAGTGACGTCCTAGCATCAATTTATATCCATTTCTGAGGTCTGCTATATATCATTACATGGCTAATACTGTTCAAGGGATACTTCTTAGGAAAAATCATAGTTTATTGCATATTAATGTGGAAATTGCAAGGCACTCATTATCTTCAATATTCATTGTATTTTTGGATCTCCTGGGAAATTTCAAAGAATATTGAAGCGGAATGCAAACCTCCAGGGATATTAACCTAATCGATCTGGGATATAGCATAGGAATAAGTATTTAAAGCAAGAACCCAGGTTTATGAATCACCAAGGGACCTAGGCATGTAGACATAACCTAGGAGAAAGGAGTTTTCCAATATCAAACCTCTAACTGGGTATCAACCCCTGCTTTGTGGTTTTGTTTTGTGGCTGTCTTCATTGGTGTCAGGGTTAGAGTGGCAGCATAGGTGATTCTGAGCGATTTGCCATAATTATCAGAAGCAAATCATTAATTGCAAATAGCATGTAGTATGTGGAGACACACACGACAAATAAATTTCTCTGTGGCTATTAATTACACATAACAAATGACAAGGAGCTACTCCCTGACAGGATCCACTTAATAAATGGCCAGTGTATGGGGTGAAGGTCATGTCTCCTTCAAGCAGCTATGGGTGAGTTTCTTCAGCAAACTTTTAGAAATGCTGAACATTGCATTGGCTTCATCTCAAGTTTTGGAGCATGAGTTTATCCTTCAGTTATCCATGCATTTACATTCAGCACATGGTAAGATGCGCGGTGGATCCTAAAACAAAGCAAAACAAAACAGAAGGGGGTCCCAAAGGAGGTGACTCTCTCTTGGGTACAGTTCTGTGAGGGTCATGCTTCAATCCAGTCTCAGTACAGTGAGTGTTCCTGAAAAAAGTGAAACATGATCTTCACTTCATGATCCTGCTCCTTGTACCCAGCCATTAGGCTGCTTCCATCTCACACACAGTCCTCACACTCCATGATTCACCACCATATCCTCCAAATCTCCCAGCTTCCACTTGGGGAGCCCTGACTTTCATTTGCATCTGCTCTCACCTGACTTCCAGATCAGCAAATAAGAACGCAACTCGAGGCAGTCATCTACACATTCTTCTGTGAAGGTGGTGGCTTCCCTGACTTCTCTCACTTCTGCTCAGTAGTTTTTTCCACCTTTCTCCCAGGCCCTCAACACTTTCCCCTTTGTTCTATATCATTCTCACAAATTGAGCAGCAGGTAGCCCTCTTGTCCAATTAGAAAACTTTTCTTGTCTTTATCCATTTCTTCTTTTCCTATTTGCAGACAAACTATAGAAGGAGTTGTTGATTCCAAGTGTCTCTCATCTCTCTTCTGTTTTCTCTTGAACTCCTGCAAACAAGCATTCTCTCCACTCCTGCTCTACTCTGGATGCTTGTATAAGGACCACTGATAAACATCCTGATATATGACTCCATTCTCCTATGATTAATTAAAATAGGCAAACCTCGTCTCTCTCTTTCTCCTTTAGGTCTGAGATCAGGACTTAAAAACTTGGCACTTGCTTCTTTCCCTCATTGGCTAGTCCTCTACCAACTGTCCCATTCCTCCAGCCCTGACAAACCCCTCTTTTAGCTTTCAGATCACTCCCTGCTGGCTGGTTTTTCTCTCATCTCACCTGTGGCTCTTTTTTAGTCTCCTTAGGTTGATTTCCATCCCTCCCTCCAATTCCCTAACCTCTAAATGCTGTGTATTGGTGCTCAGCCCAAGAATGTGTACTTACATTGTTTATTATACTAAATCTCTAGACAGTCTTTTCTGTCCTATTGCTTTAAGTGTACTAAATGCCGATGACTCAAAAAACTCTATATCCTGTCTGATTGTCCCTGCACTCCAAACATGAATGCTCAGCGTATTACTTAGGTCTCTGCTGAGATGATTAACGGGTATCTCAGAGTAAGTAGGTCACAAAAGGAGCTGATGATATTTCTTCTAGGGGAAAATATAGGTTTAAAGGCATCCTGGATCTTATAGGACAGAAGATGGAAGAAAACCTAAGCTTTGTTCAGGTGAAAACACTATGCTACGCATACCACTGGGAGATGCTTTTAAGACTTTAATTAGTGCAGTGGGTGGATGTATATATTTGGAATTACAGCAATCCCATCAAACAAGTGAATATATTTTTACCTCCTCTGAACATCTGTGGGTTTATAAATTCCATTTTCACAGGAGATTTAGAAAAAAAAATATTTTCTTTACTTCTTTTATTAGCCTTCCATGTCTTTTTTACATTTTAATCTCTAAGTTGACTTATGTCATGTATAAGCTTTTGATTATTCACATATGATTTTCCAAACAGCAACCACATTCCCTCTTCATTTTTCACACAATTGGAAATGTTAAGCAGCATAACAAAGGATAGAGTTAGGATCTGTAAAAGATTCAATTTTTTAATATAAAAATGTCCACAATTTTTTCCCATATGTTTTTATTGTAATTAATAGAAGAGTTACATTACATTCGCCAGATGGAAGGTGCATTATTTCACATATGTCCACAATTTTTTAATTTTTCATTATGTAGCGGTGACCTTGGAAAAAAGCATTAATTTACCTACTTTACGTCATCTAAATGGGTGCATATTGCTCTTTATGTCAAAAACAAATTCATGCCTAAGTATCCCAGGGACAGAAGGCCACAGGGACTCACCTGTTTGCTGCAGCTGGAATGCACTTCCATAATTTTCTCTACTCTGTGTTCATCACTGTCACGGGAATTTGCTGGTCATCATACAACACGATGTACTTCCCAACTTCAGAGGAGAACCGAAGTTCCTGTCCTCCATGTCCTTTCCTACGGAGACATTCTCGGAAGGTGTTGTTTACACTCATCTCATTCTTTCTTAGGCTCACTTGTGTCTATTAGCATTAGGCTAACAAGACTAAAAGATAGTGCTGCTCTTTCTTATAAAATAAGGCCAGGGGCCGGGAGTTTGGCCTAGTGGTAGAATGCTTGCCTAGCATGCATCAAAACCTGGGTTCAATTCCTTGATACCACATACATAGAAAAAAGCTGAAAGTGGTGCTGTGGCTCTAGTGGTAGAGCTCTAGCTTGAAAAAAGTCCAAGGACAGTGCTCAGGCCATGAGTAAAAGCCCAACAACTGGCAAATAAAATAAAATAAAATAAGGCCAAGAGTAGACTGGCTAGGGTTGATAGGGTAATCCCATGTATAAATTGGTATATCCTTCCTTCCTTCTTTCTTTTTCTTTCCTTTCCTCTTTCTCTCCATCCTTTCTACTTTCCTTCCTTCCCCCACTCCTTCTGGCCTGCCCTCCTCCCTTTTTTGGTGTGTGTGTTTTGGGAACTGGGCATTTAATTCAGGGCCCTGTGCATTCTAGGTAAATGCTACTATTTGAGCTACACCTCTAGTCATTTTGCTTTTAGGTTTTTTTTTTAATACAGGATCTCAATCTTTTTTTCCAAGACTTGCCTTTGGCAAATATTTCCATAAACCTACTTTCCAAGTAGCTAGGATTGTAAATGTGTGGACACATGCAGCTTGTTTTTGAGGCCGAAACTTGCTAACTAGTTGCCTAAATTGGTCTTAAACTGCAATCCTCCGATTTCCACTTCCTGAGTAGATGGGATTCTAGACATGTACCAGTATGTCTGGCTGAGATAGTTTTTCCTGCGGAATCATATTAGATCCATGCTTTCAAAGTCATATTATCCACAAAGTCTGCTGATATTCTAGCCACCACACTTGGATTTTGGTATATAGAAGGTATAAATGAAGGTACTGGAGATTTTATTATCTGTGCACAAGTTTTTGCTTCCATTCTCCTTGTCATGGTTTATAAAAAGTGGGAAGAAAATAGTAATCCTGTTAATAGATTTTTACTCTTAAAAATGATGGTTTGACCAATGGGTAGATATGATCATATGCTTTATGAGTTCAAACATTCAAGTCTTAGAAAATCCCAGAAGCCTACTTAGAGCTTCCGCTCTGTCATGGAGTCAACATAGTTTCTTCTAACCTCAGATCTAAAGCAGCCAGAACCTACACCCTCTCCCCGCCACTTCTGCTTACCTGTTACATAGTCCAACTGACAAGACAAGAGTCTCCAGCTGTCTAGGTCAGAGCAGGAAAGAGAGGTAGGTGGGTCTGGCAGAAAACTCTATGCCCAGATCAACAACCTCAGATGGCTTCTAGGGCAAGTGGGGAAAGAATCCCATAGAGCTGAACCTCAGGAAGAGGAAAGTCTAAGTGAAGTATTTGTGTAGCCTATTATTCTCAGATGCTTATTCTACAATGAACTGAATTACATCTATTATTGCTATAATATTTCGAGCAGTACATATACTTTTATTGTATGGCCAACTGAAATGTTCATTAAGCATTTTTAATGATGTGAGAAAGTGCTTATAATAAAACATGGTGATCAAAAGCTAAAAGCATGGTTGAAATAGTTATGATTCAAACTTGTAAAAAAAAGATCAAAGTGGGTGTGGCAAGTAAGTATAGGAATTTCATTTGCTGAATAGGACTGTAAGTTTTTAAAAATGTAAAACACAGGGTCAGGGAGCATGGCCTAGTGGTAGAATGCTTGCCTGAAGCCCTGGGTTCGATCCCTCCACCTCACATACACACAAAAAGCCAGAAGTGGCACTATGACTCAGGTGGTAGACCGCTAGCATTGAAAAAGCCCAAGGACAATGGCTAGGCCCAGAGTTCAAGCCCCAGGACTGGCAAAAAATGTAAAACATTTATGTGTTATGTAAAATTATATATTATATAACACAATTATATATCAAACAATTATTAATGTAAACATTTATTATACCTTTGTGTATTATATAATATGTTATAAAATATTATATATTACATATAGTACTTAATGTGTTATATGCAATATTTTATGTAGTATAAATACTATATAGCATGTTTTATACTATGTAGTATATACTGAATCTACTATAGCATATTATTATATATAGTATATACTAAATAGTTATATATATACTATATAATATATTGAACATACATATTACATAATACAAAATATATATAATACAATTATATTGTATATCTAATATATTTAATATTATAAAAGGTATGATTACATGTTATTACATTATAATATATTTTTATAGTATTTAATATATTGTTAATATGTTATATATATTTATATTGTATGACATATTAGTTAATTAACATTAATATAATATATACAAACTATATATAATGTAGTATCTATATATTATGTATATATAATATGATATAAAATCTATGGTATATAAAATATATGTATTATAAGGTATTGTAATATGTAATATAATTATATAAGATATTATATTGTACACTGCTATATAATAATATTTACTATATACTTGCATATTGTTATATTTTATATAACTATATGTACTATATAAGATATTGTAGGATTATATATTATATTATATAATATCTAATAGATAATATATAACATAGGTTATAACATTATATATTACAATTTATATTATATTTTCCATGACTGTCATGCATTATATATACCATATCCATCCATTTATATTTTCATCATGAAGATTATTATGTTATTTTCAGGGAAATAGATGGACCTATCAGAAAATTATGCAACTTAGTGTAAGTCAGGCCCAGGAAGACAAAGAATCTATGGTTTGTCTCATATGTGGAAAATAAGTCTAAGTTACAAACATAGGTGAAACTATATATAGTTTCATATGAATATATACATATGTATAATTTCTAAAGTATGACATATGCAAGGGAAGGCTGCAATGGTGTAACTTCTTTTAATGATTTAACCAAATTAATACCTGGAAGCTGGAAGATGTGTCAAGAGGGGTAAGGTCAGGGTGTGTGGGGGATGGAAGATGGAGGAAGAGAAGAAGGGTGGGCAGTATAGTCATAACATTCAATGTACTTATCCTCACGCATCCACCCCAACTCTGTCTATCCCCTTGATTTCCCGCCTCTCATTTTTATATGTATAGGCAGCCTTTTGTCAGGCAGGACTTAGGGTTGGATGCCTCAACCCTGGTGGAGCCCAGGCTCCACCAGGGTTGATTTTCATTCAACATTTTGTTCCACTGGCCTAGAACTTGTTTCAAGTTGGAGAAACACAAATGGAAGGCTTTCAGTTATAAAAAAGATAGAGACATCCACAAAGTTTTTACTTTTCTTCTTTCTGTGGTATCTATTTTAAATAATTCTCAACCGATTCTCTGTGTGGTGACAAATTCATATTAATGTGATTAGAGGTTGATGTCTTCTCTGTTCATTCAATTTACCATGTTCACATATTTTGCTAATATTCAAAAGCTGTTTTGAGGCAGTGGTATCTGTTGTCACATTCGATATTTTCCCATGTGCTCCTGCAAAATGAGGTAACAAACTAGTATTGGTCATGATTCACATCTGTAATGATAGCACCTAAGGAAGCTGAGATCCAGAGAATCAAGGTTCAAAGTCGCCCTAGGCAGTCAAGTCCAGAAGATGTTATCTCTAAAATAACCACCAAAAAGTCAGGTGGAGGGCATGGCTCAGGTGTGAGAGCCCAACTATACAAGCCAGGTGAGTGAGTGCCAGGCCTGGGTTCAAATCCTATATGAAACAGATGATTTCAGTGTTATTTCTCTTATTTGGAAAATACTATTTTATTATTCCCAGGATTTTTCTCTGGATTTTCATGGTTTTAGATTCTAATGTGAAATTTACTTTAAAGTTGTGTGTGTGTGTATGTGTGTGTGTGTGTGTGTGTAACTAGGATTTGAAGTTAGGACTTCCTGATCTTGCTTGCATTTTTTCTCAAGTCTGGCACTCTACTACTTGAGAATCAACTCTGCATCCTGCTTTTTGGTGATAAACTAGAAATAAGGGTTTCATGGACCATGATCTTCAGATCTCGGCCTGCTGCTTAGCTAGGGTTACAGACGTTAGCTACCAGCATCCAGCAATTGAAACTTCTTTTACAGATCAAATGGTAAGTAATCTTAAATGATTGCCCCTTTAAAAATTATTCATCCTGAACCTAGAACGAATCATGTTGAGTGAGACAGGTCAAGACCTAAGGAACAAAAGGCGCATGGTATCCTTAGTATGTGGCTATTAAATCCAAAGAGTACAAGAGCGAGGACTCAATACCTGCATACCCAAAGCTATGGACATGGTAATGGAAATATAAACATAACTATATAGACATAAAAACCTATGACTCTATAGACATAATGTTTTATTTCTTAAATTAATATGTTTCTATGACATACAAACCCTTAGCCTAATTTTGATTAAGTTCTAAATACTAAGTCCCAATGATTGTAAGTAGAGATTCCCTCCTTGAACACTTGTTTGTTAAACTTGTCATTTAAAATATGATGTAAAAATCACCATTAATAAATTCTTAAAAAAATTATTCATCCTTAGCCCCCATTAACTAATTTGTTGTTGATAGGTGGTGTAGTTGTGCATAAATCAATCTTCTATTACCTTAGCTAATGTCAGTATCTCATGTTAAATTGGTAAAAATTTAAATTTTACTATATAACAATGAAAGGGATTTTTTTTTTTGTGCTAGATATCACTTCTGCTGAACTCAAATTCTGACTATCTTTCTGTAGACAGATTAGTGTGAATCTTCTAATTTATCAACTGTGGTAATGACAGGTTCATTGACTCCTTTCCCATACTTGCAGGTGAATTTTCATTCTTATCTTGTTAGGCTGGTTGTTACTGCAGGGGCAATATTGAATAGAATTGGTGGTAATGGGCCACGCTGTCATTCGTCCTGACCTCAGGGTTGAACACATTCGATATTTCCCCATTAGGTATGATGTGTGTTGCGATTTTTTTTTAACCTTAAGATGGTTCACCTTCTGACTCTCTGAAAGGACAAGAAGCCCCAAGGTTGGATGATTGACAGGGGCTTTTTAATGGGGCCATAAGAGCAGAGAACACTGGTGACTTCCATACAGGGGTCTCTGGGAGAAGTGAACATTGGTTTGGGGAATGTACCAGTGAGAGGCGGCAGTGTCCTCTGAGTAATCTGAGACAGAAGAGCTTGATGCTGGGGTACAAGGTCCCCCCCTTTTGCAGAGGGATAGCAACAAGATGATTAGAACAATCAGATTCAGAATCTGCCCTGGCTACAGTCTCTTACATTAAATGTGATGTCAAAAAGCCAATGAATTTCAAAAGGTAGCCTGGCTTTCCTGGCAGTGAATGGGAGGCAGAAGACCACATATTTCAACTTTTAGAGTACTGAGCCACTGTCTTCTCAAGGATTAGGGCTGCAAAATACAAAGAACCCCCCTAAACAATGCAAGGAAAGGACCTCAGTATATGTCTTTTTCAACTAACTTTGATGGAAGTCTTGCAGATATTTTGATTGATTTTTATTGCCTTCATAAAATGAAAAGATATTTAAAGCTAGGCTAAAGTCTTGCGATGTCTTCCCTTCTCATTCTTGAACTCTCTTCTCCTTCTTTATGAGCTCATTCTGCTCTTCAGAGGAAACCACAATCACAGCTTGATGCATCTTCTTTCAGGTAGCGATCAATGAATTTCTATTCATAATATGGTTATAGAAAACATAAAATGCACATTTAATACTAATTCTATCACATTTCAGTTATATCTTCTCTACATTTCTTTTGGAATGTCAGCTTCCTGTAAAGATGTCTTTGGAGACATTTCTGTTAGAACTAAAGTGAACCACTCTTTCTGGAAGTGTTTGTTGGGGATGATAATGAATTTGGATATGAAAGTTGCTATCAGTCAGGACTGAGAAAATTAGCAGTGGCTTAAATTATAGTGACAGAAAAAGACAACCAGGTAGACTGACCTTTTCTTTTTTTCCCTTTTCCATTCTTGCAAGGGATACTTCTAATAGACCTTAACAACAAAAAATACGGGTGGCTGATCTGCTTGGAACCAAATGGCTATTAATTGTTTCCTGTCCTTCAGATCAAATCAGAATGAAGAGCTAAATGAGTTTCCTTTCGGCATAAAAAGCCTCTTGTTCAATTTCCATCGGACAGCTGCAAAGATGAAGGAGGAATATGAGGTGTATGTTTTAAGGACTCTGCTTCCAATTATTCTCTTCTCTTTAGTAGTGCCTGTATTAGCAGGGCAGGGACTGAAATCCTCTTCAAAAATTCATTATACGCAGCAACCACTCTCTAACCTTTGCCTGTGAGTGATTTTTGTAATGCACTCATGGTGGACAATTTTTAAATTCTAAAGGTGGATGGAATGGCATTGTCAAAGCAGTAATGTCTATGGAGATGAGATCACTAACACCAGGAAATTGAGTTCTCCAAGGGAGGGATATCATGGGAAGCAGTAGAAAGAATTGTGTCTTGATTTTTCAATATATTAACTTATTCAAAGGACATCATCTCCTTCTATAGAGGAAGTGGTAGAATGTTAGATTGCAGAAGACTTTAGAAATAATACAGCTATTGAAATAAGATTTGATGCACATAATCAAAGGGCCAGCAGTTACTTCCCCCCCACCCCCCCCCCCAGGGCCATGCAAAGGTCACACAGCTGGCTAGTGGAAGGGACAGGAAACAGAGCTTCCTGAACCAGTGTGTGCAAGTGGCTCTCTCTACAGCATGTGCCTCCTTCAATTGAGCCACACATGGAGCCATGTGTTGATGGCAGTCTTCCAACAGAAGTCCTTTCATTTGAGGGGTGGTACAGCCTGGAGGAAGGGACACTGGTGATGGAATTAGACAGCTGAGTTTGAGTGCTGAGTCTGCCAGGTATGATGTGACTTCAGGTAAAATCATGCACCGTTTTTTACTGCAGCTCCACGAAATACTTGCAGGGTTCCTCGGAGAACTGAACCAAAAAATAATAAAATAGAATAAAATAAAATAATCTATGGAAAGAGCCCACATGGTATCAGAGCATTACAGGCTCTGAGAAGTGAGTGTTTGTGCCGCTTCTCTGTTTAAAAATATGCCCCAAATGAAGAAATAAAGAAGCAGAACAAACACTCTAAACCATTTAAAAAATAATTCCTACTTTGAATTATCTTCATTTCTATTTAATCCTTCCTTTCCTAATATACTAAGTGAAATGGACAGTTATATCTTACTTTTTGTCCAAACTACAAAGCTATCTGGAGAATCTTGGCTTGTCAGGGTGTTAAATTTAGATTTGAAATGACCACCCCTCAATGGCTCCTGTATTGCAAGTTTGCTGCTTGTTTTGAAAGTTTGGGAGGTTAATATTTATTTGGAGGAAGTAGATTATTGAGGGTGTGGCTTCGATGGTGATTTCGAGAGCCTGACTTCTTCTTCTTTCTTTCCCTTTCTTTCCTGTCTGCCATGATGTGAGCAGCTCTTCTCCAACATACATACTTCAGCCATATTCTGCCTTCTTAGGACCTAACTTTTAGTGCAAGGCAGCCATATATGGAAACCTCCTAACCTATGAGCCAATATAGCCCTTTTTGCTTTTGAAGTTATCTCAAAGCTTTGTCACAGCTACAGAAAGCTAATAAACCCAGGTCAAATTTTACATCATGACCCAGAAAATGTGCTAAAAGATCTGTATTATGCCCTATGCCCAGAACCCTCTGTTCAAAACACCAGCAGCTCTTGATTTCTCAGGAATTGTCATCAGTATATAGAAACTTCAACTTTATAAATGCAGGAACAAATCCTGTGACTTACTCAAAAGTGACTGTTGGTTGTGGCCAGAGAGGGCTTGGGGTTTAGTGGGCTCTCTGTTGGCAGGGGAGGACATTGAAACACCCTGTGATGAACTGGCTCGTGTTGGTTCAATCAGGACTTTTAAGCCTGTTTTCTACTAGTCAAGGATAACCAACCCATAATATCTCTGATATCTTACGTCTGGGGAAAATGGTTTCTACCCTTGAAAGATAAACTGTGATAAACCAAGATGGAAAATCAATAGGAAATGAAGTAGTGGAAATAAAGGTGTATCCCGTCTCTGCTCCTCTGACCCTGACTGAAACAAGCATGGAAGCTTTAATGTTTTCAGTTAGAGAACTAGGGTGGGAGTGGAGTTGTGAGGAATTCAGACTGGCTGCAATGCAAGAGGAAACCGGTTACTTCAGAGTCCATCTTAGACTGTTTAGACTCAGCTTTCTCCTGAAGAAAAAGTACTAGGATCTCACAGGAATTAAGCAGAAGAGAGCTCGGTCATGCCAAAGAGGGGTATGAGACAGAGAGAGGGGTATGAGACAGAGAGAGGGGAAAGAGAGAGAGAGGGAGAGGGAGAGAGAGAGAGAGAGGGAGAGGGAGAGGGAAAGGGGGAGAGGGGGAGAGGGGGAGAGGGGGAGAAGGAGGGAGAGGGGGAGAGGGAGGGAGAGGGGGAGAGGGAGGGAGAGAGAGGCCTTGAGCTACAGGGAAAGTGTGTTACTCAGAACAGAAGCTAGAAGCCACATTCCCCAGGCAAACGTACCAACTGCACTGTTCCTTCCACAGAACAAGTAAGAAAAGAAAGGCCCAGAAAGAAAGCCTGAGAAACTCTGGGCTGGAGGGAGGAGCCACTGCATGGATGCCCTGGTAGATAGGCAGCAGATGGTATCACCATAAGTCTCTGCAGATTTGGAGTTCATCCAATTGAACAGAGGTACAGCCATATGTATACAAAACTCAGGTTGAAGGTTGGTAAGGGACCGGATACCATCCAGCAATGCTCAAACAAATATAATGGTAGAGAAGGGTCATGGATATGGACAATTGCACTGGAGGAAATGTCAGTGAATGCTCTGGAGTCTTCTCATAAGAGTCAGTGCAGCAGGGTTCCAGTGGCTCACACCTGTCATCCTAGCTACTCAGGAGGCTGAGATCTGAGGACCACAATTCAAAGCCAGCCAGGGCACAAAAGTCTATGACACTCTTAACCACCAGAAAACTGGAAGTGGTGCTGTGGTTTAAAGTGGTAGTACACTAACCTTGAGCTGAAATGCTCAGGGACAGCACCCAGGTCCCGAGTCCAAAAAAAAAAAGCAGTTCATAAGAAGTGCCTAAGAAGTGCAGAAGGTGCTGGAGAGATGGGGACCCAACATCCACTCCTTCAGGGGTGCAATCCCCTATGATTTTAGAGGAACTTTTGAATACTATTCTTTCATGTTATATCAATCACAGTGTGGGTATTTGAAATGATTCTTCTTATGCTGAGGGACATTGACTTATGATTTTTGACTTCAGTATAGGGGCCATATTCTATTTAGGCATTGGGATCTGGCTAATATGGTTGAAAATATCAAAGGAAATCAGTGCAGAGAGGAGAGAGAGAACAGTCATCAACTGTGACGTTGATAGCAATGGAAAAACCAAGAATAACAGGTGAAACTCTTGGATAACTCTCATCAAGAGACTCAGAACCTGCTTCTCATTTCTGCATATCTTTGGGACTGAGCTCAGCTGAAGACCATTCAGGGATCATGTTTGAAGCCAGTGTTTCATAGGCCTCTGAACTCTTATCTACATTTTCCTGACTACCGCTGTCACCACCTTGATTTGGACCCTTCATGTGACTAGCAGTTAATGGATTGGCTCATCTGGGTTTCTTTCTCTTGAAGGCAGGTTGTTTCTTCATAGCCACTAACTGGGTTGGCCAATCTTTTCCTCAACTATGATTCTCCCTAGATTCTATCTAGCAAAATAAATAAGCATTCCTGGCTCATGTTCTAAGGATGCAGGAAGGATGAGTTAAACCTTTCAAGATAGGTTTGTTTTCCTTCTATTTTTTTTGTGTTCTAGATAAGAAGATGGAGGCACAACATGGTGGCAGAGAAAGTCTAGTGTGCACTTAATATTTGGAAAGCATCAATTACAAAGCAACTCAGATAACTGTCTTTACAGAGAGCAGTGTATTGGAGAAAAATGATGATATTCAGTGAATTCTAGCATTTTCTAATTGTCTTTGTCACTTTCTGCTTCTCTCTTATTCTATAGGTTTGTTATTGTTCCTTGTTTGCTTTCTGACTTTCCACCAGTTGCCATTATGGCTATTTTTCTATTTCTTGTTCTGTTTGAACTATTGTTTCAGATGTATAATTACAGCCTAAGCCAGAAGTCCAGATAACATTGAGCTGGAAAGCCCCTGTTAATACCCATTCATATCATCAAAAGGAAATGAGCACATTTGTATGATAAATGAAAATGTGTTATCTTACAGGAATAGAGAACATGAAGGTTAGGCAATGTGAAGATTCAAAGACATTTTCCCAAGTTCAAGGATTGCATTGGGGAACTGTATTTCCCATGGGTTAGAGGCTAGTGTTAAGTAGGAAGAGAATGGGAAGCTGATAAAGGAATTACTAACAGTGCCATTTGTTTTACAAATTTCAATTAAAGGATTTAATATGATGGTTAAGCTATAAATTACATTTGGTAAAGCTACAAGACTGGCATTTTCCTTAATTTAATTCTCCCACTTAATGCCAAGAGGCATTAATCCTGGAGGCTTTGGGTGGTCTCAAACTCAGAATAAATCCTTGACATTTTATGATTCTTGATTAACCAGAAATACTGTGCATTCGACTATAGAGTGGAAAAAATAATGTAGGTTTTTTTCCTTTAGAGCCTAATATGATCCTACTGCACTTGGAACATTTAGCAAGTCTCAGAATAAATCAAATGTTTGCATAAACCACTTTTAATTTCTCTTTCAATAGCTTGATAATTACAAATGAAATAAATTCTACTTTGTTAGGTTTCTAAGCCAAAAATAATGAACAGTTCAAGAAAATCAGTACCACAATATGAATCATCATCTTTTGCTGCAAAAATCATAAAAGCTTAAAAAAAACCCCTGGCTTTGTGAAAATTATAGGAAGAGTCCTAGGGGAATTTCAGTCACATGAAGAGTTTCTCTTGTTCAACTATGATGTCTAACATAATTTCTATAGTTGCTTTTATTTTTCGCTGAGACTCAGTTAAAGGCCTAACAATCAGTTCACATTTGTAAGTTTATATATATTGAGTCCTCAAATCTAAGGATACTCAAGGACTTCATGTAAAATTATTTCAGTAGTATTTAAGTATAACCTATATATACATCTTCCTATACTTTAAGAAATCTCATTTATTTTTTATTCCTATACTCACAATAATATGTATAATAATGGTTCAATGTGAATGATATACATATATAAATAGTTGTTACTTTTTACTGTTTGTGAAATAATGGCAAAAAAGAGAAAATTTGCACCTGTTTAGTATAGATGTGATTTTTGGGTTTATTCTTAGGGATTTTTGATCTGTGATTGTTTGAATCCAAAGATGAAGAATTTATAGATACGAAAGGATGGCTGTATGTGTGTTGTATAGTTACACACACACACACACACGCACATATATATATACTTATATACACACACACACACACACACACACACACACACACAATAATGAGATTAAGAAACAGTAGAGTCTTAATTTGAACCCAGACAGATATCAAGGACAGACACCCCAGAAAATACCACTTTGTGTGTGGTTGCATACTGCAGTATTTACAAATTCACATGGGTCAAGCCATTTTACAGGTTGTAGCTGTGGGTGAGAGCCAACCTCTTTCAAAGCTGTTATGGACATCTAGGTGTCTGTCTTCTATTTTTAGGTTTGTTTTTGACAACACTGTCAATCAATCTGCATGTTTCACAAGCCCCTAGGCAACGTGGTGTGATGTTGCCATCATATCAAAACTTCGGGGTTTGTACGTGCCTCATTAAAACTCATCCCAGTGCTAGTTCCCTCTCCTCTATACAGGAACCTTTTCTTCAGCTCCCAAAGTAGGTTAAATAGCAACCCAGGCTCACAGAAAGAGAACATGGAAACTACAAGGATCGTTGCTGTGGAAAGATATCATTAGTTCTCTCTAGAGAGAGAAGTGCATCTCTCAAAGATGAGCTCTATTCTTGGAATTCCCATGAGGAATTCCACAGGGTCTTTGAGGGTAGAGAATGGGGGAGGATGGAGCTAGGACAGAGGAAATCCCTTCTTCCAAGCTTACAGGTCCCACCTTTGGAGTGATTATCATAACTAACCAAGCATGGAGTTTTCATTGTGGCCATTTCCACCTGTGAAAGGCCCATGGGCATCTCACTTGCTGTCAGGGCTGTGAAAGACAAAAAAGAGCACGCACAGCCAGGTGCTTCTTGATTCCGGGCAACTGAACTAATAGTGTTCAATTAGGCAGGAAGTATCTTTTCTTCCTGTTTAGAGGGAGATTTTCCTCCTTTTGGCCCACGGATATTTATGTTGTGCTTTCCAGCTTTATTTTTGTTGTTCCTTTTTCAGTTGTTTGATCACTCTGCAGTCTTCTGAGCCTCTTGCTCCAGTAGAGCATCTAGACCCTCTACTGGACATGCACGGGAGTCACACAGGCACATCTGCTGAGAGAGTTGTTTAGAGTGACCTTGTATACTTACCTGCTTTGCATTTATATGCCACAGGGACTCACTAGATACAAATCTAGTAAATCTTGCAAACTTGAAGCAGGTCGGTAATCTATGCAGCTCATTTCTGATTTTCTGGTGGTTAATTGGAGATAAGAGTCTCATGGACTTGCGTGCCTGGGCTGGCTTTGAACTGAGATCCTCAGATCTCAGCTTCCTGATTACCTAGGATAACAGGTGTGAGACACTGGTACCGGGATGTTCCTTCTTCTTTAATCTGCTCTTTTTGCCTAGTTAAGATCATTTTAAATACTAATAATATCATTCTAAAATACTTATAGCATTCCCCAAACACTGTAATTAGTCTTTTGAAAAAGTGTATCATTTGCTGTGTGCCAGTGATTCACACTTATTATCCTAGGTACTCAGAAGGCTGAGATCCAGAGCTCTAGATCATAGTTTGAAGTTAGCCTGGACAGAAAAGTATGTGAGGTCCCATCTCTAAAATAACCAGTAAAAAGCCAGGCTGGCCTGGACACTGGTAGCTTACAGCTGAATTCCTAGCTACTCAGGAGGCTGAGATTCAAGAATCATGGTTTGAAGCTAACTTGGGTACGATAGTCTGTGAAACTCTTATCTCCAATTAACCACCAACAAGTCAGAAATGGAGTTGTGGCTCAAGCTGTAGGGTGCTAGCTTTGAGGAAAAAAAAAAACAAACTCAAGAAGTGTGCCCAGACACTGTGTTCACACAGTACTGGCATAAAAATATAGGCCGATGGCATGGCTCAAATGGTAGAGTCAACCAAGCACCGGGCCATGAGTTCAAAGCTCAATACTGGGGGGATAAACCCACAACAAGTGTATTATTCACATCACAAGCCTACAAAGAGTGCATGCCTTCTCTTCTATGTATAAGTTAGATCTAAGTTGTAACTATATATGAAAATGTTAAGAAAAACATGACAAGTCTAAGTTGATTCAATGACTGTTTTCCTAGCACGAACTCAAATGATCAGGCCAGCACTGCATGGGTCCATTCCCACAGGAGCTCCAAGGCCTGATGGTGGTAACAGTAGTAGTAATAATAATAATGTTTTAGAAAATTACTGGCTATCACATTATGTACCAGGCTCTGGGATAAGCAGTTTGTACATTGCCAAAGGCAATCTTAAATGCTCTTGCTGCCGATAATCTGCAGAGGAGAAAGCTGAAATTTTCATAAAGTTGCACAAAAACAAAACAAGTAATTGAGGTTCAGAGGACCCCAAAGCCCATTCTTCATCCTTGGCCTGTGACTTCCTTCCAGGGGCACTGTAGTTTATCGAGGCCCTGCTACACCTGTTTAGGAACCAAATGCCTTCAGGATGGAGGCCTGAGCACATGGTAGAGCCTTCTTCTTAATGTCTGTGAAAATCTGCTTTTGTGCCCTTTGCAGTCGCTGTTGCTTCCATCTGCTCATGATAAATTTCTTAATCACCTCTGGTGGCTTGATTCTGACTCCTTAAGTATTTTGTCCCTGCCACCCGTGGGGAGTGCATATTGTTCAAGCATCTGCTCGCCCCCCTTCCCCCTGACAAACTCGGAGACAGAGAACTCACTGGAGGGTTTTTAATGACGTCTACCTTTGCTGACTGGGAGGGAGGTTGCCATCTGCCCATGGACCTGGAGTATCCTTCATTGACCTCTTGTGTTTAGTTTCCAGCATGGAATGTTTCCATCCTCATCCATTGCATGGGCTCAGGGGATTTTTGTCTTCCCCTTACAGAGATGGATAACAAATTGAAATCATTCCAGAAAAGACTACAATGATATTGTGTTTCCCTCCCAGCAAAACAAAGAATGAATTATAGGACATTGGCTTTGTAAAGGAAAGTTCCATTGATGATGATGATGATGATGATGATGATGATGATGATGATGTGTGCTGGTCCTGGAGCTTGAACCCCCGGCCTAAGGACTGTCCCTGAACAATTTTGCATAAGTCTAGTACTCTTTTATTAAGCTATAGTTTCACTCCTGGCTTTTTTTATTTGGTGGTGAATTGTAGGTAACCGTCTCATGGATTTTCCTGCTCAGGCTGGATTTGAATCCTGATCCTCAGATCTCAGCTTCCTGAGAAGCTAGGATTACAGGCCTGTTCTACCATAGCCTGGCTATGCTTATCTTAATATTGAATTTCTTTGGATTTCCTTATCCTATGAATGCATAGCCATCTGGATTCCAGTGCAGGTAAGAAATCTCCCTCTGGCTATTTCTTCATTCTTCCCAAAACTTCACATTTTTCAATGAATGGATAGGTTAGAAAGATGTAATTGTATCTTCCACCAAAGGGATGGATTTTTATGATGGTTGATTTTTCACTTTTATGAATAGATCTTACATGAATATATTTCATTATGTGTTCTGAAAATTCATTCTTTTTAGAAAAGTTTCCAGGATCATCCTTGTACAGTTCCATGTATATTAAAAAAAAACAAATCTCTGAAAACAAAAACACACACAAAAAAGAGCTTATCACTTTTGATACATAAAAATACAGATCCAAGATAGTATTTAAAACCTTCATAGCTTTTTTTTCTTTCCTTTTTGCTGGTCCTAGGGCTTGAACCCAGGAACTTGGCATTGTTCTTGTGTTTTCTCAAGGCTAGTGCTCTACCACTTGAGCCACAGCACCACTTCCAGCTTTTTCTGTTTATGTGATACCAAGGAATCAAACCTAGGGTTTCATGCCTGCTACAGGAGCACTCTAGAACTAGGCTACACTCCTGGCCTCTTCATAGCTTTTCTAATATGCAGAAATGGAAAACATTCATGGACCATAAAAACCAGCACAATTAATAAAACACGTGTAAAATAAAACCCTTGATGCCTCCTTGACACTAGGCTCCATATTCCAATCAAGGGATATTTATAGTGTGCCTAGGCCAGGACAGTCACTACTTTCTTTCCCCAGCCTAGTATCTATTGCTCTCTTCTTCACTTTCAGTTGTAAGAATTTCTCCCTCCACATTATTTGAAAATATAAATGCCCAGATGGATAATGCATTTCTTCCTCACACTTGGCTTCCTGAGAAAGCATCACATCTTTCATTTTTCATTGGGCAGGATCCATCTCTCCTGGCATTTTTTTTGTAATGGTTTCATTAAGGTTATTAGAAATGATGTCTCTTGAATATCATTTATCTAAACACCATCCAAATTTCAGTGGAGAATGGACTGAGAGAAGGAAAAAAAGTAGTCCCATATTTCTCTTCAATGTTACCCAACCTTATCACATAGCCCTTTCATAATTAATATAGGCAATGAAGAGATGAGAACTACCACAAGCTTTCCAGGAAAATCAGCTTAATGCTTTTTTTACTACTAATAAGACATACAAATGTGGATAATAGCAGTGCTTTTCAAAAATATTTCACTAATAAAACACAACAGACACAACTTCAGAATGATATCATAAATCTTACCTAATTAGTTACTCTTAAAATGCCTTCAGAGAGCAAGGGAAGGGGTGACATTATTCAAAAGGAAACATACTTTCTGTCTGACTTATTTAACTATTTTTAGAACTTCCAAATAAAAATAATTTGAAAATGTCTTCTGAGCTGTTTTCAAAGGGAATCCATCCTTCCATCAATCCCCCAAAGCAACTGAGAAACCAGAGACCCTAAATTGCTCAATTTCTCAGGAGGCTTAAGACATTCCTATTTCTGGAAACTTGGTGAAACAGAAATGTTCTCAGTTATTTTCTTCCTATTGCTGCCTCACACAGATCCTTTCCTCTGACTTAGAAAGACAACCAACACCACCAAGTACAATCTGTGCTTCAGCATGAGGGCTTGTAATTCAGGACCTGTTTCTCACAATTTGGATCATGAAGTCTGAGAAGCATCAGCATCTAGTGTCAAATGAAGAGGGTAGAGTTTATCCCCCCCAACCCTCCCAAATCTTTTTTATTGTAATTAATAGAGAAGTTACAGTTATATTTGCCAGATAGAAGGTGCATTACTTCACACATATTGATACCCCTTCTCATGTTTCTGTCCCTATTTCCATTCCCCACCCCCTCCTAAATCTTTAGTTAAAAGTATCACATAATTCTTAGAAAAAAGATGCCTTTCTTTGTGTCTTCCTGACTTTTCTTCCTTCTCTTCCTAACCTCTAGGATGCTTTTTTTGTTTTATTTTGGTGAGTGAGTGTGTGTGTGTGTGTGTGTGTGTGTGTGTGTGTGTGTGTGTGTTGGTACTGGAGCTTGAAGGCAGGGCCTAGGTGTTGTCCTTGAGCTTTTTTACTCAAGGTCAGTGCTCTACCACTTGATCTAAGACTCTACTTTCTGCTTTTTGTTGATTAATTAGAGATAAGATTCTCATGGACTCTTCAAGTCTGCCCAGGCAGGTTCAGATCTCAGCTTTCTGAATAGCTAGGATTACAGGTGTGAGCTACCAGTACCCTGAGCTACCAGTACCCAATAATACTTCTGACTTTTAAAATTGTTTATAAAAGATAAGTGTTTGGAAATTTTCCATCTGACCTGGACTGACTAAACTGTATGGGGTCTTAAGATCCCTCCCCTTGCTTTCCCTTCTCCTTTTCCTTCTTCTCCCTCTCAGTCCCCTTCTCTTCCCTTCCCTTCCCACCTTTCCCTTTTCCTTCCCTTCTCTTTCTTCTCCTTTCCTTCCCATCTTTCCCTCTCTTTTTCTTAATTCCTTCCTTCCTTCCTTCCTTTTCCTTCCTTCCTTCCTTCCTTCCTTCCTTCCTTCCTTCCTTCCTTCCTTCCTTGGATCTGAATTCAGCTAATATAGATAATTCGGTCTCTGGGTCACAAGGTTTCAGACAAACTTTTGTTTAGGGTGGCAGCCATCCACCTAGTTAGACCAATTTCAAGCTCTCTCACTGTTCCTCCTTGGCTTTTGGCTCCAGGCTTTGATTCTTTTGCCATGTGAGGCTCTTTGTAAGGCTGCTTGTAGTACAAAATACAAGGGAAAGCATTTAAATATATCTATCATAAATATGCATGTATGCATCTGTCTTTCTGTCTATCTATGTGTTTGTCCACCTATCTGCCTATAAATGTATTAATACAAGATTGAAGGCACAGACTGGTTTGTGATCACTTCTGCTGTGTATTATTTCTTCCACAAACCATCTCTGGTGCAGCGTGGGAGAGGATGACACATCCATGTGAATGGCAGGGGGCAGGGATCACTTAGGAGGATTAACTCCCACAGGGATTCCGCTTTCTCAGACCTCTTGTTAATAGCCAATTGGCTCTGCATTTATGTATTTATTATTATTTCAGTTATTATCCAGAGCATCTATCACATGTTACATAGATAATCTCTGGCTTCTTCACTTTGGGTCCTTTGTCTGCTTTGTATGGTAACCTCTCAGTGTGTCACTATTTCTCTCTGACCTTTTCATCTATCTCCTTATCTGAAATTTTGAGGAAACTAAAATGGTTAAGCAGTATATTAATAATGCTCATATCTCCCAAAGAGATTTCCTTGGGGGAAGAGAAAGAGGCATCTCAGTGAAATCTCCTTGTAAATATGACAATAACTGACTTCCTGATAGAAAAGGATGAGTGGGAGAGTTTATCATGATGTCTCTTTTTTGAGGACCATTTTGGCAAGTGAGTCAGGGACCTTCAGATTTATAGGGCAAATGGTCACATAAACTTTGTAACATTCTGGCTCTGAATCTGCAAGATAAACAAATATGTCCTGCCAACTTGAAAAATAGGTAATCAGATTTAGAAGTTTTCTTTGATTTGGTTTAGTTGTTTTTTATTCCACCAAGGATATTTCATATGTCAGACTTCGATCTTCCACAGAAAATATATTATCTGTTTTTTTCTTTTCTTTCTTTCCCTCCTTATCTATCCTTCCTTCCTTTCTTCCTTCTCCTCCCTCATCCTCCCTCCCTCCATTTTCTTCTTCCTTTCTTCCTTCCTTTCTTCCTTCCTTCCTTCCTTCCTTCCTTCCTTCCTCCCTCCCTCCCTCCCTCCCTCCCTCCCTCTCCCTCCCTCCCTTCCTTCCTTCCTTCCTTCCTTCCTTCTTTCCTTCCTGTCTGTCTGTCAGCACCCCATCTCACCTAAGATGCACATGTGGAGTGAATGCAGATCCTGCATGAGATTGTGGCCTGTGGCACAGTAGAGCTCATATTCAAATTCCATGCTATGGACTTCAGAGCTGCCTCCCTATGTGACATAGAGTAAGATTGTCCCTGGAAATTAACTCATCCATGGGATTATAGTTTGGTTCTTATGTAAAATCACAGTTGCCCATGAAAGATTTCCAGCAGTACCCAGCAGAAGATACACATGAAGGCAGCATATGGGAAAAAAAGAAGTCACCAATTCCTAGATTAATCCACATTATTGTGAGCAAGTTTAGGAAGAACCTTAGGAATCCAGATTACTGAGTTTCAGGATGCATTGGTTCTTCAAAATATTCTCCCAAACTTTCATGCATGGTTAAGAAATTTAAAGACTATTTGCTATGGAACAGGTATTACATGCCTATAATCCTAGCTACTTAGAAGCCTGAGATCTGGAGAAGCCACGGTTTGAATCTAGGTAGCTGGACACTATCTCCAAAACAAACAGCAAAATCCTGGGCTGGAGGTATAGCTTAAGTGGTAGAGCAAGTGCAAGTGCCAAGCCTAGAGTTCAAACTCTGGTCCCTTTCATTCCACCCCACACTCACAAATAGAGATATTTAATATTGAATTATTCTTATTTCAGCAAAACACATGGATCTTTGTTCTTATTTCAGGGAACCACACGTATCTTTCTCTGAGGTCTTACAGACTGTTTGAATAAATTATTATTATCAAAGGAGTACAGCCTCATTCTGAGTATAGGAAAACCTATGTACTAACAAATCAGCTCATTAAGGAGAAACTTTTGAAGACATCTTCAGGAGACTTCAGGTTCCTGATTGCCTAATGTCCCTCAAGAACAGAAAACAACTGTGATCCAAGCCAGGTTCCTTGTAACCATCCCAAACAGGTGTCTTCGTTTGGTTTGGATATTGTTTTCTCAGATTGATGAGGAGATCTTGGGCCCCACAATGATGGTGTTTAAGAGAGGGTGCCTAGAAAGAGCTCCTTACTTCAACTTAAAAGAGTACCCCAAGCCCTCCAGGGATTCTATATATCAGGTCCTCTCTATACCAAATAAAATGACATGGTTGTTGGGTATTGGTAGCTCATGCCTGTAACCCTAGCTTTCAGCAGTGACCTGAGGATTATGGCTTGAAGCTGGTCCAGGCAGCAAAGTCCGTGAAGGTCTTTTGTTTTCCTGCCAGTCCTGGGCTTGGGCTCAGGGCCTCAGCACTGTCTTTGGGTTTCCTCAAGGCTAGCTCTCTATCTCTTGAGCCACAGCACCACTTCTGGCTTTTTTCTATATATGTGGTACCAAAGGAATTGAACCCGGGTCTTCTTGCATGCTAGGCAAGCACTCTACCACTAGGCCAAACTCCTGGCCCTCTGTGAGGCTCTTATCTCCAATTAACCAGCATAAAGCCAGAAGTGGAGCTCTGGCTCAAGTGAAGGATCAAACACTAAGAGACAGCATATATACTCTGAGTTCAAATCCCGGGACCAGCACCAAAAATCAAACCAAATCAAGCCGAACAGAACAAAAAAACATGGTAAAGGTTAGAGACAGAAGATTTCTGTGGCCATTGGGAAGAAAGTATCACAGCACATCTTCAGCTTGGCGTACAGACAGGAAGTGTATGTTTTATACACAAAGAACGGTGGGGTTGGGGAAGAGGTATGTATAATTATTAAACATCCTGAACGAAGTATCATCTGGTCGATCACTATCTCAGTCTGAAGGAAGGGTTCTGGAAAAGTTTTCAAGGTAGTTCTGGTCCCTAAAAGAACTAGTGGTCAGTCTTGTTCTCACATTCCAAGGTGAGTTCAAAGTGACTGTAGAGAAAATATTTCAGAAGGGTGGGAATGGCAACTTTTCTCCTGCCTTTAGTTAATTCATGCTCTCAGCAAAAGCAGCATTGAAGCTACTCTTATAAACTACAGAACTGTCCTTGAAAGAGATTAAGGTCATTTTCAGGGGACCCATGGGTAATTTGAGGGAGAAGGGTTGCTATAAAAATATGAGCATGGCTCCACCCAACTATTCAGCTTCCTCATGCAGCTTTCTTTCTCATCATGTGCTATTTGCCACAGGGTCCTCCGTAGAGTTGGCACTGCAATGCATGAACTGCTGCCTCCCAAACAGGTTGCTCAACAGACTCCTTTATAAAGTCAGCTTGCCTCAACTATATTTTTATGGCGATAAAAATTGCACTAATACATTGACTCAAACAGTTTGATGAAGAGAACAAGTTTTGGAGTCCATCAGTCGGAAACAATGCCTGATTCTTCCATCTGCTATTCGATTTTAGGTCAGCTATTTAAACTCTCTGTAATGTAGAGTCCTTAGTAGCAAAACTTTTGGAAAAAACAATGACCACTTTACTGAATATTGGGAGAATGCAGTAAAATAGCACAAGTAAAGGGTTTTTTTTTTAAGCCTAGCATACTTAGGATTTTTTTTTTGTGACAGTGCATATAGATGTACTTGTTTTTGACAGTTGCATAGAATTTACTTTTATAACACCAAACAGTTTAGTGATTTAAAAGAATACAATTTAGTTTGGAATAGCTCTTTTGAAAGCATGGAATGTAACTTGGAAGGCATAAAAGAATGATTGGTAAATTTGACTATATTGGTATTAACATTTATGAACAAGAACAAATCTCAGGAGTATGGTGGGAAGAAAAGTGGCAAAACAGGCTGAAAATTGTTAGTCATAGAAAAAAACCCAACTTCTTTAAAATATAAAGAACTTTTCCAAATAGGCAAACTCAGTAGAAACACAAGTGAAGTCTAAGTACTAGTACAACATGCTAGGATACTATACACAAATTTCCAATTTGTAAATGTGAACTGTTAATTGGTAGATGTCAGAAAAATCTTTGTCAGTTCATGAGGATGCATAAGAAAATTAAAATACCAAGGCAGTGTTTGTGGATTCAAACTGGCTACATTTCTGTTCAAATGTAAAATGTGAATTTGAATTAAATTTTTAAGAAACACATGCAAAATGAGCCACAAATAGTCCAGGGCTTAAAAATCATTTTTGCTGGGGCCGGGAGTTTGGCCTACTGGTAGAGTGCTTGTCTAGCATGCACAAAGACCCGGGTTCGATTCCTCAGTACCACATACATAGCAAAAAACTGGAAGTGGTGCTGAGGCTCAAGTGGTAGAGTACTAGCTTTGAGAAAGTCCAAGGACAATGCTCAGGCCCTGAGCCCAAGCCCAGGACTGGCAAAAAAAAAAATCATTTTTGCTGAAAGTCTCTGGCTCCCTTATTTAGGGCTATAATTTAGCTAAAAGCAGGAAGAAACTAGACCTTCTTGCCTCCAGTTTTTAATCTGTGTCAAGTGGTTTTTCTCCTCCTATGAGTTTCTGACAAAACTCTATCTATCTATCTGTCTGTCTATCTATCTATCTATCTATCTATCTATCTATCTATCTATCTATCTATCTCTCAGAGGTTTCCACTAAACACATCAGTTTTGATCCATTCTAGGCCTTTCAGTGTTCTCCCTCATTTTATTGTAACTCAGCTCCACGTGACTATATCTGAGACTATGGATAATCAAACAACCTGTGGTGGAAACTGTTAATAATTACGTGTAACTCTTACCTTGGTCCCCAGTTCTTCTTCCTGCTCTTTAAATCAAAGGCACATGTCTTCAGGAAAGAGTGAAAATAGTGGGTTCAAATGCTACACTTCCTCTTCCCACAGCTGTCCCTGTCCTTGTGATAAGCCTCCTTTCTTGGTCATTCATTATTACTTGTCTTTTATTAGCCCTGTTGATGCAAGTGGTGGGATGCCAACTGATCTGTAAAACCCATAAGTTTGGATCTGGGGCTTAAAATTTTCTGCAACACATATAAGCATATTGCAGCTTTTCCTTCCCTTCCTTCCTTCCTTCCTTCCTTCCTTCCTTCCTTCCTTCCTTCCTTCCTTCCTTCCTTTCTTCTTTCCTTCCTTCCTTCTTTCCTTTCTTCCTTTCTTCCTTTCTTCTTTCTGTTTTGTGTATGTATCTATTTGTGCACGTGCGTGCGTGCGTGCGTGCATGCGTGTGTGTGTGTGTGTGTGTGTGTGTGTGTGTGTGTGTGTGTGTGTGTGCTGATACTGACGCTTAAACTCAGGGCCTTATAGTCTTGCTTGACTTCTCATTCTAGGCTAGCACTCTAGGATTTAATCCACACATGCATTTCTGGATTTTGGGTGGTTAATTGGAGGTAAGAGTCTCTTGATCTTTTCTGTCCAGGCTGGGTTGGAGCTGTGATCTTCAAATCTCAGCCTCCTGAGGTAGGTTGGTGCCCAAAGGACATTCTTTTATTTTATTCTAAACCTTTCAGAACTGGCCATACTTTATGTCCAGAACCTGAAAAGCTTTACAGTAAAGAAAGATCTTAAAATCTTAAGTTTTTTTAAAGTAGTGTTGACTAAACATTAGTCCATAATTTCTGTTTTAAGAGCAATGTGCATTCCAAATAGAGAGAGGCAAGAGGAACAGGTCTTGGTATCCACAGACAGAAGGATGACTGCAATTGATAAGGTATTGTCTGCAGTCTGGAGGGAGCAGCTCGGTGAATTGCACACAGGAGGCTTGTGCTAATTTCTACCTCGAGCTTCTGCAGTCAGTGAGGCAAGCTTCAAACGAGAAAGGCTGCTTTCCACCAAATAAGATTTTGTTATTCATTTTGTTTCGTTGGTGGTACTGGAAGATTTGAACTCAAGGTGCTGTGCTTGCTAGGCTGGTCCAATACTGGACCATGCTTCCAACCTAGCTTTTTTCTCTGGCTCTAATTGTTGGGTCTGCAGGTGTGTACTGCTGTGCTCAGCTGTCCTTCATAGAGAGAGAGTCTCATGGGCTATTTTGCCTGATGTGGCCCTGTAGCACGATGTTGTTCAGTCTCAGCCATCCATGTATTTTTTTTTTGCCAGTCCTGGGCTTGAGCTCAGGGCCTGAGCACTGTCCTTGGACTTTCTCAAGGTTAGAGCTCTACCACTTGAGCCTCAGCACCGAGAAATCGAACCCGGGTCTTCGTGCATGCTAGGCAAGCACTTTAACCACTAGGCCAAACTCCCGGCCCCCATCCATGTATTTTGGGATAACAAATGCTGGTCACTGCATCCACCTATGGTTTGAGAAGGGGAGGGGGTCTCTTGAACTTTTCTGTCCCAGTTGGTCTCAAATTGTGATACTTTCATTCTCAGCCTCCCAAATAGTGAAGATTTTGTGTGTGAGCCACCAGCATCCGGCTTAGAATCTTCTTGTGTCAACAAGAAAATTCATAGAGGATAGGTTTGAAATGTGTACAGTCATTTTTTTTCTTAGGCTGCTTGTCCCAGAATCTGCAGCTATTCCTGCCTTTGTTTCCCCTAAATGTTATAGAGGAAGTAGGAAATCATTTTATGACTGATGTCACGAAGGCAGAATGAGGTTATGAATATTTTATATTAAAGAGAAATGGGAAAAATAACTCTTGAATGTATTGTTTTTGACGAAACAGTGGTGCTACTCAATTTCTTATCTCGGTGGCTTATCATTTTTCTCTGGGTCAATGATTACTTATAGAAAAGAGAAAATCTGTATTTTTCCCAAGGAAAAGATGTGATCAGAATAGCAGAATACCACTGGAGCATGGTGAGATATGAGTCTCCTGTTTCTAGTTAGTATTTCCAAATTCAGATGAAGCAGTTGCCAGTTCAATTCAACCCCAAGACTCCATTGCAATATATAAATACATATATGCATACACACACAGTGTGCATGGACTCTTGGCACTCCCCAGCTGTCAGTCTTGCTGCTTACCTTTCTTCTTTCATTTTTAAAAAATTGATATTTTGAACAGGATTACTATAATGTTCAAGGAGGTGGGAATTCACCTCTTCACTGTCACAAGAGAGCATGTCAGTGGAGAGGATAGAGGGAAAGAGCAGAAGCTCTGGTGTCTGGAGAAGAGAATATGGGAAGATTCCAGACTTGTCACTGTGGTGGCAGTGTGGGAAAGTGGTTAGGCTGAGAGGCTGCGGAGGCTTGGAATAAAGCACAGAGAATGTCAGGATAATATTGAGCTCAGATTTAAGACATGGGCTTCCTGCATTTGAAGTTAGGGTAATACATACATCTCATGGGTTGTGCCATGTTATATGAGTATCATTTGACACTATCCTTGGGTAAAGTTTTACCTGGTATTGTGATAAAGACCTGAATTAATGCATCCCTGTGTTTATCGCTGCACTATTTACCACAGCCACGTTATGGAAACACCCCCAATTCCCTTCTGTAGATGCATGAATCAAGAAAATGAAGTTTATATACACACGTGCATACACATATACATCCATATATGTGTATTGTGTTATATATACACATATATGTATACCTGTGTACTATGTGCATACATGTATATGTGCATATATGTAAATATGTATATATACAATGGAATTTTGCTGATTCATCAGGAAGAATACTCCTATCAGAAATGGATGGACCTGGAAATGTTTGTATTAAATGAAGTAAGGGAGGTCAGCAAGTTACAAATTTTCTCTCATTTGCGAAAGCTAGATCCAAGTTATAAATATACATGAAGACATACACTGGGCCATATGCATATATACACACAAACAACTTGACTAAAATATGGTAGAATAGGAGAGGATTCCCATGGGGTAACTCCTTTGAATTATTAACTTACATATTAATGAAATCAATGCCAGGAAGCTGAAGCATGTTTTTTTCTGAGAGGTGTGGGGCTCAGATACACGGGAAGAGGAAGAGTGAGTGACTAAAGACATAATAGTCTGCATACATTTGTGAGAATGGAACCAGACAATGTGAGGAGATGGATGGGGTTAGGAACAGATGGAGGAGAATGATGGAAGGTGTTATATTGTTCAAGATTCAATCTACTTATAAAAAGACAAGTTGAATTGAAACCCCCTGTACAACTACTTAAAGATAATAGTAATAGCAACAACAACAACAGTAATAATAGTACTGATGCTGCCCATTAAAGGTTAGGCATATTAACACTTAATATATGCTATTTTACGGCAGGGAGAAAAAACCCAGGTATAGGGAAGAGTGACAGGCAGGTAACAGGAAGTGAGTAATTATAATCCAGTCCCAGAAAAGTGTGGGAGGAGAAGGCAGAACTCATCCGGACAGAGGATGGTGTTTAGGAACATCAGAGTGATATGTGAGCACTAAGGTAAGAAAAAGGCAGTATTCCAGTGTTGCTGGGAAAGTGGAAGGGGAAGCAACAGCTAGAAGGTACGTTATTATTTGCATGTGTGTGTGTGTGTGTGTGTGTGTGTGTGTGTGTGTGTGTGTGTGTGTGTGTGTGTGTGTGAATGTGTGGTGGTCATGGAGCTGGAACCCAGGGCCAAGGTGCTGTCCCTTTGAGCTATTTTTGTTCAAGACTGGCGCACTAGAAAATACATCATGTAGTTGTTCTTTCCTTCTCGTCTCCGAGGCTCTGTGTAGTTGGTATAAAGACAAGAACCAGCTGCAACAACTGAGATCTGAGCTAACTCTAAGTTGAGCTAGAATCCTTTAAGTCTCTCTATAAGGCAAAAGATATGGTGCATGGCACAGAGATGAGGCTGTCTCAGGGATTTACATGTCTCTTGAGTGGTGGAAGGGAGGAGAAAAAGCTGTGAGAATCAAGCAGGAGCTGCAGTCTTTGGTCCCATGGACTTATCCTCTTGTTACCATTTTCCTTTTCTAAATGAGTAGCCATTAAACTTCCTGTTCTACTTACATTGCTATGTGAAATTCTCCATCAGATAACGAAATCTATTGACTAATGGCCAAAGACTGATTTGTGGTTGGATTTGTTTCTGCAGAATTTTCCCACCAAGCTCCATTTTCTTTTTCCTCCAAAAGAAGGGAAGGGCTTTCTCTATTTCTGTTTCTGGGGATGGAGATTTATCTTGCCTCTTCTCACTGTTGCTTGCTTAGGAAACTGAAAAGTCCAGATTTGGTGTGCTACTTTGGGGAACTTCTGAAGGTTGAGGAGCTATGCCTTTTGTGGTTCTCTCAAGTATTCCCATGGATGGCTGGAATTTAGGCTTTTATATCCTATCCAGTTTCTTTACCACAGTTTTTGAATAGCCCCCCCCCATCTCTCTCTGATTAAAATTCAGAACACATCCAAAGATCATGTTAGTTGAGAGAATGTGCTGTTTTTTGAAAGATAAAAAGCAGATAAATCACATATGTATTACATAGTTGTAATAATAGCTCCTTCTAATGTTTATGTCAAATTTCAAAGGAGAACAAATAGCTTAGCTAATGGCGTGTAACAAAAGAGTCTCCCAGTGTGAAATGCAATAGGACTTGTTAGTTCCTAAAATAGGATACCTGGGGGAAAATGGGTTTTGGAGTTATTTGGGATGAATCAATCTGGTGTTATATATTTTTAAATAGTAGGGGAGTAACAGTTACCTTGAATTTAAAATGTTTCAATACCAACAAGATAATAAACTTGTATTTTGTGAGTATAAAATCTCCATAATAAGAATTTTGGAATATTTATAATATTTACTTGCAACAAATCAGTCGTGTGTATGTAATATGCTACATGCATGCATTGTGTGTTTGTATTATATATGAAATGTAAAATTATATGTGAAAATATAAAATGTAAGTATATGTTTGAGAAAAATGATTCTTGTTCACCAGACTAGTTTTTTCACTTCCCTTTTAGGTTTATTGAGATACAATTGAAAAATGAAAAATAATATGAGTATAAATATATAATCAGTGTGTACCATCTGGTTTGTGTATAGGTTATGAATAAACATTTATCACATAATTACTGATTAGATAATTGAATTTCATCATGAAACTTTATTTCTTGATCAATTCAAGTCTGAAAATATAAATTAGAAATCATTTAAAACCCATTTGGCAGATCCATTCGATTTTGAATGTGAGTGATTTATTGAGAAGGCCAACATGGTATCAAAGAGAACACTGTTACCCTTATCTCCTTGTGAGGGGACTCATTCTTTTTTTCATATATTTTTTATTGTAATTAATAGAAGGGTTACATTATATTTGCCAGATAGAAGGTGCATTAATTCACATACATTGATGGGGACTCATTTTTAGGGATAGTCTAGGTGCCATAAGACAGCTCACAAAAGTATCTCTAAGCCCTGTGTTAATAGCTTCAGCAAAGCATGTTGTGACATCTACTTTTCATCTTCTTTTGCCTTGGTAATTCACTGGGGAACCAATGGCATTCACATGTGTGTTCCTTAAATTGATTTATGATAATGGAGAGCTATAGTTTATGAATGGAGTTCAAAGACTTGCTACTTGCCAAGCTCATAAAAGACAATGCATGAGTTTTTTTTTTTAATCTCCCCAGAATTCATTCGATTGTTTTCAAGCCTTACAACTAGCCAAATATGTAATGTAGAAGAATTTGGGGGCAAGGAAGCCAGCACTGGGACCCCAGAAATGTTGTCTGTGTTGTTCACAGTCACAGCTCAACTTTTCTTAGTGAAAAGATAGCTTGCAGCTTGCTAGCTCCTAGGAAAGAATCCGATTTAAAACTTGTAACTTTTAATCTAGTACTGAGGGATTTTGGTATACGGAGGCTCTTCTTTGGCATCAGGCTATAGAATCCTTCATGATTTAGAGTGTTAAAAATAATATTACTGAGGGAGTCCAGAATTAATCGCTCTGGATTTAGCTTTTTGGAAACTGCATGTCTTTCAAAAATCAGAGTTAAATATTCTTTTATATGAAAATAATACTTTTGAACTCTTAAGTTAGAATATAATTTCTGATACTTTGATATCTTCTTTTGTTCATTTATTCCTTTGTTCATATTTTTATTCCTTTGTTCATTCCTCCCTTCTTCCCCCTTTCCTTTCCTCCCTCTCTTCTTTCTTTCCTCTTTCCTTTTTGATTTTAGTTTTTAAGCAGTGGAGTGGACTGAGTGAGGCCCTTTCTTGTCAACTGTAAAGATCACCTCTTTATCTCTCTCATCTTTGGGTGTCTGAGGTATAGAGATATTGCATGTATTTCTAAATATGACTGAGTCTCTTCATAAACGACAGGCTGTCCCCCATTCCAAGGACACTGTCTTAATGTGTTTTGGTATAATCTGCCTATGATTATCTACACCAATTGTAACTTTGTTTTAAATTTTAAATCCTCCTTTTCAAGGGATACATTAGGCCTTTGAGATTCAGCTATAAAGCTATTGACTACAAGTTTTTAATATCATCTCTGCAGTCATTGTTCTATGGGAGAGCCCTCCATTTTGAAGAGGTTTTCCTAATCTAAGACTTTTCTGGATTGAGCTCAGCAGCTAACCTTTCCTCCAGCTCCCATCATCCTCTTGGTCTGTTTGCTGGTCATCATTCATCAGTGGACTCTAGGAGAAAGAGCAAAACAAAACACACCAACACAGATCTCTTGTGTATCACTGACAATTCCTGTGACTGATTATCTCTACATGGCTCATTACAAGCTAGCAATGTCTCCTTCAACATGGTGTTGGGCAAAGAGCTTCTGAACTGGTTCTTGAGAGCAAGGGGGAGTTGGCTTCTGCATGCCATTGTCCTGAGTATGAAAGTTTCCCTTTCAACTTCGGCTTTTTTGCTTCAGGTACTGGAAAACTTTAGAAATTTCTTTAGATTCAGCTTTGGCAAACCTGGCAGTCAGAATGCAGAAAGGTATGTCCTAGTGTACCTGCATGGTGCCATCTTTGTTTGCAATGCTCTATAGCAGATACTAAGTGAAGTATATTTCCCCAGTTAGTATCTGTAACACAAAACTGGAGTTAGTCCCAATTATTATGCTAGCCAACCTCAGTATATCTCACTTAAGGATGATTTTGCTGCTCTGAGAACACGGAATAGCTGGAGACATTTTGACTGGAGGAAGATCATGCTATGCTAGAGATTCTACTGAAACCCCATCAGGTCCAGGAAAAGGCCCATGGCACAGAGACAGTGGCTCTCGTGTTTACCTTCACATCACAGGAAATTCTAAAATTCTGACATTTTCTTTAATATACAGAACATGTATCCCCCAAATAAGGAGCACCTAAACTGGAAATACTCAGCTCTGCTAGGCAGGGGGGATTTTGCTCATGGAACAATTTGGGTACAGTGCTGAACTCAGCCTACCTTGTATCTCTGGCTATTGTTACTTGAACTCTATAGGATGAGGCAGAAGTACCCAGACATGCTGCAATACAGAGGGGTTTTTTTTTGGTTGTTGTCTGATACAGGCTTTTATTGTTTTTATTAAGTAGTTGTCTGAAGGGGTTACATTTCCATAAGTCAGGCTGTGAGTACAATGCTTCCAATGCCGCCCTTTCCTTTACCCTCCCCCTCCCCCTCTCATTCCTGCTCTTAAATGACACCACTAATTTTTCACATAATATACATTGGATATGCATGTTATTAATTCCATACTTCTTTTTATTTTATTTTATTTTTGGGATAATGCTAGAGGGGTTACAGTTACATTCGTCAGGTCATATGTGCATTACTTCTCGCATATTGATATCCCTTCTCATGGTTTTGTGCCCGTTTCCCTCCCCCACCTCCTCCTAATCATCTTGTTTCCCCCCTTCCTTTACCTATTTCAAATAAACAAATAAAGATATATACAATATACCAGGTAACAATTCAGATACAGTAAACACATGAGGGGACCATAAGAGGAAAAAAGAGAAAAGAAACAACACATCCAGTGAATATGGTGAGAAATTACATAGTTCATTAAGAACAACAATCACACAAGATAAACCTCTTGTTCAAATGGAGTTTTTCTATCCCTCTTTATCCCAGAATCTGCAGCAGACTAACTCTGAAAAGAGGATGATACTTTGGGCAAGACAGATACCTGTACAGTGTTTGGATTAATTTTTGCTCTCTCTCTCTCACCTCTTCTGCCTTCTTTCTCTATTTCCCTCTCCCTCTCTTCCTCTCTCTTTCTCTCTGTCTCCTTCTCTCTCTCCCTCCCAGTGCTGGGACTTGAACTCAAGCCCTACCAAAGTGCTCCCTTTTGGCTTATTTTCCACTCAAGGCTGATACTGTACCACCTGAGCTACAGCTCTACTTCTGGCTTTTTGCTGATTAATTAGCAATAAGTGTCTTATAGACTTTTGTGCTGGGGGTGGCTTCGAACCACAGGAGGAGATATTGAGCCACCAATCCCCGGCTGAAAAGTTTGGCTTCAGCTGATTGCACTGTTCAGCTGAGACCGATTGTGAAATCTCACACTGTAAAAGTTAGATGACTTTAGGGAGTTAACATATCAGCATTAGCTGTCTAAAAAGCAGAGCCCAAGGCAAAGCGGAAGGTGCCAATAATCTATTGGGAAGTCACAGATAAAAGTAGTGGGGGATGCAGACTGGAGGCTCAAACTGGTGTGCAGTTGTGTGGTGATGATGGCGTACCACTTTCATAGACGAGGCACAACTCAGGGCTATGAGCTCACACCTAGTCTAAAAAATGTCCACGGAACCATCGCCATTTGCAGCCACCAAGAAGGGAACAAAGGAAATGTAGCATCTAGTTCCCTTCATGTCTTTCCCCAGTGTTGAGGTTTACTTCAAAGGAATGCTAAGCCACCAGGGAGGACAAGTCCCCTGAAAGGGGTCTTCTGAAAAAACTCCTATCATCTTCTATCCATGTGGTGCTTTGAAACTCAAGTTATTTAAATATACAAAACATAATCATTGCTGGACGGAGAGAATGGTGCTGGGTGTGGTCCGTGAGGAAACACTCCAAGAGTCACCAGTGCTTTGCTTTTTTTTGCATGCTACATAAACTCAGATATATCCCAAGGACAAAAGTGGAGGAGAAAAGATTGGCTCGTGGCTTTGGAGGGGCTCAAGAGTGACTATCAGACTTTCTATTCCCCAACTGCAGACCCGAACCAGCAAATTCCCCTTTCTGAGCCCCAATTTTCACTATGGAAAGCATAAATAAGTAATAGCAAGTGTTTTTAAGAGTTTTGAGTCAGGGTTAAGTTCTCTAAGGCATTTAAGGTGCCTAGATCACAGTTTGTGTTTAATAAATGTGAACATTTTATACTTTGCATTCTTAGTTTTATTCTTATTTATATCCAAGGACAACTTTGAGACTAATTCAAGGTGAAATAAATATATTAAGGAGTGACTCAAAAGGGATCTAAGAAAGTTGTTTTGTATTTTCCAGTTCTTTGAAATATTGTATTGGGTTTAGTTGTCTATTTCCACAGCCCTAGGCTTGCTTATATGTTCTTAAAAATAGAATTAGATCACACCCAGGTGTGAGGTAAATGTTTATACCTCTTTTATCTTTTCAATTCATTTCTGAAATACAATTTTCAGATGGGAAATTTTTGGCAAACCATCTTAGATATGAATTATAAATGATGGTAGTGCAAGATGCAAGAGTACTTTATATTGGTTAAATGTAGATTCACCAAGTAGGCTGAGAATAAAAATGTAGGAACAATGTTTTAAGTAAAATACTCCAGTTTTGAAGTATATTGAAATGCATAGTTGCTGGAAAATTTTCAACGCACCTAGTTGAGCTTTTGAAAATGAATGTTTCCTTTACAAAAAAAGTAATATGTTACCATTATAAAATATCTAGAAAATAAATGGAAGGGAAACATGTATGTGCTGGCTATGTTTGCACACATGGTGGTGAGTGTGTGTTTGCATGTATGTGTGCATGAATGTAATTGTGCATATGATTTCATTTGGACATAAGTATGTACAAAGGTAATCAGTTAAGTCCTGTGAACTTGGATGTATATGTCAATTTACTATTTATTTCCATTGAACTGTCCTAGTTTTTCTGCACGACTCCCTTCCAGTCCCCTCACAACAATGAGTAGAAAGCGAAGAAATAACTATACTTATACCAAATTTCTTATTTTTGTTTTTATGATACTTTAAACTCTTATTTATTTTATTTTTTAAAAAATTAGATTCTATTTGGGAAATAACTGTTCCTGCATTTGCCTTCTCCTTGGGTGGATGGAGTAGGGGAGGCTGATTTAGATGAGTATGTATGTGTGAGAGAGTGTAAGAGAGAGAGGGGCGGGTAAGAGAATTCCTTGAAACTCTACAATGTTCTTTTGCATCACTTAAAGGACCATCCTGGGACCACACTTTAGTGACATCACGGGTTCCATCGGCCAAGTGATGTCATTAACCTACATGTCAAGAATCATGGTTCCACATTTCCCATATTTTGGGATGCGTATTTGAATGCAGGTTTCCTCTGGCCTACCAGTATTGCTACACAGGCTTTTTTGCTATGTCTTGGGAGTGTGTCCTGGCTATAAAAACAGAAAGCTTACTTCAGCCCCACCCTCACCACAGCCCCACCCTCGCCTCAGCCTCCTGCCATGCTTGCAGTGGCTGCACAGACAGATACAATCTGGGCTGCTGCCATTGCCCGACTTTTTCTGTGTTTATCCGGATTTGTTTACATAGTTGTCTCAGTCTTGGTCTGTTCAGGCTATGGTACCGAAATATCACAGATCAGGTTGTTGATGGACCACACAAATGTATTCCTCAGAATCCTGCAGGATGAGAAGGCTAGGATGAAAGTGTTGGCAGTTTTGTTATCTGTGAAGATTTGACTGTCTTCTCTCATAGCAGAAAAGGCAACACAGCTCTGGGTTCTCTTTTTCTCAGGGCATGAATCCTATTCCTACAGGACCCATCCTCCCTGGTCACCTCTCAGCCTCCCCTCTTCCCTGTCACGTTATTGTAGACACATAGGAATTTTGAAGGGGACATGGAAATGAATGTGTACTTCCTAGCCATCCCTGTTTTTGTATAGTAGTAGAGGCACCCACCAGTTGACAATACCTTTACAGAACTGAGGCCCAAAGAGACAGCATACCTTAAAACTAAATATCTCCTTATTTGTCTTTTCTCTTTCCAAGTTTTCTTCTTCCCAATGCATTCATCTCTACTCATAACTACATTAATACTAGATAAGTTTCATGGAGCAAGAAACCCATTTTTGATAAAGGGCCAGGAGCACATGATGCACTCTCTGTCTCTCTCTTTCTCTGTCTCTGTCTCCCTGTCTCTCTCTCTCTCTTTGTATCTGTGTCTCTGTTTCCCTCTGTCTCTCTTCTCTCCTCAAAACTAATCTACCAAGAAGTAATATGGAGCTAGATGATGCAAAACAGAACACTAATTCTTGTTATAAATAAGTCTAGACCGATTTCATGCTTTTGAATTCTGAAGTGCTGAGATATTTGGACAGAGTCATATTTTTTATCATACAAAATCTTCTCTTTTGGCTAATCAATTTGATGTGAAACCCAGACCTAGTGTATTTATTTATGTGGTTCCTTGATGGCAAAGGCATTTCTAAGCCTAAGATTAAAGGAAGAAAATGTGTCATGCATGAATTATTGATGTATTTGATCACATAAAAATCCATACAGCCTAAACACAATCAACATTGGAGACAAACTACAAGCTGCAAAAATACTACGGTAAAATATTCGATGAAAGACGTGTTAAGTTTTATAGAGAGACTTTATCAATTGATAAAAGATTTAAAACCCAATACAAAATTAGTAACCTTCATAATTAGGTAAGATACTCAATAAATTAATACAATATTATTCATTCTCACTAAGATTCAAAGGCATTTTATTACATCCAGATAGTCAAGTAAATGAGGGGATGGATGGGGTTGGGAGAGATGGAGGAGAAAGTTAAAATGAGTGGCATTGACCTAGATGCACATTACTCATCAACTGGCATGAAACCACTTTGTACAACCAATTAAACTAATAAATAGGGAAATTAATAGAGATTCTTGATTCCAATAGTGTAAGCAAACTTTAAGATGCCCAGTCTAGTCACAAGATCTGGCTTGACTATTGCTCACATTTCGATCCCAACCAGTCTCTCACTGGAACGCTTGAGAGCGCGTTGGCAAGGTTGGCTGTTCTTCCCACACCTGTGCTAATGACAAGCAGCTTCAGCACCCTTCCTTGAGAAGCTCACGCTCAGAGCTCGCTGTCATATTAGTCAGTATCCCACAGCAGTGTTAGCAGAGCAGCCTGTCTTGGACATGATAGATGAAGAAGGCTGTGCCTGGGGCAAATGTTCCACAGACAAGCAATTCTGTTCTCCTTTCATTCTGGCCAAGATAAGGGCCAAACAGCCCATGCTGACAGCATTGTACAGCTTCATAAACCGAACAACCTTTAAGACTATAGTGGACTTGAAGTCCTTTATTTTTTATGTTTTGTTAGCTTTGCATAGTAGTCTCAAAGGGGTTTCCATTCAGTAAGAAATCGTAAGTGATATTTTGACAGATATACATATATATATATATATTTTTTTTTGCCAGTCGTGGGCTTGAGCTCAGGCCCTGAGCACTGTCCTTGGACTTTCTCAAGGTTAGAACTCTACCACTTGAGCCTCAGCACCATTTCCGGCTTTTTTTTATGTATGTGGTACCGAGGAATCGAACCCGGGTCTTCATGCATGCTAGGCAAGCACTCTACCACTAGGCCAAACTCCCGGCCCCATATGGTTACAAATGAAAGATGTGATAATATAAACCCACTACATTATAACACTCATGTAGGAATTGTTCTGACTTGCTATTAGGGACGTCATTAAAAATCTTGGCATCTGATGTCTTCAGTTTTCATAGTCAGGACTTCTGTCGTTCTAGCAAGGAAGCTGGATGGGAACTGAGGGCATCCTGCAAAGTTCCTGGGGGCTCTGTCTAACAGCCTGTGTCTGTATCCTATGACTGCCCTTAAATACCAAATAGTTGACTATTGTGGAAAAAAAACCTACCATTGAATGGAAAAGTTCAACCAGTCATCTGGTTGACTTTTGAACTTTCTGACAGCACAAGTTGTTCATGTAGAAGAGACATTTCATATTAAAGACAAATTTGTAATGAAAATATGCTTGTATATTTCGTGTGGGAGATTTTGAGATAAATCTGTGATTTCATGATTCTATTATCAAGCATTGTTAGTACTGAGCTACACGTGTGGCTCAGGCATATAACTCCAGCTATCCTGGAGGTAACAATTGGGAGAGCAATTGTTTTTATTTGTTTATATGTGTATACATAATGTTTTGTTTTATTTGCTTCTATAGTTTTAAAGTTAGGTATAATTTTTAGTATAGAAAATTTTACTTTCCAAATATTTTACCTATATTTGATTGAATCTGCTGATACAAGATCAAGAATAGGAAAGCTGTCTGCAATTTTTTTAAAACTTACCTTCACTTGCACAGAGGAGTTTTAATTCAGCTAAGGTGGGCAAAAAGTTTAGTGAGATCCCATCTCAACCATAGCCTGACCATAGTGGGATGTACCTAGTATCCCAGTTACATGGGTGGCATAAATATGAGGTTTGTGGACTCACTGAAAGACAAAACTCCATTTGAAAATCAGAACAGGGCTGAAGGGCTCAAATGGAAGAGCATTTGCTCGGCCAGCATGAAGTCTCGAGCTCAAATCATATCACTACAAAGAAAGCATGTCAGCGCTTAAAGTAAAATGAAAATATTTGCAAAGATGCTTCTATTTCTCCTCTTTTTCCTCTCCCCCTCCGTCTACTTCCCCTCCCCATTCCCCCTCCTCTTCCTCTTCCTCCTTTCTCTTCTCCTTTTGTGTTGGTCTTCAGGACTTGAATGCTGTCCCTGATTTTTCTTTGCTCAAAGCTCACATTTCCCATGTGAGCCTCAGCTCTACTTCTGGTTTTTCTTAGTGCTTAATTGGAAATAAGAATCTCAGAAACATTCTTGCTGGCTTTGAACTGTGATCCTCACAGCTCACTTCTTAGCCTCCAGAGTAGGTGTGAGACACTAGTACCTGACATTTCTTCTCTCTCTCTCTCCTCCTTCTCCCTCCCTCCCTCCCTTTCTTCTCTCTCTTAGCTTTCTTTTTCTTTTCTTTCTTGCTCTCTTCCTTTTTTCTTCCTTTCTTCCTTTCTCTTTCTTTCACTCATTGGTTGGCACTCTACTAACTGATCCATGTTACCGACCCCTCATTCCTTTTTTGTTTTTATTGTCAGTCCTGGGGCTTGAATTCAGGGTCTGGGCATTGTCCTTGTGTTGCTTCTCTGGGGAGCAACTCAGGAACGGGGATGGACACACAGGGGCAGCCTGTAGTTCCCTGGAGCCGAGCGAGATGGTAAGTATCAATGACCCAGCCCTCCACCAATTACCAGGGAAGAAAAAAACCACACTGAGTCAGGAGCTGTGTCAACCATGAAAGCGCATCAGATCTCTCCACTGATCTCCACTGATCTCTGCTGATCTCTCTTTATTGTGTCAGGCAATTAGTTATATACTGTTGGGGTAAGAGAAGGTGGGAACTGGGAAGCCAGCCAATAGGAAGAGGGCCACCATGCTACCACTAAAGGTCTGGGGGTGACTTTCAGGTACTGGGCAGGACAAGTGCAGGAAAGCGCTCTAGACCTGTGCTGCTGCGAGAGCCACGCAGTTGCGGGGCGGGGGGGGCTCAGTGGAGTCACATACACAGAGATGCCTTAAGAGAGGTATGCAAGGAGCCTGGCCAAAGCCCTTTAATTGCAGCTGAGCCAGAATCAGGCCTCAGAGATGGAGGTCAGGCCCCAACAATTCCCCCTTTTTTGTTTATTAAAACAGGGGGGACAAGCGCGCAAAGCCCCTGTCGTAAGTCATCCGCTTCAGGAGATCTTACCCATCATTGAGTGCTTTGTGGCCTTCTGTCCCACGGTATGGGTCACCCCCTGGCCTGTCTTAGGTTGTCCCCGCTCCAGAGATCTTACCCGTCATTGGCTCTCGGGGAGACATCTAAGGGGAGTCAAGGGATCCCTCCTCGTCATAGGGCTCTCCTTGGTCATAGGGGTCACTGGCATCCGTAGCAAGCCTCTGGCAATGTATCTGTACATTCATTAACTGAATGGATTCTATCCTGCTTTGAATGAATTATATGACCTTATTGATAACACAGGGCTCAAAAGTTAAAAGTAAGAACAAGAGGAGTATAGGACCAAGAAATGGAAGGACATAGGGTAGCCATCTGTGCAGTCCGGTCCAGAGGAAGTTGGCTTGTAGCTCTATCCTGTGTTAGAGTGGCTGCCTTAAAGCTCTGGCCTGGCTGGGGTCCCCAAACCCCACACTGATGATGGGTATCTTGACTCCAAGAAGAAACAGGATCAGCACTGTAAGGTCCATCATTTATCCTGAAAAAGAAGAGAGAGAGAGATATCCTCAGGAGGCAGAGAGCCTTCTGGGTCTTCATCAATATTATTGGGGTCCCTCCCTATTTGGGGACAATATTTAAGATCCTTTGCAGGGACCCAAATTGGCTTTGTTTCATCAGTGGGGAAAACACAACCAAATCCTCTTCCAACTGTAATGAGGGGATCGGGGCCCCTCCACTCCCCATTAAGGGGGTCCTTCCACCGGACATAGACAGTTCGATAGGGAATAGAGGTTATCCAGTGTTTCTGGAAGGGTGAGAGATGTTCCCCTTTGGCAAATTTTAAAATATTGAGAGTAAACAAGGCCATCTTTAGCTGATCATGTGGGGGGAGTGTTCCCCCTTTTTGTTTTATTAATTGAGATTTAAGGACATGGTTATATCTTTCTACTATGGCCTGTCCTCTGGGATTATGAGGGATGCCAGTAGTATGGGTAATTTGCCATTGTTTAAAGAAGTCATCAAGAGACTTGCTTACAAAACATGGACCGTTATTGGTTTTTATTTGGTCTGGCAATCCGAGAGTAGCAAAACATTGAAGAAAATGACTGATAGCATGTTTAGCTCTCTCCCCGGAATGGGCTGTAGCCCAACAGGCATGGGAAAAGATGTCTATTGTTAAAAAAATGTATTTAAGTTTTCCAAAAAAGGGAAAATGTGTAACATACGTTTGCCACAGATTATTAGGCCTAAGGCCTCGAGGGTTAACACTGCCCATTTGGAGTGGTGGAACCTGTAAGAAAGGGTGGCATGACTTATAGGTCCTAATAATCTTTTTTAGGTCTTTAATAGCAACTTGGGGAAATCGGTGGTGTAGTCCCCCCCAGTTGACATGCGTGAGATGATGGAAAGAGATAGCCTCCTGTAAAGTGTAACATTCAGGAGCAGAGGCTAACTGGTCAGCGAGAGCATTGCCTTTGGTCAAAATACTTGGAAGGCTTTGATGTCCCCTCAGATGTTGAATAAACATAGGAGCAATCCTTCTTTTGAGCAAATTTCTAGCTTGAATCATCAAAGGAGTGATGGGATTACTATCAAGTTTAATATGAGCTTCTATGAGGTTAGGTAACAAATTGACCACATAAAGGCTATCTGAGACTAGGTTAAGAGGACCAGTAACCTCAGATAGAGCTAAGACCACAGCATAAAGTTCCTTAAATTGCGCTGAGCCCTGTATTTCATGAGACAGGGTCACTGCAGGAGAAGAATTGCCTTTACCTGGGGAGAAAATAACAACGGAAGCCCCCTTCTTGCCTCCATCCGTGAATACGGTGGGGAAGGAGGGATCGGCTTCACTTAGAAAAAGTTTTGGAGGTCGCCACTCCAGCTGGCTAAAGGAGCTCATCCATTTATGGGGACCATAATGACAATCCACTTTACCTGGAAAGCCTTCCATGGCTATTGCTAGTCTAGCATTATTTCTTTGTAGCCAAGAGAAATCATTACTCCTAAGGGGACAATAAGAAAGTGAGGTTCACTCCCAAAAAGACGAGTGGATAAATCTCGTCCTTTGACAATGCAATCTGCCATCTGGTCAATCATGGAGTAAACTCTAGGTGTTCTTCTGACTGACAGGTGAATCCAGTGAAGAGGTTCCCCTTCCTGGCCTACACGGGCAGTAAGGAGGGTCTGTCCTGATAGGACATAGACCGTTAGGGGAATAGCAGGATCATACCTCTTTAAGGCTGCTTCATTAATAGCTAATTGAATTTTATTTATAACCTCTTTATGATCAGCTGATGACGTTACTATGGAGGTCAGATCAAACCCTTTAAGAGATCAAAAAGAGGTGTAAGGGTTGCAGTGGTTATGGGGACCCATGGCCTCATCCAATTGATTTCACCAAGAAGTTTTTGAAGTTGGGGCAGGGTGTAAATGTCTTGGATAGATAATTGGGGTTTTAAAGGAGACACAACATCCAGTGTTAGGACAGATCCCAGGATTTTAAAGGGGGGTATCTTTTGGATTTTTTCTGGGGCAATTTGGAAGCCATTATCTTTTAACAGTTGGAGACATTTATTAAAAAGACAATCTAAATGCTGAGTGTCTGGGCTTCCTATAATGATATCATCCATACATACATAGAAAAGTGAGCCTGTCTCCTCGTTAAGAGGGGATAAGACTCTAGACATATAGTTCTGACATATAGGAGGACTATTGGCCATACCTTGAGGTAGCACTGTCCATTCAAAACGCAAATCAGGGCCTTTATAATTTAATGAAGGAAGGGAGAAGGCAAACTTCTCAGTATCTTCTGGGTGGAGAGGAATAGAGAAAAAAGTCTTTGATGTCTATGACTATGAGATATTGGTCATTAGGAATGGCAGGTATCCAGGGCATCCCTCTTTGGGGGGGTCCCGAAAAGTTCCATCCTCTCATTTATTTTTCTCAAATCTTGGAGTAGTCTCCACTTGCCATTAGGCTTTTTAATCACAAATACTGGGGAGTTCCAAGGCTCAGAGACTTTCTTTTTATGCTCCTCTCAACTCTATCAATAAAAGTGGACAGGTGCTCTCCTGGTCTTTGGTTATTTCCTGCTATCGGAGACTCAGAGGGACCCTCAAATTTTCTCCAGGCTGCTAGGTCCAGAGCTCTAATCTGATCCTGATAGGGAGGGGGGGGTGGCTGCCTGCTGGACCCCCGTTGAGTATTGATCAGAGGTCCCTGCAAGCATCCCCAAAGTAATGGGGATTACAGGTCGGGCATGTTGGTTCCTCTCTGCCTGTTGGCGGCATTCTTCTTTATACAGGGCACACCACTTAATGAAAAGCGGGCCTGGAAGAACTGCTTTGGCCAGAGCCATCCAATCAGCCGCAATAAATGGTTGATGAGCAAGGCCTTGGAGGATTGTTTCCGTCCAAGGAGCATTAGGTCCAACTTCTAAGACAGCCTTTTTGAGTTCCTTAAGGTCGCCAGGCTCCCAGGGATACCCAGCTGAAGGGCAGTTACCGCCCGGGTCAATATTAACTGGGAATAGCTGGCAGGACTCCGGGCTAGGTGGTGGATGGAGCCCTGGCACCATGGGGGTTGGGAAGCTAGTAGGGCAGCCCAGGCCCAGACCCTCCTTAGGGTCTGGGTATGATTGGGGAGGAGCAGAGGGTAGCTCTCTCACATCTCCCTGAGAGGAACCTGGCTTTTCTGTAGACAATGAGAGATTAGGATCTCCACAGAGAGTAAGGGAGGCATCTGGCCGCTCTTTGTTAACTATGTCCCCCCTTCCCCGGGGACTCAGCCCTCTGCTTGGAATGCCAAGGAGAAAAACTAGTCTTTAGAGCACACAGGACTGGATAAACTCCTAGTGGAGGAATCTTGCCTTGATTAATCTGGGCTTTCCTGATTAGATGCTCAATTTTGTTCCAAGTATTCCAGTCTAACAAGTTGCTAGTTGGCAGGCACGGGGCGATTTTAACTAAAGTATCCCAAACTTTAGCAGTCTGTGTAGCTAAAATCTCTAACCCTCGACTTTTAAGGAAGATCTTAAGAGGATCAAGGGAAGGGTCATTCTTAGAAAGGATCTTTCCCATATTTTATGGGAGTATACTTACCCGTAGTCTGATTGGCTCGTTGACAGTGAGTTCTTGAGCACGTGGAGACCTCACCCGGGCGGCAAAGTTTCCTCACATGGGGCACCAGCTGTTGCTTCTTTGGGGAACAACTCAGGAACAGGGAGGGACACACAGTGCCAGCCTGTAGTCCCCCGGAGCCGAGCGAGATGGTAAATATCAATGACCCAGCCCTCCACCAATTACCAGGGAAGAAAAAAACCACACTGAGTCAGGAGCTGTGTCAACCATGAAAGCACATCAGATCTCTCCACTGATCTCCACTGATCTCTGCTGATCTCTCTTTATTGTGTCAGGCAATTAGTTATATACTGTTGGGGTAAGAGAAGGTGGGAACTGGGAAGCCAGCCAATAGGAAGAGGGCCACCGTGCTACCACTAAGGGTCTGGGGGTGACTTTCAGGTACTGGGCAGGACAAATGCAGGAAAGCGCTCTAGACCTGTGCTGCTGCGAGAGCCACGCAGTTGCGGGGGGGGGGGGAGGGGGCTCAGTGGAGTCACGTACACAGAGATGCCTTAAGAGAGGTATGCAAGGAGCGCAAGGAATGCCTGGCCAAAGCCCTTTAATTGCAGCTGAGCCAGAATCAGGCCTCAGAGATGGAGGTCAGGCCCCAACACCCTTGGGCTTTCTCAAGGCTAGCATTCTACCACTTGAGCAACAGCACCACTTCTGGATTTTTCTGTGTATGTGTGATTCAGAGGAATCAAACCTATGGCTTCGTGCATGATAGGCAAGCACTCTACTAGTAGGCCACTCTCCTGGCCCTTCATTCCTTTTTATTGATACTACTGAGAAACAGTTATGGAATTCTATTTGTTAAATCAGAAAGAAAGAAAGAAAGAAAGAAAGAAAGAAAGAAAGAAAGAAAGAAAGAAAGAAAGAAAGAAAGAAAGAAAGAGAGAGAGAGAGAAAGAGAGAAAGAGAGAGAGAGACAGAGACAGAGAAGGGAAGGAAGAAAGAAAGAAAGAGAGGGAAAGAGAGGGAGGGAGAGAGGGAGGGAGGAAAGAAGCAAGATAGCACAACAAAAAGGAAACCAAGTCATAGATTTGAATCTATATTACAGAATATATAATTCTGGACAATTCAATAATACATCCCTTTGCCTCTATATTTCCTTATGTGCTAACTGACAGACTGGAAGAGGCATTAATGAGAAATTTTACTGGAAGTATTCCATAAAGCCTGCATTAGATTGATGCTACTTAAATTTGGGATATGTTTTGCCAATTATTGTTTTTATTATTATTGACTGCAAAAATGATGAAACATAGCATCCTCGAATTACAGATGTGAATAGTTCAGCATTTTAATAAAAGCTCTTGCACATTTGTTAGGCACGCAGCTGCTTTATGCATACTAGAGAGAGGGTGCTAAATATAGAGTGATGTATTAGGTGTGGCTTCTCTTGCTGGTAGCTGTATGATCCGGAGAACAGAACGTTGGATATGTTCATCATTGCTTAGAATAGATGAGCAAATGACTGGATTCCCTTTCTGAAACAGAACTCAACAAGAATGCAGGTCCTCCATTCTTGTCTATCCATAGGAGAAGGAAGCATGTTAGGAAATGGGTATGTGGTGGGGGGGGCATGGAGGAGCCAGGGAGTGCCCAGTCACAGAAGATGTCACCTACTCAGTATTGGAGAACATTGAACAGCACACATTTTCAATTTGACACTCCAGCATCAATTCTGGTGAGAAGGGCCAATGAAATGTCCACAGAAATCAGGATGATCGCATGCTTGATGCATTTTGGGGGCAAAATGACCAAAGTGATTGAACTTCTTGGATTTTCCATCTCATGGAAAGAAGTTTGAAGAACATAAAGAATCAATTCTCAATGTCTTACTCCCAGTCTTTTGAATGAATGGTGCTCTGCTCTCTCCTGGTGAGGGGCTTGGAAATTACCAGTGTTGGAGTTTGTGAGTGCCACGACCCAGAGAACCAAAAGGCCACGAGGACATCTGCCATGAAGTCACGCCCTCAAAGACTGCACAAATTAGAGAGCTCCCCTTAGGGCCGTGGGGCAAATAGAGGCAGTAAGTCACTACATGTATCACAGAATTGAGAAATATAAGGGGGAAAGGGTGGATCGATGTGTGTAGGGGTGAAAGTGTGGAAGGTATGACGCAGGTCAAGATGCATGATACACATAAAGTGCTTTGTTAAATGGCAAAAAAATTCAATACATACCCTAAAGTTAAGATGAAAGGGCAGGGGTAGATTGGGAAGAGTGGGTTAGAATGTTGAAAGGGGTGGCAGCGGTCAAGATGCATTGCATTAATCAGTGAATTCACCTGCTTTGTACAATTACTTAATGATAATTAAAATATTAAAAGAAAAGGAGAGCTCTTGAAGTTTCATGGCAGGGGTTTCCCAAACCTGTGCTCTTTTATTTCCTTGTGTTTACCCCTACTCAGAGATAACATCAGCGAATATATTACTTTTTTTTTTTTTGCCAGTCTTGAGGTTTGAACACAGGGCTTGGGCACTGTCTTCAAGCTTCTTTTGCTCAAGGCTAGAACTCTACCACTTGAGCCACAGTGATTTTTCTGTTTGTGTGGTACTGAGAAATTAAACCCAGGGCTTCATGCACACTAGTCAAGCACTCTACCTCTAAGCCACATTCCTAACCCCCAGAAGTGAATAGTTTTGAATAATGAGTTCCACTGTGTTAGATTTTAACAGGGAAGGAAGATGGAAGGTTGGTGGAGAGGAAAGGTTAAAGGCGGGGGAGAGAGATTTAGAATAAAGAAGATAGGAGGGGGCAGTGGGAAAAGAGAAAAGGAAGAAGGAAGAGAAAGAGAGGAAGGACTACCTGATGAATGTGTTGTAATCCCTCAATACATTATCCCAACAATAAAAAAAGATTAAAAACGAGAGGAAGTGAGGGAGGGGGAGAGAAAAGGAGAGAGAAAGAGTGGGAGAAAAAGAGAGTGAAGGAGAGAAAGAGAGAAGAGAAGAAAGGAGATATGAAGAGAACAGAGAGAGGAAGAAAGGGAGAGAAAAAGAAAAATGATCCAAAAGGAGAAAGGGGAGAAGGAAAGAGAGAGAGGAAGAGAGAGGGAAAAGAGAGAGGGGGGAAGTGAAAGAGGGAAGATACGGAGAGAGAAGGAAGAGAAAGAGAGTGGGGAGGAAGCACAGTCAGGGAAAAACTGAATGGATTGGGGCCAAGGTGCTTGGTGTTCAGATATCAGGCTATGGGGACCTGAAATGGAGGAGGTCAACAAAGCTCCAGGGTCAGCTTGAAGGATGAAACATTGGCGTGATTGTGCGTGGAATGCTAATCACCAGACATTCGTATGTGCACAAGAATGCTGCTAAGTTTAATAAACTGCCTTATCTTTGTCTTTAATATAACATTTAGATAATGTGTGTAATTCCTATGAATCACTTTTATGTCCAGAGACGTATGTGTGTCTCTAGGGGAAGAAGATTTCACTAAGCTAAATGGATGGTGATGATTGCTTTATTTGAATTAGTAATTGATTCAGATGAAAGTGAGCAGTGGACCAAATTAGAAATTGCTAATTGATCCATTAGTAACTTGAGAAGGGGCAGGGGAAAGTGCCTTATACCTACTCGAATTTGGGAGAAGATTTAATTTGAAAAAAAAAAAAGTCCAATATAGTCTAAGTAGCCAAAGCACAGAAAGTTCCCAAGGTTTTTGTTTCCAGTTCAGAGGTAGTGGGTTTCCGGTCTTATTTCATACCAGACATAATACATATGGACATATACATTAACCCAGCAAAGTACCTCCAGCCTCATTGATGCCTGCAGCTTGACTGGAAGTAACAAGAATGCCCTTCTCTTTTCAGTAGAAGAAAGGGAAGAATTCTTCTGCACTAAACTTGTTTTTGGTGCTGTTTTTCTTTGTTTTTTGTTTTTACTAAATATTTTTTTTGGTCAGGGTAATGGATAGAGGGCTTACAGTTACATTTTCCAGGTAGTAGGTGGGTTACTTCTTACACATTGATGCCCCTTCTCATGTTTTTGTTCCCATTTCCCTCTCTTCACCCCCTCCTAATCATCTTGTTTCTCCCCTTCCCTTTCTTATTTCAAATAAACATATATACAATATACCTGATAACAAAGTCAAATACAATAGCAATATGAGATTAACCAAAGGGCAAAAAAAGAGAAGAGAAATAACATAGTACATTAAAAACAACAATCACACAAGATAAAGCTCCTTTTTCCATATCCTACAGATCCTTTCATTTAGTCTCATCCTATATGACCTTATGTTTCTAGGTTTTGAGCTATTGTAATCCTCTGCTAGGAGAATCCTAGGTGTGTACTAATTATTATAAATGAGGGAAACCATTGAGTCTATGTTCCTTTGGGTCTGGTTTACTTCAATTAATATGATTTTTTAATGTCTTTCCATTTCCTTACAAATGGGGTGATGTCATTCTTTCTGACAGCAGCATAGAATTCCACTGTGTATAAATACCACATCTTCTTGATCCAATCATCTACTGAGGGACATCTGGGTTTGTTCCATATCTTTGCTATGGTAAATAGTGCTACAATACACATTGTTGTATTAGTGGCTTTAGTATGTCTTTGTTTCTGGAAATTTGTGCAAATGCCAAGAAGTGGAATTGCTGGAGCCCTATGGAATAAGGGAGTTCTATGTTTAGTCTTTTGAGGAACTGCCACACTGCTTTCTATAGTGGTTGAACAAGTTTACACTCCCACCAGCAGTATAGTAGCAATCCCTCCTGGCCACATCCCCTCCAGCATCTGTTGTTATTAGATTTCTTGATCATGGCCATTCTAACTGGAGTGAGGTAGAATCTCCAGGTAGTTTTGATTTGCATTTATTTTATGGCCAGGGATGCGGAGCATTTCTTTTGCCTATAGGCCATTCGTATTTCCTCTTCAGAGAAGTCTCTTTTTAAGACTTTAGCCCACCATGTATTTATTCATTTATGTATTTATTTATGTATTTATTTTTCCAGTCCTGGGTTTGAACTCAGGGCCTGATCACTGTCCTGACACTTTCTCAAGGCTCTACCACTTGAGCCTCAGAACCACTTCCAGCTTTTTTCTATGTATGTGGTACCAAGGAATCGAACCCAGGTCCTTGTGCATGCTAGGCAAGCACTCTTACCACTAGGCCAAACTCCTGGTCCTAGCCCACCTTTTAATTGGATGGTTGTTTCTTTGAAGATTTGTTTTGGAGAGATTCAATTTTTTGAGAAGTAGATATATTTTAGATGTGAGGTCTTTGTCTGTTGTATTGTTAGTGAAGATCTTCTCCCACTCTGTGGGCTTTCTATTTAACTTGCTGGCTATGTCCTTTGCCATACAGAAGCACTGAATTAGTTAAACTTTTTGACTTGGGAACATAATTCTGGCTGTATTCCAGACTTGCCATGTGATGTCAGATAACTTATTAAACTTCCCTGAAACGTGTATATATATATGGCAAGCATTCTACCAATAGGCCATGCTCCTGGCCAAGAGAGCAATCTTTTTCTTTCTTTCTTTCTTTTTTGCCAGTCCTGGGATTTGAACTCAGAGTCTGAACACTCTCTACAGGCTTTCTCAAGGCTAGAGTTCTACCACTTGAGCCACAGCAGTACTTCTGGCTTTTTCTGTGTATGTGGTACTGAAGAATCAAAGCTGGTTATTTGTGCATGCTTGGCAAGCACTCTAACAATAGGACATGCTCCCAGACCCATATATATTTTTTTATGGATAAAAGTAGAGAAAATAATTATTATTATGATGATTCATGAAATAAGGCTTATAAAACATGTTTGTAGGGGCCAGTAATTTGGCCTAGTGGTAAGAGTGCTTGCCTAGCATGCATAAAGACATGGGTTCGATTCTTCAGTACCACATATGTAGAAAAAGCCAGGAGGAGTGTACTATGGCTCAAATGATAGAGCTCTAGCCTTGAGAAAGCCAAAGGACAATGTTCAGGCCCTGAGTTCAAGTCCCAGGACTGGCAAAAAACAAATAAACAAACAAAAAAAACACGTTTGTGGTAGCTGGCACTTGCTGAGCCCTCACAAATGCCCAATTTCATGACAAATAATGTAGTTATTGATGGTTATAATAATAGTAAAAGGGTATTGGTAAAAGTAAATGATGGGGTGCACACACACATAAATAAATGAAATGATTGGAGTGTAAACAGTCCAGTTGAAAATGGGAGGGATATGTGAACAGGTATCCTCTTGAAGTATTTATCCAAATGACAAATACATATAAGGACGGATGCTCAGTCTCATATGGGATTAGGAAAATGCAAGTTAAAACAACACTGAGATGTCATCGCACAGCTCCTGGAATGGCTGAATACTAACCGCTGATATCAAAATGCCCATGAGGATGCGGGGCAACAGGAACACATCACACACTGCACTGGGCCACAGGTGGGGTTCTGGGGTGTGGATACTGGTGGCGCACAGCCTCCACTCTGGTTAAATGATCTCCAGGGGATGTTATCTGTAGCTGCACCTGTGTCTCCTCTTTTGTGTGTTACCTTCTTGATGCGTAAGCTATCTTGAGGCAGGTGAGAAAACATCTAGAAGGAAACTGATAGCCTTTCCATGTAAGGTTATTTTCATACATAAAATGATGTGGAAAGACATGACCTGAATTCAGGTGAGAATTTCAGTGTAAAGCTTATCTTTAGAACTGAGGGAGATGTCACCCAAAAAGAAAATTTGTAGCATGTAAAATGTAGCTCTGCTTTTCTCTTAGATGCCAGGTTCCTCTTCATTGTCATCTTCTTTTTACTTCTTTTTTCTTTTCCTCCTCCTTTATCTTCTTTGTCTTCCTCTTTGTCCTCTTCCTTCTCCTCCTCCCTCCCCCCTCTTTTTTTTTCTCCTTGTCTAACACAACATAAATTAAATCTTGGTGTATCACAGAAGCTTGCCACTAGCTTGATTTTTTTTTTTGCCAGTCCTGGGCTTGAACTCAAGGCCTGGGCACTGTCTCTGGACTTTTCTCAAGGCTAGTGCTCTACCACTTAAGCCACAGCAACACTTCCAGCTTTTTTTTCTATGTATGTGGTACTGAGGACTTGAACCTGAGTCTTCCTACATGCTAGCCAAGCAGTCTAGCACTAGGCTAATTAATTAATTAATTAATTAATTAATTTACTTTGTGTAATCATGGGGCTTGAACTCTAGGCCTGGGCCCTCTCCTTGAGCTCTTCAGCTCAAAGATAATACATTGCCACATCGAGCCCCAGTGCCACTTCCAGTTTTCTGGTGGTTAATTGGAGATAAGGGTCTCACAGACTTTTCATGCCCAGGCTGGCATTGGCAGCCTGAGATCTCAGATCTCAGCCTTCTGAGTAGCTTAGGATTACAGGTGTGGCCCACTCGCTCCCGGCTGTTAGTTTGACTCTTATTCACCTCTCTTTCTTTAAAATTCTCTAGGTTCTTTCTAGTTAAGTAATATTTTTTTCTACTTTGTGTGTGTGTGTGTGTGTTCACACATGTGCATTCATGCTGTAATCATGAGGCTTAACCTTAGTTCCTCGGTCCTGTCCCTGAGCTTTTTCAGCCAAGCATAGCGCTCTACCACTTGAGACAACTCCACTTCTAGTTTTTGGTGGTTAATTGGTGAAAAGCATCTCATAAGCACTGTCTGGGTTGGTTTGAACTAGTAGCTTGGGTTATAGTTGTGAACCCCAGCATCCAGCTCAAGGACTTTTAAAGCTATGTTGCTTAGACCAAACATAGGTTATATTAGTATCAGAACAACTTTCAATAGAGTAGAAAACATCTGTTACTTCTGCATTTCTATCCTTCAGTTTCTCAGCAGGTGTGTGTGAGTGTGTGTGTGTGTGTGTGTGTGTGTGTGTGTGTGTGTGTTGGCCTAAGATAACTAAATCATTACTAGTCAGTACATTTTGAATAGAGCATGTAGGTCAAGAAATAGATATGAATGTATTATTAATTATAATGCAAGTGTTACCCACAAAACCAGATAAAAAATTGGCCTTTTAGAGAAATATGATGCATATGAAGAATTGAGACTACGTTGCTGTTGATTTTAAGCTCTTATGTATTTATCCATATACCCATCTGAATTTTCCCTTTTAAAATTTTTTCTTGAAATAAAATGTTCTGTGTTACATTTTCTCAATGGCAGACACAATCCACTGACTCCCTTAACTGGGAAAAAATGAAGAGTTACTTTTTCTTGATTAAGTTGTTATCTTTTTTTCTAATTACTAGGTAATGTTCATTCATGTAGTTATTTTTGTTATGGTTTTCTTGGGTCAACTATTCTTTTTCCTTTCACAATTCCTCCTATTCTTCTTTTCTCACCTTTGTGTGTGATATCCCATTCACATAAACACATTTGTGTTTTTCTATTGTTTGCCTGCCAATTCATTTCAACAGATGTAAGGACTTAAACCTTCAGTCAAATATAGTGAGGAATTTGCTTTGCCTTTATCATACAAAAAAAGTTTTCTGAAGACTTTCTCATGTGCAATCTCATCCTTAGGATCTGTTCCCTGGAGCAGTGAGTCCTAAAGGCAGGTCCTAAAGAAAGATGTATACAAAGCAATAACAGCAATCATCTCTACATTAGGCTAAAGCATTGGGAGTGCTTTCCATTTCAAGCCATGTTCATATTTTCTCTTCACCATATTAAGCAGCAAATAAAGTTAAGGACTGTTGAAAATCATCAAAAACTAACCATAGGGAGGACTAATGCTCCAATATGGCACATACAGAACTCCATTCATCATCTGGCTTGTATCGAGTCCCCTTGAAATTATACAAAATGCCAGCCCTGGAAATTATGCCAGTATTTAATTTTGCAGAATTTATTTCCAGCACATATACCAGGAAAGCATATGGAGGAAAGAACTAATGAATCAAGATGAATTTTATTTGGAGGAAAACACATATTTATTTAACTGATATTTATGTATTGACATTATGTGTCCAAAGTTCTATTGGGATTTGGAGGATGGGGACTAGAAAAATCCATAAATAGACCTGTAAATATACAAGTCAGATGATCACAGCTGCTTGAGAGCAAGATGAAGCATTTGGTGATTGAAATGACTGTAGTAAGGAAGGAAGCCCTGGGACAGACTTTTAGAAAGAAATGCATTAAACCTTTGTCGAATGTGCTGGAGACTGTTATGCTGAATACAAGATAAACTCTCAAAGTTTCTTTACAATGTAGAACTTGATAGTTATAGAATGGGTATGCTGCTACCAGAAACTTCATCCTTCCATATCAAGCTCAGAAAAACACACAATAAATGATCAAAGCAAGGATGTATCTATTTGTTTTTCCCTACTCTGCAATGGCAGTGAAAATCCTAGTTACGGAAAGTGAAATTCTTAACAGATTTGTTAGTGTTTTGTAGGATTTGAAAGGGAGGGCAGCCAGACTCAAGTTCTAGTAAGTCTCACAGACTTTTCATGCCTGGATTGGCTTTGAACCAGATCTCAGAATGATCCTCAGATCTCAGCCTCCTGAATAGCTAGGATTACAGACGTGTGCCACCTTTGCTTGACTACCTCCATGTCCTTCTCCATAAGAATAAACAGCAGGAAGACTTTCCAAAAGAGAGCAGTTTCATTTTTTTAAATCAGTGTTGGGACATGAGCTCTGGGTCTGGCCATTGTCCCCGAGCTCTTCAGCTCAAGGCTACCACCCTACCCCTTGAGCCACAGTGCCATTTCTGAGCTTCATGTTTTTAACACATGGTCTAATCCAAGGAGCCAAGGTGAAGGATGTATTTGAAAGAGATTCCACAATGAAGAGAAGACAACAGGAAGATGTCATTTGAATGGCCAAAGAGATTAGAGAGATAGATTGAGAAGGATGGAAAGAAATAACCTGACACCTCCCAAATTGGTCTTGAAATGAATAAACACAGACTTCCAAGAATGTAAAGTCATTGAGAAGGGACATCACCAAGCACACAAGTGAATCCGAAAATCTGATGACAAAGCAAGAGATTCTCTAATTTGGAGGAGAAGGATGAGGTGAGTAAGTGGGAGAAAGCTTTGAAATCTTTTCAAAGATATAACTGGAATTTTAAAAAAGTTTGTCACTGAGCTCACAGAACTAGGGAGAAGAGGAAATGAAGGCTGGTGATACTTAATGCAACTTCTTCATTGAGAGGCTTAGTGGTACCAGATCCTGTTTGATCTTCTCTACTTGTGTTTGCTTCCTTAATTCTTATGAGTTTCTACAAGTAAGTGCTAGTATTATTGTCATGTATGATCCATTTCCATCTTCATCATCAGATTGAAATAATTTTGCAAGTAACTTGACTATTTCTCAGGTATCCTAATTTGATAGGGCTACTGTACCATGAGATTATTTAAATGTTGTAATTTTTTTCTTCTAGTGTTCTATGTCTTAATAGTTGACAGTTTCCCTTTTAATACATCTAGAATACATATTAGGACATGATGTAAGGTAAGGATGATATATAAAGCTTTCCAAATAATTTAATTATTTTCAAAGCTCATGTATTGAGTTAATGTTTTGACATGCTGTCTAAAGGAATTAAAATTAGTGAGCACACATTTCTATTTAATCCTGAATATATTTTACTATTTAAAGATTCCTGCACAAATTATCCACCACACTGAAATTTTAAAGTTTATTAACATAGCGTTGGATATGGAGTTTTCTTTTATATATAATGATTTGTTCAGCAATGGGAAATATGAATGCCTATGTTCGCAAATTGATTTGCTGATTTAGGACTGTCTTACAAGATGGGCTAAGTAGAAGTTTTATGAGGGTTTTTTCCCCCTAATTCATTAAAAAGAAAGAAATTAGAAAGCCTACCATCCCCTGCCTTTTTTTTCAAACTGTATTACATCCTGTACTGTGCATATAGTTAGTTCCTAAAACTTTAATGGTGAAACCTTCAGAGGTGGAGATCTAGTGGGAGGTGATTGGATTATGGGTCATTACTCTTGGGGAAGGGATTAATATTTTTCTTAAGAGAGTAGGTTAGGTCTCTGAGAAGTACGTTAGGTCTCGAGGGGCTGGACTGGTCAACATGAAAGTAGTTTGCTATAAAGCCAGTCACAGCCCTATGTTTCACACGTGGTCCTTCTGAAAATACCTGTTTCTCCTTCCTGCTTCTCTACCACCATACCATGAGGGTCTATCTAGAAGCAGATAGTATGTAGTCACTTGATTTTGGTTCTAACTTGAGTTGAACATAAACCCCTCTTCATCATAAATATCTCAGCTTCAGTTATTCTGTCAGAGAAACCGCCCCCCAACCCCCCCAGAGGACTAAGATTCCTTGTGCTGGACCCTCCCAAAGCATCCATGTGGACATGGCTGTCTGGTGTATGCCACTGGAGGTGGAGGAAGAGTAGGCCCCTTTGACCACCATGCTTCTGGATGGCACAATTTGCCTTTCTTTGGTGTCTGTACTGTATCTATGACACCCTGGCCCAGTATTAATTTTGTATGGTCAGGTAGAAGAAGATAACAGAGAGATAGGCACTGTCCCATGTCACGTTTCACAGTGGTGATGAGGATGTGATCTCCCAGGAGAGCCAGAGCCCGGGGACATGGCTGGGCATTTATTAGCTGTACACTGATAGCTCCCAGGTACTTGAAAGTCTGGGATCAGAAGTATTGTGGTTTTAGACCAGGCAGAACAAAAACATTTGTAAGACTCCCAACTCCATCAACAACAACCATGCTAGTGTGAGCCTGCCATCCAGCTTCTGAGAGCATCCCAGATCAGACAACTGTGGTCCAGGTAAAACTGAGCAGTGACTGGGACCCAATCTTCGAATTGATAAGAATAGAAAGAACTGGGGCTCTGGATGGAAAGGTAGGTGCTTGCTTGAAGCCTTGAGTTCAAGGCAAAAATAAAAAGGCTTTCATGAGCTGAATGCCTATGAATATTTAGTATATATCATACTTCATGAAGACAAAATCGGAAACATTTTTTTTCTACCAAATTCTTAGACTAAGAGCCTAGGTACAAGATTTGGGAAAGCATATTGCCTAACTTTTTAAAATTATAACCTAAGATATGAAGGAATTGACTGGACAACAAAGGAAGTTAACGGAGCGATTGAGATGCCTCACTGTGTCTGCCATCTTGGTGTTACTACTGTGGTTGTAGCACGTAGCACAGCAAAGGGGATTTTGCAGATATGATTTCGTTTACTAGTCATCAGCACTGAGGCATCACACACCTGTAATCCTAGCTACTCAGGAGGCTGAGATCTGAGGATCACAATTCAAAGCCTGCCCAGGCAGGAAAAGTCCCTGAGTTTCTTTATCCTCAGTTCACCACTGAAAAGAAAGAAGTGGAGCTTTGGCTGAAGCAGTGGAGGACAAGTCTTCAGCAAAAATGCTCTGGGACAGCATGTAAGCCCTGAGTTCAAGTCTCAGAGCGGCATATACACAAAAGGTTTTTTTTTTCCCATGTATTTTTATCACATATTCTATAAAATACAGCAAATCTCATAACATTATGTCACAGTGGCATTGTGAAAGCTTTTGGCCCTAGTATATAAGGAAAATAAACTTTTAATATTTTTCTATCTATAAGTTCTATATTCTTCTCTTAAGTCTCCACGCTTAGGTTAATGGGAAGAGATACTGTGTTAACGTTCAATTGTGGTGTATTCGGATGACATGTTTATTCTAAGCAATGTTCAGTTACCACTGAATAAAAAAAATACGGTTCCATAGCAAAGATATGGAACCAACCCAGATGCCCCTCAGTTGATCATTGGATCAACAAGATATAGTATTTATACACAATGGAATTCTATGCCACCATCAGAAAGAACGACATTGCTCCATTTGTGAGGAAATGGAAAGACTTAGAAAAAATCATAAGTCAGACCCAAAGGAACATAGGCTCAATGGTTTCCCTCATCTGTAATATTAGTACACGTCCAAAACTCTCCTAGCAGAGGATTATAATAGCTCAAACCCTAGATACATAAGGCCTTGTAGGATGAGGCCAAAACAAGAGCTAAATTATGTGTTACTCTTTGTGTATTAGGTTTTTCTCCCTTCTCTTATGTTGCCCTTTGGTTAATCTCATATTGTTACTGTATCCCACTATGTTACTTGGTATATTATATAGATGTTTATCTGTTCATTTGAAATAGGGGAAAAATGAGGGGCGGGGGGGAGGGAAATGGGGACAAAAACGTAAGAAGGGATATCAACATGGACCCTCTATCTGGAGAATATAAATGAAATTAAAAATAAGTAAATAAAATTTAAAAAAATATACAGCTCCTCTTAGATTCTTCTCCTACCTCCTCTTCTCTCTGTAAGATGCTATGTGATTGAAAGCCCCATCCCGACGAATGACGCTGCAGAGCTTAAGTATTGGGGGATAAGGGGCCTCTGACTTCCACAGTGGCTTGCATTCTGTCTGCTCTGCTGATCCTGAAGACCATGCCCCATGCAACTCATATCCTATGGTACCAGAGGCATTCAGGACAGAAACATTTGGCAGGCATACTGCCTGGCTTTCTCAGCTGTGCTGGGCGTCTGCATGCTCTGGGCTCTCTGGCTGGTGTTGACGCTCTCCCACCTCCCCCTCCCTGCCCTGTCCCACAGGCTCATGTCTTCTGGAAAAATAAGACTCCATACATTCTGGCTTCATTTTTAGCTGGAGTTCTGTGCAGAGAAATTGCTTCTTGGCACCACAATAACTCCCCTGGCTCTGCTCCTGACCCTCTCACTAGGCTGTGTTGCAGGCATTACTATGTTGTTGCCTCCTATCTGCATTACATGGATGTTAAGGCTGACTCACAAAAGATCAAATGTCTAGCATGAGGTCATGGCTGAACCTGTCATGAAATCACAGTAGGTATCTACTAGGCTCAAAGCCAGCCTTCCTTCCTTCTTTCCCAAATTTTCCTTCCCTTCCCTTCCCTTCCCTTCCCTTCCCTTCCCTTCCCTTCCCTTCCCTTCCCTTCTTCCTTCCTTCCTTCCTTCCTTCCTTCCTTCCTTCCTTCCTTCCTTCCTTCCCTCCCTCCCTCCCTCCCTCCCTCCCTTCCTCCCTTCTGTCCTTTTTGTCTGTCTTTCACTGATATGTGAACCCAGGGCTTTACATGTGCTAGGCAGGTACTCTATCACTTGGGCCATACCTTCTAATACATCTGTAGCGTAACTTCCTATCATCAGGAAAGGAGACTATGAATTCATTATCCCATGTGCATCTCTGCCAAAATCATGGGAGTGCCCCATTAGCATGTGTTCTTCACACATGGTTGTTGCAACTCTAAGTGAGAAAGATCCATTTTCAGCAGTGACTGCCTCTCAAGTTAATTTTCTAGTGAAAAAAAATAATCCTAGTTTCGTACTAGATGCTGATTATTGCTTTGTTCTTTCCCTTTTCATTTCTTCTGAAACATATGTTCAACTCCCTGCAGGAAGATGGATAAGGTAAGGGAGAAAGTATATTAATAATGTTCAAAACAGCAATACATTGAAATTATTTTACTGACAGAGTAAAATGATCATATATTATTAAGAATAAAATTAAGAAACAGCAAGTAAATTATGATCATATAGAAACCAACTCTGAAAGCCTAAGCACAATGTTTATTTAAATTGCACAGTAGTGAATTGGTACAGACTTTAAATCTGTTTTGGTGTCTCTTTTCCAACCTTCTTCTCTGAATACAAAGCATTTTTTATAATTCTGTGAAATAATGATCTTATATTTAAAACATGGAGTACTTAATCCGTGTATTCTTCCTTCTTCTTTTAGTAAAAATTATTTTAAGTAGTTGCACAAGGGGGTTTTAATTGAACATGGCAGTTCATCAGCACAATGCATTTTGATCACTGTCACCCCTTTCTTCACTCTCTCCTATCCTTCCATCCCCACCCTTCCTCTCAAGTTACCTGGATCAATTTTTCCATACATATATTGAACCTTGTGACTGCATTTATCCATCATTTCTCCCTCCATTCACCCCCTTCTCCTTAAACTCCACCCCTCTCAGAAAAAAAAAACATATTTCAATTTCTTGGTATTTATTTTGTTAAGTGATCAGGTAATATTTCAAAAGAGTTATATCATGGGGAGATACCCCCATAATAACCTTGCTTCTTTTTGGTTCTTTTTTGTGTGATCTAAATTATTCACTCAGTTACTTCCCCCAGGGTCAATCAGTGGTTGAGTTCGTCATTGTTAAGCAATCTAGAGTTACAATTCAATGTGGATTCAGAATTTTCAGCACAGTTCTGTGGTCCTTGTAGATTGTTAATGTTTCTAGCTCCTTACAGATCTCAAGACTCTTCACTATTCTGAGTTTATTTGACTATATATTGATTTATTATGTAAACAGCTACATTTTTAGGGTTTTAATATATATATATGCATGTATACAAACATATAAAATAAGAATTTAATTCATTGTTTCAAATACCATGTGCTGTGTCATTTCTGGGTACCACAAGAGAGAGAGAGAGAACATGCTAGTTGCTTAATCAGAGATAATTTAACTTAAAGAAACCATTAACTATATATTGTTTCAGAAAAAAAACAGAGCTGGATAGGCTTTATTAAAAAGAAATGAAAAATAGTGTAAAGAGACACTCAATATATAACTAGGCTCAACTCCAAATACAATCATAACAAACAGATATTTATAGCCATGAAGCAGGTTGGAGGTTGAGAGGACACATCAAGGCTGAAGAGATTTTAGCTGACTAACAGGATTTCTGGCTCCAAGCAAGCCATGGTGGTCAGTTATTCCCTAGGGAAGAGTGAAGATAAGGGATTTGAGCAGATCTCCGACATGAAGGGTGAAGAGTTGTTATTAACATAATCCTAGATAGTTAGGAGGCTGAGAATTGAAGGTCAAGGCCAGTCCTGGCAGGGAAGTCCCTGTAACTCTTATCTCCAATTAACCAGGAAAAAAATGTCAAAAGTGGAGCTGTAACTAGCCTTGAGCAAAAAACTCAGGATGATAGCTTAGACTCTGAGTTTAAACCCTAGGACCAGTACATGCGCACGCACGTATGTGGGTGCACATGCACGCACACACACACACACACACACACACACACACACACATATTATTATTTTTTTTAACAAAGAGTCATTTTATTTTTATTTATTTATTTTTTTGCCAGTTCTGGGCTTGAGCTCAGGGCCCGAGCACTGTACTTGGACTTTCTCAAGGCTAGAGCTCTACCACTTGAGCCTCAGCACCAGTTCCAGCTTTTTTTTCCTTTTCTATGTATGTGGTACCGAGGAATCGAACCCGGGTCTTCATGCATGCTAGGCAAGCACTCTACCACTAGGCCAAACTCCCGGCCCCCCCCCCAAATTATAAACTTAGAATTCTTATTAAAAGTGGGATCTACAAGAAAGAACATGCATTGGATCATGACTAAGTCTAAGGTCCTAAAAAGTATCTTCAGCAATACAAAGACTATTCTAAGAAACTAAGAGAGTAAAAAGCCAACTTTTGAGTATCAGAGTAGTAGCAATTATATATAGAAGACATTTCTTGGCCTCATCATTGGAGACCAAAGGAAACATCTCTGAATTATTACACTAAACTTGAAGGGGTTCCCCATGGAACTGAAACCCAGGCCTCTGGAGGGAGAGCTCAGCTGGTTGTGCTGGGGTAGCCACTGGGCTTGTTTGCTAAGTGTTGGAACATTTGCAAACTGAGTTGAGCACTGGCATTGTGCTGCTGCTAGTTTAATAAAATACACACACACACACACACACACACACACACACACACACACACTGTAACGCTAGGAATTCTAATATGTAGAAACAAATCTATTGCTCCCCTTTCCCCTCCCAAGCCCTCCTCCACTGCCTTCTGCAGGCAGAACCTAGCAAGGACAGCCGGCAAAGCAAGAAGGTGATTTTTTTTTAACAGCAGAAGCCCTGGATTCATAAAGCAAAAATAACCTTAAAACTTTAAAGCTTCTTGCCATGCAATTATCAAGAGTTTTCTTCTTCTTTGTAAATTCTCTCACTACTTGCTGATTGAGGAGGAAGATCCAAGCCTTTAGTTTCTGGCCTTCTTACCAGTGGGAAGTTCAATAAAGCTTTTTGTTTTGGCAGAAAGTCTTGGTGCCATGGCAGTGGCTTCAGTGTTTCTTAGGCATTGAGCCTAACTACACCAAGATGGATGCCAAAGACTCATTTACATTTTAGAAAGAGGCCTCAACTGGAAGATGAACTGTCTACATCAATTAATCAGCATTGTGAAACTTTTCCCTGTGATTTTTGACAAGGTTGTGAGCATGAGGGAATTCGAGAAATATTAGCAGAGTTATTTATGGACTCTTATTTTCTGTGCAGTGGGGACGTGTTCACTCAATTCTTTGCCAAGCTCATCTTTGGAGGGAGATGCCGATGATATTAACTTTTTCATCATGTTAACTGTGGACTGGAGACTATTGTGCTAACTGATTGTACTCCAAGCAGTTTCACTAGTGCTAGTTGGAAATTTCTCAAATTCCTAAGAAGAATAAGCCTCTTCAGTACCGTATTTTCAGAGCATAGAATTATGAAAAGACCTTTTTTAATTCGTCTTTCAAAAGAGTACAAGAGATTCATTCATGTATATTGAAAATAAAATGCTTTATGAAAGAAATAGATATATACATATATATATAGATAGATAGATAAACAGTGCAGATAAGCAAAAAGAAAAAAAAGGAAAATCCTTGCCAATTATAGCACATAGAAACTAACATTTTATTTTATGAATCTTAGCTTTCAGTTTGAGGCTGTGCAGACACACAGATACACACAAAGTGGCACACAAAAGCAAGTGCACTTAATATGATTTGACTCAAAGAAACATAGGTCCATCATAATCAGTAGAAACCTTGGGCTCTCCTAGCAGAGATTTACAATAGAACAAAATCTAGAGACATTAGGCCAAATAGTATGACACTAAATGTAAGGACCTCCAGGAGAAGGAAACAAAAGCCATTTAATGAGTGACTGTTGTCCTTAAAGTACTATGTTATCGCTCATCTCTTTTGCCATCCCTTGGTTATCTCATATTGTTACAATATTTCACCTTGTTATCTGATATATTTTATATGTGCTTAATTGGTTATTTGAAATTGCATAGGGAAAGGGGGAAATCAAGATAAGTGGGGGGAGAGTGGGAGGGAAATGTGTCATAAGAAAGGGTATCAATGTTTGTGAAGTTATGCACCTTCTGTCTGGTGAATATAGTGTAACCCTTCTATTAATCACAATAAAAATAAAAAGAGAAAAAAGAAAAAAAAGTAAGGACCGGCACTGTACCAAGAAAAAAAAAGAAAAAATTGCAGACAGTAAAACTAAACACTCACTTGTTTCTATTTCATTTCAATAAGCATCATGTTATATGTTTACATACCCATAGCTACTGAGTTACTGTGGCCCTAGACATATTACATACAGCCTATGTTTTTTCGGGTCTGGTTTACTTTGCATAATATAATTTTTTTCTAAGTCCATTTCTTAACTACTAAGGCAATGCCATTTTGATAGTAGTATAGAATTCCATTGTGTATATGTGTGTGTCATGTATATTACATTATATATACGTGTGCATATAAAAAAGCATGTGCACACGCAAATGTAATTACTCTGTCATTAAAGTTTCAAAACATTTAGCTTGTAACTTTCATTAGACAAGTTAGGAACATGTTCCATGCAACTACAGCATTTCTATAATTTTAAAGGAGTTTTTCACCACTTTTAATGGGATGATTGTTACTTTGGAGATTAGTTTTGGAGTGATTCAATTTCTTGAGCTGTTGATATATTTTAGATATGAGGCCTTTGTCCGTTGTATGGTTAGTGAAGATCTTTCTAGTTAATTTACTAGTTCTGTCCTTTGCCATACAGAAGCTCAAAACAGGATAGGGAAGGGAGGGAAACAAGTTATGGGGCAGAGGTGGAGGGAGGGAAATGGAGACCAAGACATGAGAAAGGGTATCAATATGTGTGAAGTAATGCACCTTCTATCTGGTGAATATAATATAACCCTTCTATTAATTACAATAAAAATATATGAAAAAAGAAGCTGGTGAACACAGGCATCCTTAAGTTGAAACTTTAAGAATCTCTTTGACTTCTGTAGAGATGTATTCATCTCTACATCATCTCCCACCTACATGAAAAGTATAGAATCCCTCTGCCTTACAATGAGGTTACATTCTGGAACCCCACCATGACTTGAAAATACTAAGTTGAAAACACATTTACTATAACTGCTTGAGCATCACAGCTTACCGAATGCAGACCACTATGTAGCGATGCATGCTTTTATTCTTGCAATCATGTGACCGAGCTTTTCCTCTAGGCCACTGCCAGCATCCTGAGAAAATATAGTAACACACATTGGCAGCCTAGAATGAAAGATCAAACTGCAACACAGAAATACAGATTCTGCTGAGTGAATATTGTTTGTGAATGATCATGAATTCAAAAAAAAAATAAAGCCAAGGCACCTTACGTTTGGGGACTGCCTGTCTACCTGATATTAGAATTCTGTTGCTTTTTCTTTTGTTAGAGGAATTCAGGAAAGCTTGAGGAAAACATTAATCTTCCACCCCTATTGTTTCTTTTTTGCTGAACCATAGGAAGACAATTTGGATACTGGCATAAAGTATACAAATCAGTTTTTTTTTTAGTTTTTTTGTTTGTTTTTGGTAAACAGGAGTAAAATGAAAGAGGGGGAATAGAAATAAATGATGCACTTTTCAGAATAAACAAAGGTTGGTTATTGATTCACATGACTTATTTTGAAGTGAGAGCTAGCTATGGATAAAAATGAAGCCTATCATTCTGGAGAATAACAGTGATTGGAGACTGAAATCCAGCCTTTCTTTTTGAGCTCCGGCTGTATCACCTTTCTGTTTTTCAGAAAATACATTCAAAACATTAGGACAAACTGATGAATGAATTCTTTTGTCATTTCCACATTAAATATGAGGTTTGATTTCCTTTATTTCAGCCTATAAAATCAAGTGAGAAGATGAAACACATTAAATATCACATAGGTTTTTTTTTTTTTTAAGCCCAGGAAAACAGTATCTTTGTCAGAATTTGATAGTTTTTTTTTCAGTATTTATTTACTTATTTATTTTGATTCAACACTGGAATTTGAACTTGGGGACTTAAATTCTCACTGCTTATTGGTTTTTCTACTCACAATTGATGCTCTATCACTTGAGCCACAGCTCCACTCTGGCTTTCAACTGTGGTCCTTAGATCTCAGCCTCCTGAGCAGCTAGGATTACAGGTGTGAGCTACCAGCACCAGTCTTCTTTCTTTTTTTTCTTTTTTTTTTTTTTGTCAGTCCTAGGGCTTGAACTCAGGGTCTAGGCACTGTCCTTGGACACTTTTTGCTCAAGACCAACACTTTGCCACTTGAACTACAGTGCCACTTCCAGGTTTTTCTGTGTATGTGGTTCCAGGGAATCAAACTCAGGGCTTCATGTATGCTGGGAAAGTATTCTACCACTAGGCCATGCTCCTGGCCCTATTTCATTCTTTTGTCTTTACAGCTGAAATGTTTAAACAAAATCCTTTACTTTATAAGAAGGAAAATACAGGTAAAATTTCAAAATGATGATAGATCTTGAAGAAAAACAAACCTAAAAAATTCAGCCAACACCATAGTATGGCTTTCTTAAAAGTTAACACAAGACAGGGACAAAGAGGATTGCCAAGCTTCTGTTTTTTATTACTAAGTCAATAATAATGAAAGTTTTTCTTAGGAATCTTTCAAAGAAATAATTCCTTTTCTGAAGTAAGCAAAGAATATTGATAAATTTCCCCATGAAAACATGGGGGATTCCTTGACCATGCAGTATATTTATGTAGGGTAAATTGTGTATGTAGATTTTAAGCACAGGAATGAGGATTCAGATATTTTTAGAAAGATTTGTTAAGAGGATTTAGAAATAGCTGCTCTCATATAATTTTCAGTGCTTATGTCTATTAATAAAGTTTCAGGTCCTGATTTCTATCATTTAGTAAAAAATGCATCTAATGGAGGTTCTTTCTAAGAATGACCTTCTATTTTCTCACATCTATCCTCTCTTTTAATTTTCAACAGCAGCTTTCATTAATTCATCTAAATAAATTTATAGCATGTCCACAAGAAGGCTTCTACTTGTCAAGTTGTGGTGAATGTTGCACAGGGGAATGAAAGAAAAAAATGTTCAAAATGCAGAAGTCCTCACCTTCCTAGAGCTTAAAGCTTGATACTTATTTGAGAGGCTGGCACTAGGATAATTCTACACAAGAATTCCAGTGGGATGATAATGGTTCAAAAAGACAATATGCTTTGCTCAAGGTAATCCAATGGAAGGCTCTGGACATCTCCCTGTTTCTGGCTTACAGCACACTCTGTTGTCCACATCTAAATTCTACCCCTTTTTTTACATCCTGTGCTTAGCTGGTCAAGGGATGCACTTTGAAAGAGAATTGTGCCTTGATTTGTACTGTGCGAACATCTGTCTCCCCACTGGATTCTGACTTCCTGAAGGCAGGTGGCATCCTTGTAAGCAATCTCCACCACTACACCCACGAGTTGATGCTTGTTAACATTGCCCAGGAGGGAGGAGGTTGCAATCAGTATGGATTATGAGAAACAAGGCTAAATTTGAGGGGGAGAAGAGCAAAGACCGTGTCATCACTCAGAGTGATGTTGAAGACACCTGTTCTCTTCACACACAAGACCTTAGAGAAATCCACAGAGACTTAATTTATCTTTAAGTTGATGATACTTGTAATATGCAAAAACAGTGTACTTGTTAGACATACTTTTTAAGATGGATTCTATCAGATACTGGAGATGTGTTTCAGGAATCAATGATTAAATTAGCTTTCCCCCACTCCCATGATTACAAACTTCGACTAATCAACTTTTCTGATTACTCCCTGGCAATCACTTTACAAACTGATATAAAAAAAGTACCAGGATAGAGCAAGTAGTTGTTAAGCCTCTTTTGACAGTGTGTAGTTCTGCTCCAAAGAACTGCTGATAAACTCATTAATGACTTGTATATGTCAGGTGCTTGGTTAGCTGTGTGATAGACAGTCTGTCAAAGAATTACTGCAAATTTGTAAAATAAAGAAAAAGTAAGTGACTTAAGGCAACTTTGTATAACTTATTGAGGGACAGTAAAATATTTTAATTACCAAGTTTGGTAATTTCTTTTTGTTTATGATCAAGAAGAACACATTCTAGGTTTGTGTAATGATCTTTACCAAATTTCCAGCAAATGGAACTAGGACTTCTGGTAGAACAGATGTACATTGAAACCCAAACATTGCTTTGTGACAAAATACCCCTATTTTGGAAGAAAGAATCTCATGATATAGTCCAGGCTGGACTCAAACTCTCTCTTTCCAACTGCCTCAGCCCTCCCAAGTGTTAAGATTATAGGTATGAACCAGAGCCCATACCACCATGTTCAATGAACATTTTGTTTTCCTCAACACAACATCTTTCCTTCTGATTTGGTGCTAGGTAGAATAATGCAAACATTTAAACATGGCCGTCTAATTTATGATTTAACCATTTTACCACTTAAAATGAAGTCAATTCAAAGCACACTTTTAACACCCTTGGAATCCAATAAGTAGCATACCAAATGTTTTTCAGGTAACACATTGACAGGTGCAGGTTGAAAAAGATCAGTGATGGTTAAGACCCCTAGATTCTAGGAGTGGGAGGGGGAGGGGACAAGAGAGAGAAAAAGGAACTGTTTGGTAGATAGGGATAAAAGTGGCAGATAGAACATGGGGTAGATAACACAGGACCCATTATGGTGGTCTTGTTCCCACAGTGCCTTGGGGTCTTGTTCAAATGTTGTTTTCTTCCCACAATACTTTGTTTCTGGTCAAATAATTCTTCCTCCCAAAATGCCATAGGTTCCCTCTTATTGAGAAGAGCCAGCGCAGAACATGCACAAGCCAATAAGTAATTGATGCAAAAACCAGGGGAGGGGAATGGGAAGACCGCTGAACTATAAAAACCCCTCTAGAAGGAATCCGCTGGACTCCTTTTTTAGGCCCCTCTCCAGATGGAAAGTCACCTTACTTCCTTTCATGCCTTTCCTTTCCTTTTTGAAACATTGTGTTTATCAAAAACAAAACCAAAAGACAAAACCCAACCTCCTAGATTCTCATTAAAAAGGAAACCAGCAGTCATTTTCTCTCATCGGCACCTCTGTTTGGATTTAGTCAGCTCTTAGACAATCCATTTTATGCACTTCTAATATATTGTGGATAACTTTCAATGAGAACCAAGAAAACTCACATTTGAGTTTCATCTCCTCTAAGTCTTTATTTCTTATCTGGAAAGTGATGGTAGTTTTAATATCCCTGTTTATTTCCCATGGGTTTAGTGAAAAGCACGTATGATAATATTGGAACTACTGTTATTTATAAAGGTGCTTGATTTCTTCAAAATCTTTAGTACTTTATGTGTAAAGAATCTGCAAAGTAGTTATAATAAAATACAGTTTAGAAGGAGATACAGCAGTTTCTAGCACAAAGGAGAAGCAAAATACATATTCTATTTAAGTGATAAGATGAAATAAATGGAGCTTTAAAAATATTATCGATAATTCCAGTTTTTGAAAACATTTTTTAATCTTTTAGTTGAACTGTATCTTCCATGAAGTTTTATTTATGCTCAAAAATTCTCATAAAACTGTTAGTGATTTAAAAATATTTATGTAACACTCACTTTAGTTGAGACTCTTGGTTGAATCCTACTAGTAGAACAGTAAATGACTCACCTATGAAAATCTTACTTTTATTAGTCATTTATGCTAATTTGTATAGAAAAGTCCAATTGTGGCAGTCAGAGAGGGAGGTGAAGTTGATAGGGTACATTGTATGCATATTTGGAAATGACATCATGAAATCACTCTTGTCCAATTCACACATGCTACTTACTAAAGAAATCATAATACAAATTCAATTACAATGAAGTATGGTAGTATTCATAATGGAGATTTCTGGGAAATGATGATGACATCATGAGTAAGATTTAGAGTTAATGGGAGTGAGGGAGAGGAACAAAGGGAGAATGACTAAGCATGCAAAGAAAGGCAGATAATAATATCATTCAGAGGGGATGGAGATTCAAGGAGGAGGACAGAGATTTTGAAGAGCAGCAGGGTTGCATGGAAAGCTGATGTGTTTACTCTTGGGTGCATTATTTTTTTTTTAATATTGGTGCAATGTTTGAGTGCAATTATTGTTGAGTGTTTTTAAGACATCTAGATTAATTTATGTGAGTGGAACTTCAGAGCCAGATGTTTGTTCTCAGAGAATTGTATTTAGTTATCATCACCATATAACAATAACTTTTCATATTTGTAATATGAAAATAGTAAAAAAAACTTCAAAAAGATTCAATATAAATACATCAACAGTTTTAGCCAATCATCTAGGGGTTCAGATTCAGTAGTGAAATCTGAACAGAGATAAGCTGATATCTTTCATCATTTGAATATAGATTTATGTGAGATGAAGGTTTTATTCTCACACAAGTTAAGAATTCATTCAAAACAAAACATAGGCAGTGGCTCATGCTTGTACTTCTAGCTATACTGAAGATTGACATGTGAACATCACTGTTCTAAGCCAGCACATGCAGGTAAGTCTGGCAGACTCATCTCTTATTAACAAGCAAAAACCTGGAAGTGGAGCTGGGCTTGTGGTGATAGAGCATTGGCCTTGTGCAAAAAATCTGAGGAATAGTGCTCTGGTCCTGAATTCAAGGCCCAGTACTGATGCACTGCCTGAGTTGACTCCAGTCCAACGTGCTAATAAAGAAATCTTAACTCTTTTCAGGAAAAGCAGCTCTTTCAACATAACTCACCAATCTAAGCAGAAAAAAGCACTTGCCATACAAGTCCTTGTACAGATGTTGAGGAAGAAAATTTGGGCTGATAATTTACAATTATGGGTACAGATAGTATTTCTTGACCTTCTTTGACCATTAATAGAATGTTCAGCATTCTTTTTATTTTAGATCAGTTGCTTTCAAAAATTTGTTCAATATAGAAACCTCAAATTTGTTTCCAGCTTTATTTTCAGCTGTTTGTGGTTCTGATTGCTTCCATTTTCTCCCATAAGTCTACATTTTATTCAAACATTCTCTCCATCTATTAGTCCTTTAAGTCTTCCTTAATAATATTAATACGTTGTTGTTCATTAATTTTTTTGTTTGTGCTTTAATCCTCAACTCAAGGTCTGGGCACTGTCCCTGAGTTTTGTTTTTTTTTTTTAACTCAAGGCTAGCAATCCACCATTTGAGCCACAGCTCTATTGCTGGTATTTATGGTAGATAATTGGAGATAAGAGTCTCATGTCCTTTCCTAACTGGGCTAGCTTCAAACCTTGATTCTCCAACCTCCTGAGTAGCTAGGATCAGAGGTATGAGGCACAAGTGCCCCGCATTAAAGTTGATTATGTTTTAGGAGACAAGCATTATATTTTTCATGGATTATCTTCAATCCACATTTAATTTACCATAAAGTAAAATTAACAAAAATGGAATATGAAATTAACATGGAAATGAAATTGAGAATTATACTCTCAGGCTATATTAGTCAAGACACAAATAGTTTTTTCTGGCAGCAAATTTTTCTTCTTTTTTAAAATATAGAAGATATATTTTGAGGGAAGAATAGTTTTGTGCAACAAATTATGAGTATAATTACTGGATGAAAGAAGCTGTCCCTGCATTTTCATATTACTTTTTTAATGTATAAAATACTTTGAGATGTCACTTATTGACTTTAGAAGCAATTATTTCATAGCTTTTAAGTTCATTTCTTTGCTAATTCCATTTCTCTGTCGTACTGCTGATCATTTTTCTAGGCCTACTTGCAAATGTTTGTCTGAAGGTGTTTTTGTTGTGGTACCATTAGAGATGAGAAAACTTTTGTTTAATTTTAAATGCTAGAAAAGCAAAGAAGATTAGAAATAATTGAGAGCTTGTCCAATCAGAAATGATAAGGCTCAATCTAAAAGCAGATGAGCAAACCATACTATAGATATGGTGGCAGGGCAGTTCTGCAAGGAATACAATGAGCTGATCATTTACATAGAGCTGAGAAATCAGAACATAGGTTTAGAAACTGACCCAGACATAGGGCTTTTGAAACTATGTGGTAGAATTCACTCATTTGTTCATCAATTGTTGAGAAAGACAGAGAGAGAGAGAGAGAGAGAGAGAGAGAGAGAGAGAGAGAGAGAGAGAGAGAGAGAGAGAGAGAGAGGTGGAGAGAGAGGTAGAGAGAGAGGTGGAGAGAGGGAGAGAGAGTTCTGATACCACTTTTGAGGAGTGGAGTCAAAGTATATTGACCGTGGCACAGTTAGAAATCTCTACAGAGGGGCCAGCATCTGTGTAAGTGAATAAGATGTGAACCAAAGGCATATAGTCCCATGGAGAGATTTAAAGATACTATGTTATATGATACTACAAACAAACCATACTATTTCTAGCACAATACTATTTATGCAAATAAGATTCTGATCTCCAGAAGCAGTATGACAGTTCCTCAAAAGACTAAACATAGAGCTCCCCTATGATCCAGCAATTCCACTACTTGCCATTTACCCAACTGTCCAAAAACAAGGGCACACTAAATCCACTAGCACAATGATGTTCATTGCAGCACTGTTTACCATAGCAAAGATATGGAACCAACCCAGATGTCCCTCAGTGGATAAGTGGATCAGCAAGATGTGGTATTTATACACAATGGAATTCTATGCTGTTGTCAGAAAGAATGACATCGCCCCATTTGTAAGGAAATGGAAAGACTTAGAAAAGATCATATTAAGTGAAGTAAGCCAGACTCAAAGGAAGATAGCCCCGATAGTCTCCCTTATTTGTCATAATCAGTAGAAACCTTGGTCTCTCCTAGCAGAGATTTACAATAGGGCAAAATCTAGAGACATTAAGCCAAATAGTATGACACTAAATGTAAGGACCTCCAGGAGAAGAAAACAAAAGCCATTTAATGAGTGACTGTTGTCCTTAATGTACTATGTTATCTCTCATCTCTTTTGCCATCTCTTGGTTATCTCATATTGTTACAATTTTTCACTTTGTTATCTGATATATTTTGTATGTGCTTAATTGGTTATTTGAAATTGGATAGGGAAGGGGGAAATCAAGATAAGCGGGGGGAGGGTGGGAGGGAAATGTCATAAGAAAGGGTATCAATATTTGTGAATTTATACACCTTCTATCTGGTGAATATAATGTAACCCTTCTATTAATCACAATAAAAAATAAAAAAAAGATTCTGATCTCCAGTTAACTTCCCCCCCCCACAAAAAAAGCTGAAAGTAGATCTGTGACTCTAATGTCGGAATGCTAGCCTTGAGCCAAAGAACCTCAAAGCCAGCCATAATGAACACAAGTGGAGTGAAGTCTTCTATCATCTTAGTAGCCTTCTCAGATGTCTGGGGTGAACTTGATGACGTGGTTGTGAAACTTCTGTTTCCAGGAGACTCTCTTCCCAGGATATTTGGTCTGTGTGAAGTTACCTGGTCTTGGGCCACCTGGAGGTGTGTCACATGCAGGTCTTGTTTTTGTGGCTGGGTAGGCCTTCAGCACTGCCTTCCAGCCTTCAAAGCCTTGGTCTTGGCTTTGCTTTGAAAGACTCAGCTGCTTCTTTTTGTTTCTCTCGGGTCATCTCATTTTCTGATTTGCTTGTCTGCTTTGTGATGTCTTTTGTCAATGACCTTACATTCTTGGAAGTCTGTATTTATTCATTTCAAGACAAATTTGGGAGGTGTCAAGTTATTCCTTTCCATTCTTCTCATTCTGTCTCCCCAATCTCTTTGGACATTCACATGACACTTTCCTGTTGTCTTCTCTTAATGTGGAATCTCTTTCAAATACATCCTTCACCATGGCTCCTTGCATTAGACCAAGTGTTAAAAACATGGAACTCCTGTCTCTTGGAAAGTCTTCCTGCTGTTTATTCATCTTTATGGAGAAGAACATGGAGGAAGCTGAGCATAGGTGGCTCATGTCTATAATCCTAGCTCCTTAGGAGGCCAAGATCTGAAGATCGGGGATCAAATAAAGCCAGTCCCAGGATGAAAAGTCTGTGAGACTCTTATCTCCAACCAACCACCAGAAAACTGGAGGTGGTAGAGTGCTATTGGTGAGCTGAAGAGATGAGAGACAATGCCTAGGGCCATAGTTCAAGCCCCACAAAAACAAAACAAAAACAAAAAAACCATGGGAGACACCGATTACTGGCTAAAAGAATCAACCTGATTTAGGGCTCAATTCTGGCCTCCCTCACTTTCAAATCCTATGAAACAAAAACAAATCCATTGAGAATATCATTTTTCCTTACTATAATTTTTACTACCAGTACTGAATAGGAAAAAATAGATATGTCCTTGCTTTAATAAGTTACTGTGTGTTTTTCTGAATTTTGTATGAAAGGATGAATTTTCCAGTAGCAGCATCCTTGGTTTATAACTATCAAGTTCTGTATTGTAAAGAAGCTCTGAGATCTCACCTTGTATTCAATGTAACAAATATGTACATATCTACCTATGAATCTGTATGTATCTATACACATATGCATACATCCCATACATATCCAATATATATGAACACAACAATTTACACACACACACACACACATGCACACACACAACAACAAAGAAGTTCAGAACTGCAAAATGTGGTTACAAAGATTTTGTAAATTAAAGAGCAGAGCTGGGAGAAAAATCTGTAAAGCATAAGATAGTCAAAGTTTTATTTTTTAATATTTTATCAAATCTTCTAAGTTCACAACCCAACAGCAAAGAACATTTATAGTACAGACAGTTCAGGGAAAAAATTACAATTGCTAATAAGTGAAAAGTGGCCCAAATTTATTCATAATTACAGTAGTATAAACAAAACCAGTTTATTTTTTTCATCTATTAAATTGTCATAAGCTACAAAGTTTTACAATGGGGGAAGCTTCAGACTGGTGAGTGGAGGGTTTTTGGTAATTCCCCTTGCTGTGTGTATTATTAGTATAGCCTCATTTACTGGAAAATTTGGCCATATTAATCAAACTGTCCAATGTATATTCTATTTGATTCAAATATCATGGTCATTATATTATGCATTTATCACCATGCAGAAGACTATTATCGGTGGTGGTGTAGTTTGGATGGCTTATTTCATTTTTAGGTGGGCAGGGCTATGTATTCTCTTGTTCTAGGTCAGAACAAGGAGGTTGGTGTTAGAGCTGGGGCTCCTGGGAGAATGACAGGGAGCAGATACGAATTTATCCACGTGAGGTTCACCTTCCAGGCTCCCCCTCAGTTGCTTTTGCATCTCCATTCTCCCCCCATTGTTTTCCATGCAGGACCAGACGCGTCCGACTGGCTCTCAGAGGTTTCCCTGCAATAGACCTGTGTTAACTATGTGACTGGCACACATGGGGGTTGTACCTCCCATTTTTTTTAGGTCACATCCTGGCCACTTCTCCTTTGCACCCTGGGAGGTTCCCAGACTCTGAGGTCATTTCTGCATCTCCTCCCCTGCCCTCTCCCTACATTAAGCCCAATCCCACCAGAAGCTGTCCCGTTTTTCCTTACCTGACCTTTCTTCCCTTCCCTTCCTCTCTCTACACCCCTAAATCTCCTGCAGGCTGGCAGTATGCTCTCCTCACCTCCAATAAACTCTTCTGCCTGGACTGTGTGCTGGTTTTCCATGGGTTAAACCTAATGCCATCTAGATCACAACTTCAGTGGCCCAGGAACTTCCTGAGACTGGTACTGGATGAGAGAGCAGTGAGGACCTGGGAGGGGCCTGGTCATCCGTCTTCATCTCAGGGTCCCGTGTAAGTCTTTCCATGTGGACAAGAGCAAGGAATCACGGCCTGTTCTCTTGTTGGCCTCATGCATTGTCTCTAGTTCTGCAGACTTAGCAGCATGTGCAGACATTTTTTCCCCTCAGTCATTCCTGTTTGCTCTGTGAGGTATATACATCCTGTTTGAGGAACTCCCATTCTTGAAGAAAACCGAATTTCCGAATCATCTCAGGAATTGGTCTGAGGGCTTTTTTTTAGCTCCCCCATCCCATTAGAGAGAAAGGAAGCTTGTTGTTTGTGTTTTCTTGGAACTTGGCATTGCTTTGGGTTTCAGGAACATTTCTTGTCGCTTTCTCCATCTTTATTCCCAATTTTCCTCCTGAGGTTTGTCCCTGCAACCTCAGGCCCAGTCCTAGGGCTTAGGAGATCCAGAAGTGTCAGGAGGAGCTTAGTATGGATCAATATCTGCCAGTGGCTTAGCTCTGGTGTGTTCCATTTTCCTCATATGTTAAATAAATGAACAATAATAGTAATAATTACTATTAATTAATAATCAGGACTGTAGAAAATAAGTGTAGAGATGAAATGATCTCTAATGATTCTCCCAGTCATGTCTGACACATGGTAACAATAATTATAACAATTACACCAACAGCAATATTGTGATAATCACTGTGGTTGCTAGTAGCTGTATTCAACAAATAGACATTCACAGAACCAAGAACAACTATTCAGAAGCTATTTGTGTGTGTGTGTGTGTGTGTGTGTGTGTGTATGTGTGTGTGTGTGTGTGTGTGTGTGTGTGTGTGTCACAGGGTTAGAACACATGGGCAAGCGTTTTATTTTATTTATTTTTTTTCCTGAGGGCTTGTGCTCTACCACTTGAGCCACAGCTCCACTTCTGGCTTTTTGGTATTTAATTGGATATGAGTCTCATGGACTTTCCTGCCCAATTATTTTTTATTTATATTTTTATTTTCTTTCTTCTTTTTTTTTTGTCGTGGGGCTTGAACTCTGGGCCTGGGTGCTGCTCCTGAGCTTTTCAGCTCAAGGCTAGTGCTCTACCACTTGAGCCACATTATTAAGCCAAGGAAGGAAAGGACAGTGCCTGTCTTACATATTGTTCTGTGATCGACAAGCACACGCTATGTGAGAACGCGTAATTGGAGAGGTCATTGATGTGAATGGAGTGGGAAGGAACTGTTTAATTTCTTAAGTCCTTTGCCAATTTTATAATGGCAAAATCACTGGCCTAGCAAACATAAGCAGAAAACATTTATTGGTAAGGATACCACTCTTGAGTGAAAATAGCAGACCAAGCAGTATCCATTAACACACTGTGAAATCTAAATGTATTTATTGTAAAGGAGAAAAAAAATGCTCATCTATCACCAAGTTCATGTCTGGGACATTATAATAACAGACTGATATGAAAAAAATCCCATAGAAGTTTATTTAGAATATGTTTTAAAGGAGCTTTCAGCAATAAAGATCCACAGAGAAGGAAAGTACGATTCTTTTTGCCATGTCTCCTTCAAAGGAGCTCCTTTATACCATGTGTTAGGAATATAAATTAGTACACATTTCCTGTGTACTAATAACTGGTGTATTACAGTTATTTATCAACGTTTTAAATGGATGTACCTGTTGAATCAACCACTCATTTTCTTGGAATGGATTTTATAGATTTTTGCAAGCACACTTTAGCCAAACATTCACAATAGTACAGCAGTCCTTCCTTATTGGCTGTTTTGCTTTTTTGTGACTTCACTTGCCCTCAATATCTCTGATCTGAAAATATCAAATGTGGAAAAAGTGTGATTGGAAGACCTGGATTGTAATCTACTGGTATTGAACTGGAACAGGGCATTTGATAAGATCTGCCTTGTTCAGCCCAGTCTTGTGTTGTCACTGGATGCTGTTCTTTTCCTCCAGGCAGAAGGCAGAAGGCTCCTCTAATCTACTAAAGAAGGGTAAAAGGTTCATTCATGGGCTTCTTGAGGAGTAAAGGGCAGCAGAGAAGGCAAAGGAAGTCTTTGTGATTCTACTCATTCCCCAAATGTAAAAGCTCCATATCAGGAGTATTATGTCCTGAACCCAATTAGCACACACACACAGTTCTGCAAAACCAAATACCAATGTGACAACACTGATTATTTCTGGATAGGGGCATGTTTGGGAGTTTCATTCTTCTCATCTGTTTTACTTTTGCAGCTTTTTAAAAAGATAAAATGAAGATTATTTTGACACAAGGCAAACAATTGTAGATATTCACTTCTAACTATATACCGAGAAATATTAATATTCACTATCTTGGAAACAAAACTAGTTATTTAATCTTGCTGGTTGTTTCTGTTATCAATGCATTCATATTTAAATGAGATGATATTTACATGGAAATGGTCTGTTTGGGGTTTAATTTCAGCTTTGAAAATTCCTAGCTATATTCATGTTAGTCTTTTTAATATTAATTCCCTCCCTGAACCTCTGGCTGCTTATCTGTAAAACCTGAGGCTTAAATTAAAAACAAATACACAAAACATTTGGTAATTTTTGTCAACCAACTCTATACAAATGTTAGTTGCTAATATGATAAACGTGTGTGTGTGTGTGTGTGTGTGTGTGTGTGTGTTGTTTGGATAAACTTGTGTGGGTGTGTGTGTGTGATTAAAAATTCAGGAGGCCTGAAGTCCAGGTATTGCTCAAGTGGTAAAGTGCCAACACTGATTTAAAAAGCCAAATGAGAGAGTAAGGCATTCAAGCCCTCATACTGGCATAGAAAAATAAAACCAACCAACCATCACCACCACCACCACCAATAAAGAAAATTAAGGCCATAACAGTGGAGGTATAGCTTAAGTGATAGAGTGTCAGCTGTGACTGAACACACTGATTTCATGGGGCCCTGAGTTCAAGCCTAAGTACACAAATTCAGAAGGCCTGCAACTCCATCCATTCCATTCATCAGCCTCTGGTGGCATTTAAGTTATTTTAACTACTTCAAGGAAAGCTTGTTTCCTTCTTGACTCTCTGTTCAAAGTGCCTAAAGCAGTTTGCTCGACTTCAATGGATTTTTATCTAAATTAAGTAGAATATGTTTATTTCCATGGCCATCATAATTTTTCTTCACCTCTGTGAAAGAAAACATTTAATTTGGTTTTCTGTGCTAGGAGAATGCAAAAGGGATTCCAGCTACACAGCAATAAGCCATCAAAAGCTCACTACACAAGAGTTAGCCTGCCCTGTGCTCCTCTTCCCTTTTTGATAGAGCTTCTCTGAAAGCGAATTCTCTTTTATCTAGGACAGTTGTCAAGATCCTTTTATGATTTGGATAGAGTTAGATAATCAGAGCTGAAATTTCAGAATTCATGTCTTCCTGATGCTGACTTGTGGTAGAGGCTACTTAAGGTTTTGAAAAACATCCCTGGGTTTAAGCAGCTCCCAGGGCCTTCATAACCATGGTGGCTTTCAAGTGCTAATTGCTACACTTTGTGTAGCATGGGATGGCAAGATTACCAGAGGAGATACTGGAAGAAGAGAAACATCAAAAACTCTCTCCTTCAAAGGAACTCCCATATACCCTGCATTGGGAGTGTAAATTAGCACACATTTTTTTTTTCTGGAGAACAATATGCCAGTTGTTTATCAGAATTTTAAGTGGTCTACAGTTTGGACTAGCCGCTTGGAATACTTGGAATGTATTTTCTAGATATTTACAGCCATGCGTTAGCCATACTACAACCTGAATCCTTCCTTATTGGCCATTTTGCTTTCTGTGGGTTTAATTACCTTCAATCAAGTATGGTCTGAAAATGTCAAATGTGGAAAATTGCAGACATCATTAGTAAGTTTAAAATGACAAATCTTACTGAGCGTTAGTAGCCCAGGTCTACAATTCTAGCTATTCACAGGCTGGATCTAAGGACAGTGGTTCAAAGCCAAACCAGGCAGAAAAGTCTGTGAGAGTCTAACGTTCAATTAGCCACCATGAAGCTAGAAGTGGGGGTGTGACTAAAGTGTTAGAGCACCTACCAGCCTTGAGAGGAAAAGTTAAGGGACAGTGCTTCACTTCAAGCCTTGGTACTAGCAAAAAATAGACAAACAAATGCCTACTTACATAAATAATATAATTACCAGTCTCATGCTCTCCTGTTCTATCCTGTATCCCATTCAGGATATGAATCTTTAAAAAAATTGTTGTTGTAAAGGCGAAATACAGAAGGGTTACAGTTACATAAGTCAGGAAATGAATGCATTTCTTTTTGAACAGTATCAACTTTTCCATTTTTTTTCCAGTTTCTTTCCTCCTCCCCCCAGCTTGTGTAGTTCATTTTCAATGCAGAGTCTAGTGAGGCCACTGCTGTATTTGCTCACTCTTTGTCCCTCCATTTCTATGCTCCCTCTTATTCTCCTCAAAATAGACCAATTTACATACAAGACAAAATGTATAGAAATAAAAATTAGTAATGAAGAAGAAAAAGTA